>NC_081146.1:4341915-4652541 GCF_958295425.1 Solea solea
GGATCTGACGCACTGTTCAAGCAAAGCCTCCAGACAACACGCCATACAGACATTTTTCTACCTGTTCATCAACCTCACATGGCACCTGTCCTCCCTGACAGAGCAAAACACATGACTCACTGTGTGACAGAAACTATGACAGCACATTCATATGACACTGTTTATCCTTTTAACAGCACAAGGAGGTATTTTACTGAGGAGGAACTGAAAAAAAACAATGTGGAATGTGAAGAACATGCATGGAAGTAATTCTAATGGTTCAGTTAGATTTTGGTTGGTCAGTTACAGCAACACCCCGCACTGCCAACGCCATGTTTAGACACAGTGCAGTTAAAATATAGGGCAAGATATGGATTATTTATGGAGTCAAGAATAGTACCTTTAAAAATGGAACCCTTTTTCATCTCCAGCCAAACATATAAGAAAAGGTATTATCATGCATGCAAACTGCCAACAAATTTAACTAAAGGCTTATAAATAATAATAATTACAATGTAAATAACAATACATTAAAGAGCATGATTAAAAAGTGTGTAATGAAGTTAAATCTCCAGAAAAATGTAAATGAGGCAAACAAGTGCAGAGGAAGCTGTATTGAGTGTGAAATCAAAAGACTGGAAAGGGAAAAGGGCGGCAACAAAAGAAAAGAGGAACTCTGGAAACACTGAATGGATGTGCATCTCATTTGGGATGGACCAGAAACTAATGAACTACCTCATCGTTTACCCCCAATCCATCACCCCTTCACCCTGTTGTGTTCCTACTGCACCGAATAGGGTGACGTAAGAGGGCAAGGGGGCCCAGACACACAGGAAGCGCAGTGTAAACAGCAAGCACCGACTCAATGCCAGAGCAAACCATGCCTGTGTGTGAGACCAAAGTTTTCATTAGATGGGGTTTTAACTGGTGTAATAAACCTTTTACAGAGCAGATATTTGTCAACATGAAATTGTAAGATCATGTTCAAGTGTAAGGTCGGGAAGGGTCACACATACTTGACACTTTTCCAATAAAGGGATAATTATACTGCATGCTCATTGTGCTAAAAAACAACTATAATTGTGGCTTAAGAAAGTATAGCTTTTGCACAGTATTGTAGGTCAACTCCCAATCGCATTATCTGGGTGTGTTAATCCGCCTTTGAGAAATTTGATTTAGTACAAATTCAGTCAGACTAATGTGTCAACATGGATTTTAATAGTCTGGTTTTAGTCAGACTAACCTAGATGGGTTTTTTTTATCTAATGTCATGCAAATTTACTGACTGATGTCTGCCTTATAGATAAAAATGGTTCCGCATACCAACCAAGGTCTGCAAAGGGCAGATGCTCCTAAGACTGCATTCCTTCATGGCATGCCAATGAATCCTAACGTCTCTATCAGTAGCTGGAACAGTTTTCATCCCATCACCTGGCCCAGGCCAAAGACAATGGCAGGCATTTAGATGCTGCTCTCTCTGGAATATGTGCCAAAGCCGCAGCACTGACAAAAAGCTCTGCTTATCTGAATTAGCGGTAGCTCCACTACGAGGACCTCGCATTTGCCACTAAAATGCCCCCCATATAAACAAATAAGAAACCTAAACGGACTTGCCAGCTTGTGGGAGAGACTTGTGTCAGGAACTGCCAAACTCAGACCATTGTGGGTGACATTAGAGGATGCGGTAGAATGTTCCTGGAGTGCACAAGCTGCCATTCATAACTAGAAGCAGTATATCGGCATGCCAGTCAGTTGCTCCTGGCAACCTGCTTCATATCCCCTTTGGGGGTTGGGAAGTGACAACATGATCAAATTCTAAATGGTGTCAATGGGTGTGGGGTGTTCTGGACCAGTGTTTCAGAATAGGGTGTAACCCATTTGCATCAAAATGTTGTAAAAGTTTAACTGTAATGCAATTACTGTTGATCCGTTCATTCTGAAATTAATACAACTTTAACAAAACTCTCAAAAGATAGTTGTATTAGTAGGAATTGGACTTGGAGATTTATTGAGGATGTTTCATCTCTAATAAATAAAAGTCCAGCTGCTACTATGACATGGAGAACTTTGCCTTTCACAAAAGTCCCTTTGATCTCAAGAAGAATAATTCTTAACTGAGCTCTCATGGGTCAGGATTTGAAACTAATGAACATCTACACTGTTTTCAGAAGAATATGGATTTATGACGATAAAAATTTTTCATTTGTTAAGAGGTACATAGACCTAGCTTAAATGGTTAGCACTCAATCATCCATAAAAAGCTCCAATGTGCAACATTCAGCTTTACAAACAAATATTATTGATGTCTGGAGCAGAGAGTCATGTCACATGTCTGCTATGCATGTGCATACCATTTCAATCATGTTTGTTTTGGTCTGACATCGTGGCACTCTGTTTTGCATGTGGCACATTTAATGCCACTGCAAAGATCTATGTGTGTTCTTGTCAGATGTGACTCACAGAGCCATTACTTGTCACCTTGTTCCAGAAGTGTTGTTATCGTGAACATTACCTACAGCGAAGAAAAATCAACCCTACGCAGTAATGTTGTGACTGTTCAACGTACAATTACACCCAACAGTTATCATTAACTGGATTTTTGTTTGCCCACACAAAAACCCACAACTTCTCTGGGTCCAATCATGGCTTTTATAAACACAGGTTATTACAGAGAGGTAAACATCCAATCCCACCTCATCCCTTAGCAATGAGGTTCCATTTAGCATTCGCAATGTTTTCAAAAAATAAAAATGAAGCATTAAATCAAAAGTGCTTGCAAGATGGACTGAACAATGACTCCAAAAGGCAAATGGTACACCTGCCAAAGAATATTTAGGGAGAGCGAGATGTGCTGTAAAATAAACATGCCCTTTACTGTAGCTCAATAGGGAGTGACCTAATATCAGCAGATAGGTCTGGTGACTGGAACTTTCAGACAACCAAGCAGCACAGGGCAGACATGTCTGCTGATATTTTCGGACTTGATGGAGGTGGCAGGAACAAGTGACGCAGCCCAAATCCAGACTTCCCTCCCCTTGTCCTTTTTTTAATGTCCCAGAAAGGCATTGCTGACAATGGCACTGCAGCATGTGCCTTCTTAACACAGAGGCAGAAAGTGGTTGGGTCAAGCAGATGCATTTTACATAGCAGGTCTACATGTAATGTTTTTAAAGGGAAATTATTATAAGAATAGCATGTTTCTCTGCCATTCAGTCACTTTCATACTGCACAGCTGCAGTGCCTGTGCAGCATCTAGAACCAGATGCTGGCATAGACTCGTTTTTGTTTTGATCTCTTATAGTGTGTTTGATTGTTGTTGTTTTAAAGCAGTTCCAACTGTCTCCGTCTACTGAATATGATGCACTTTGTACCAATATACTCGCCTTGTCTTTCCTTTTTAATATCACAGAGACCACCTAATGCGTTTTCTTTGAAATAATTTCAAGAGTACATGGTTATTTAGTTGGACAATTAGCTATGCCGGGGTGGAGTGGGTGGGTTGGTTGGTTGGTTTTATTTGAAAATTGAGGTTTCAGATAAAAACAATCTGCATTCAGACAAGCATTTCAGCTCCATTTCAGATATACTATACATATATCTATCCAAGATGCCTGAAAATTTATATCACATCACCATTCATGTACCAGGGGGAAACATGCTGGTGAAAACGCCAAACAGTTTCTCTACTTAGTTTCAGAAAGTTCTACTGATGAGAAACAAAGTTGAAAAGTAAGAACAAGGATATGTGTTATAAGGCTGGCAAGTAACAAAGTGAAAACTTTAGTTATTCATTCATAGCCGAGTTGTGGCCAATGTGAACCAATCACAAATCATAAGCTCAACCTGTCCTCCAACTGAAACGTACATATAGGTCGTTTTTTCAACCCCTGAAAACGTACATATAGGTCGTTTTTTCAACCCCTGAAATCGTACATATAGGTCGTTTTCTGAAAACGTGACTGTGGGTGGTTTTTTTCAAACCCCTGAATGCGACGTAAAGGTAGTATTTTCCAACTCGAATATGCACAGATGTTACTGAGGGTAGGGTTAGGGCAAAAAGACAGGGTTAGGTAGTAAAAATAAAAAAAATATTAAAAAGGTGGTATAGTTAGGGACCGAACCATTGTCGACCGTGCTCCGGCGCAGCGCTCTCGCTACTGAGCCGACTGCCGGGGCTGACATCGGCGAAGCCACTAGATACGGCGTCTAAGGCGGAAGTGGTTTCTGTTATGTATACAACCGCTAGGGGCGCATGTTTTGAAAACGTAAACATAGGTCGTAATTCCTGCATACGACCTATATGCACGATTTATTGGAGGACAGTCTCCATAAGCTGGTCACTGCATCGTCTGTTTCTGACCGCCCAGAATAACAAGCAGCCCCAGGGTGTTCAAATAAAATAGATCCTACAACATCATTCAGAACTCGTTGTGAACATGTTGGTGAAATGGCAGCAGGTTTATCCAGAATTTTTATATGAAATTGGAATAAATGTGGATGTAGCCACAGAAACCTGCACCCTATGGCTGTGAAGCAACAGCACCATAAACCCTAACACCACCAAACCACACTTTACACTAAATAGTTCCATATAATAACTCACCTCCGAACACATTTATTAATCCCAAAATGATCTGGGATCTATGTCAGTTTTTTTAGTCCTGCACCTGAAAGCAAATTACAGGTGGTCTTCAACAAGGCATAGGTCTATGAATCATCAACTGTATTATATATCAAAGGGTCTTGTTACAAGAAAACTACTGAAGGAAACAGCTGAAGAAGTGAAGAAAGGTCATAAATCATTCATTCAAGTCATTCTTCAAACACATTCTCCAAAACCCAGATATGTTCTTGAGGGCAAAAATGTAAGTTCTAAGTATCTAAGTGCATTTTTTTCCAGCCCATGGCCTAAGTGTGACCAACACATATGAGACTCGGTTACTATAGTCATTATCACACTGGGCATATAAAACACATACTTAAGTAATTGTCACATTTGCTTTGACATGACCTTTGCCATAATGTATTACAAGACCACACGAACAAACTGCCCCTGTGTTACTTAAGTAACCAGGTGGGTTAAACAGAGGTCAGAGGTGATTCATGAGAAGCTTCAACTCAACTTGAAAGCACTGTATTTTTTCATGATTTCTCTTACACTGTGAAAAAAGAGGCTCCAGATTTGAAGAACTTTACACAGGTTCAAAATCTCAAATAACTTTTCATGAAAGTCTCACTAATGCTCACACATACAGACATGAACTGTGGCTGCAGACATGTATTGACCCCGGTCAGTAGTCATTTCCTGGTAGAATACTGCAGAGACAGAGTTGGACCACGTAAAGTGCTGCTTAATTGAACTGTTTGTTACATCATCTGCTTTTCCTGTCCTGGCTTTGAGATTCACCTGATGTGTTCTCGATGAAAGGTCAGTGCCTGGGCTGTTTGATTTACACCATCTGAGTGCTACAGAATAGAATGGCAATGACGTGGAGAGTTCTGAGGAAGAGTTCTGTCTCCTCCTACTCTTGTATTTACCTGTCTTGATTTAGTAGCTGCATTCACCTCTGGATAATACTGAACTAAAAATGAATGTCTCTCATTCTGTGTCTCACATGCATGCTCATACAGATTAGCAAATCTATGGATAGTGCATTAAAAGACATATTTGATAGACTTTCCTTCAATTTCTTTTTGGCACCAGGCAATCATACTCGCACATAAGTGCTCTCCTCCAGTGTTTGCATGGTGCCAAATGTTTTGGCTCGTACTCTCCAATATTGATTTGAAATTAAACAATGACTCAACAGTTCCGGAACTGTAGCCCGACCAAGTCATATATAGCATTAGATATGAAAAAGTCTCATATTCTTGAAGTTGTAAAGTCACGTATTGAAGCTCAGTGTTTTCATTTTGAATCCAGTGTGATGGAGAACAGAGAACAGAAAAGTCAAAACAGCTGAAGATGTGTCACGCTCTAAAAACTGCACTGTAGCTTCTAAAGCAGACCTCAGCGCCACAGTGCTGGCACAACTTCAGTCAACTTTCTGTGACTCAGATGTTACTGCTCATTCCTCTTCCCTCTGTAAGGTTCAGGGTTCAGTGAAGACTTTGAACAGGAAAGAGTACCTTACACCATGAGGTGGCTTTAGATAAATTATCAGTTATAGCAACACACACAATCTACTTAAATCCTTTAAATAACAAATGCACTTTTAAAGGATTACAATACCTTTTGATATGCATTTGCATGACAAAGTTATCCATGATTATAACAGCCATAAATGCAGAATTATTTGGAAGTAAAAAATAACATAAGAACAACAGCTGGACTAATATAATGTACCATTACTTTCTCTTATTTGCAACTTCTAGTTTCCAATTTCCAAGCCTACAACACAGCACATTACAAAAGAATACTGGCATAACCAAGCCTATTACTTCACTGGATTTTAATTTTTGAAACAATATAATGTCGTGTTGCAAAAGTGAAAACAGAACCCTGAATTGTTGATAGAAACAAACTGTATCATGGCAGATTTGGTGCTATTTGGAATAGAATAGAATAGAATAGAATATACTTTATTAATCCCTTGCGGGAAATTCTTTCGTCACAGCGCTCCAGTGTACAAAGGTAACGAATGTTATAGCAGAAACGAATCTTATAGCAGCAATTTTTTTGAAAATTACAAAGTTAAAAACTATAAGAATAAGTAAGAATAAAACTAAGAAATTAACTGGAACTGTATAATTGTCTAAATAATCAATGTCAAATATGTTCATGTTGTAACTGTTGTTTTACACACTTACTCCATATACTATTAAAATGTCACCACTACACCGTTCACAACAGTGTCTCCAACAGTGGAGATCTTATTGGGAACCTATCCAATGCCATTATACAGTGTAAAGACAGTGAAGCATGGGCTAAAAAAATGGGAGTTCATTGCATAAATCACCTCTGATTGCGTGACAGCTCCTGCAACTGAAGATGTGTAGCTGGCTGATCCTGTTTTTACTTCAGGCTTAACAACAAAAAGCAGGTGGATTCTCCCACATCATACAATAGATCATTAGTATCAGACGTACTCTGTACTCACAACTGAAGAAGTATATCACCTGAATATACTTCTTCAGCTAATGAAGAAGCTGATGGAGCTAACAGCATTTTTAAACTCTTAATTTTAGGGACTCCATATCCTCAGGTTAGTGTGAACAGCAGGTGCATCCATACTACGGATTCCATAGCTGAATTTAGGCACAAAAAAGACTAATGTGACGTAGCCTCAAGTCTTCTGAAGCCCTTTATCCTCAATATGGCTGTAGTAAAGCAGCTAGTCTGTTTTGCTCAAAACAATTTAGCAAAATGTCCCATTAAAAATGTCAGTCAGTCACTCATCATCTACCGCCTTATCCTCCACCAGAGGGTCACGGGGGGTGCTGTGCCAATCTGAGCTACATCAGGGCGATAGGCGGGGTACACCCTTGACAGTTCGCCAGTCCATCGCAGGGCCACACACAGATAGAGACAAACAACCATTCACTCTCACACTCACTCCTATGGTCAATTTAGAGTGTCCAATTGACCTAATCCCCACATTGCATGTTTTTGGACTGTGGGAGGAAGCCGGAGAACCCGGAGAGAACCCACGCACACACGGGGAGAACATGCAAACTCCATGCAGAAAGGCCCTTGTTCCAACCGGGGCTCGAACCCGGGTCTTCTCGCTGCAAGGCGAGAGTGCTAACCACCAAAATAAAAGATTCTGTTCATCTCAGCTGGTCACAGCTTATCTGTTCAGGTACAGAAATTCAAGGAGACGACCATACAGTGCTCCATGTCAATGAGTAGTAGGATGCGGAGCAAAGACGGAGAGGGAAGAATGGAGGGATTAAAAGATCTTCTCCAAACGTCCTGACAGCAGATTTTCACAATGCCAGTGCAGGCCCTCACCAGCCACGGGGAACGGGCATCTGGTTCACAACCAAGACACATTTAGAGAGCTGGTTTTCGACAAAGACTAGAAACTTTTCTGCTTTTTTGGGTTTAAATATCTCACTAATAGGTGTTAACGCTGTTTATTTTCAACCTACCAGTGGAGTCTGTCCTCCAATTCAAACAACCCCATTGGTTGTTGGCAGCGGATTATGACTCATAGTTACATTTTCAGAATAGGCGCCCCTATCGGTCACATAAATAACAGCAATCTGGTACCTTGGCTGTGTCGTCATTAAATAGTTTATTTGATTGAACCAAGGTAAGTCTGTTTTTTATGCGTTATTGCCATTGTCTGTGACTTACTGCCTACCCATCTTCTTTTAACCCTAACTTCACAAACACAATGACACAAATACTTGTGTCACATCTCTCCAACATTAAGAAACGCTCCTAATGGTTGTATTTGGGGGTCAACTCAAACGAAGGTGGACAGGTTATACCAGTGAGTTGTTGTGGCAGGGAAACATGTCTCTGTAAGAGGTTTAATGGTCTTTTCCCCTTCTGAATGTCACCATCCTGGTGTGACACAGATGTGAAAACCACATTATTGCTATTGGTGAGACTTTGTTTTGGAGCTTGTTAGGAAAATCCAAACAGAAAAGGTTTTTGTTCATTCTTCTTGAAAAGTCAATCAGTCATCAAATGACCTGATGTATTATTATTTTTTCCCAGCATCATGGTTCTATATAACATGGCTGTTTAGAACACACTATTTTGATTCCCACGATCGGGGTGGAGCACAACTCTCCTCCTCCTTGATGCAGGGCCAAAACAGTGTTGACATCCCTCCATGTCAGCAGGGAGGAAGGAAGTTTTCTGTTGTCAGGAGGCGGTCACATTGTGCGTCCCCTTCTATTTCCAGAAACATGTCGAGACACAATGTTTTGTCATGGAGCAAAAGCAAGGTGTCTTTACACTAGCAGACACTAACACGGGTATTTAATCTCATCTCAAACTGAGATATTTGTCATTACTGAGCAAGTAGATATGACGTTGATCACTGTATCACATACTAGATCAAAAGTGTAACATGTGACTCTTTATCCTACACCTTAGTTCTAAATATGGCTGAATGATTTGGGGGAAAATATCTAATTGCAATTTTACTGATATTGCATTTGCTTTGTGATATAATGTTTTAAATAAATCAAGCTTCATTTCAATACTTTCTGTGTATTGATTAGATAACATGATGGAGCATTACATCCTTTTGACAGCATTGAAATATTAATCAATTACTAATAGTGTTGCAGTGCGGTGGACAATTTCGGGTCAATTTCCAGAAACTTTCCATGGGATTGGAATCTTGAGTTTAGGAATTCAGGAAATATTCCAAATAGTAAACTCTCCATGGGAATTATGGGAATTCCTGCAATCCTAATTACAAGTCAATAATAGAATACTAAATCAATCACAAAGTGAGTGAGTTTCTTTTAGTACAATAAAAATCACTACTTTGATTTCAGATGTTCTGACTTCTTTGCTACTCTATGATGACAGTAGCTTGGATATATCTTGTTTGTGGGCAAAACAAAGGTTTAAAGCATGTTGTCATTTTGAGTTTTGAGAAACGTTGATCAACCATTTTTTGCATTGTATGGATGACTCAAGTAATAAATTAAAAGGAGAAAACAATCATTAGGTGCAACTCTACTCTCTGGGATGAGAACTTAAATATACAGAATGTAGTTCCTGCCACTAGAGGGCTCTGTCATTACCCAATTTGTTCTGCGCATGTAAAGTGTGACAACTTCCTGTTAACTATATTTATGGAATATTCATATATTTCATATGTGACATCCTTAAAATGTGACTAAAATGAAACAGACCATCACCTTGAATAATAATACAGATGTTTATGGATAGAGGGCATATAGAAAACATTTAGACTAATTCAAGTACACAACTCAACAAAATACAAATTAGTCTTTATTTATATAGCACAGGTTAAGTCTTGCCATTTTTGTGGATATTATAATGCTAAAATATAACATATTCATATATTTAAGGACATGAATTCCTTCACACATGTTTGGTTTTGTTAATTGCATAGTTCCAAACTGTGGTTCTGTTTTGAAATGGGACTGATTGTGCAGTACGAGCCCTAGATTTCAGTGACAGGAGTTTTCCTGATGCGTCTTTGCAGCATCTGAAAATAGCACAGACTGCACCTGTGCATCAGCAACTATTCACTGTGTACGTGAAGGGGGAGAAAAAACATCCTGTGGACGCAGAGGAGAGATGTGAGGGGACTGCATCATGTTAGTAGTGAGCTAAACAGGACATAAGGAGGGGGATGGGATGGGATGGGTGAGATTACCTCATCAAGAACACATTGTGTGTGGGCTATTATTAAGCTCTACTGTGCTCACATTAAAAAAAAGACATACATTAGCAGTCTGGTGATGATCGACGTGGTGTTTTGGATGTGAAAATGCATGAGTCATATTTCTCATGACTACACTGAGGACAACCTGCCTTGGAAAGTTGCACTGGCTTCATGATTTGTTGACTATCCTCATCCTCTCCTCATAAAGTATTCATTGTCCATGCCACAAAAATACATAATCCCTCAAATGCAACACGCAGCCCTTATTACCCTGGCTTTCAAGTTGACACCAGCGATAAAAACGTTCATAAACATGTTGTTCCAACGTGACAAAGCATGAATTGAAGAAAATAAAACACTCTGCTGTGAGACAGTCAGCAATATTTCATTTGAGACTTACATGCAGCTCCTGGCTCTGTGTTTTCTTCCATTTGGGCGCCAGTAGCCTCGCTTTCCTGCCTTTTGTTCATTCAAACATGCGAGTTAGTTCTCTTCCTCTCATTCCTCACGCTGAGTGTATGGGGGTGGAAACTTGCTCGAGTCTCTCCAGTCTCCAGTTGTCCTGAACGCACCGGGTAGGAATCTCTCCCAAGAGCGTCCAAAATAAGCTTAAAAACAGTCAAATAAATAAAAACAACAGTGGCGGCCTGTTGACGGAGGCCGCTCGCTCCTCAGGGGAGTTGAATACAAATGTGTCGGAGAAAATATGAGGGAGAAAAGGGAGAGACTGAACTTTCTCCCTCACCGACACGACACGGCTGATGCACCGCTCCTGCAGATGATGATAGTCTCGCACGAGCCTGCAGTACGGACTGCACCATTATCAGAAGAAGGGGGTGTAGCTGTTATCTTTACAAGACTTTATTACAGAATGTGTCGTTTTTAACCTTAGCAAATACATGTACATGCATCGCTAGGGTTCGTGAAGAATAACGTATGAGTTTGTAAAGAAGCGTTACGTTTACATTGAGACAAATACACCGTTAAGTACACCCGTGTCACCTGTAATATTGCAACGCTCCTACAGAGAGTCCACAGTTCACATGCTCACTGCTGGAAACTAGATTTGGAAAACACACCTTTTACTGGCATGTGTGCAGACACAATGCTGCCAAAATATGTGTCATTTAAAGTTACTTGATATAAAAAAAACAAAGTGTTATATTTAAATAACCTGAAAATCAAATATTTATTTATTTAAATACAGAATTTCACACATTTTTGAAGGGTAATGGTTTTATAAAAATCATTTTATTTGCTTTTCAATTGATGCTTTAAAAGCTGTGAATCTATGTTCTGCCTCTTAAATTAAGTTAACACACAAGGCAGTTATGTATCAAACTGACGCCTATTACAGTGTTGTCCATACATGACATATTATGCAATTATAAAACACACATTTTCTACAACTTTAACATAAAATACTGAAAAACAGACTTCTTCAATGTTGTTTGACAAACACCACTTTTACTTGTTACGTCAGCCATTTTCTGCTACTTGTTTTGTTTTGAATGATGAGCGTTTGACATGTTAAACATGTGAATTCCCCCCAAAGTAAAGCTATAAAAGTCATATACTCTTAAGCAGAGACAATGTAAACCAGTTACTTGAAATGCTTCTTTGTTATGTAAGAGTTTGTCTCTTCTCATTTACCACCTGTGGACGGTCTTGAAGCATCTGCCAAGGTGGGGGCAGGGCCAGGGGCTGACCGGCACACTTGAGAGGGAACACCCCGTCAAAAAAGACCCCAGTGGGGCTCTTTTGTGCAGCTGTTGATTTGAGGTCACTCAAACCCCCAAGAGCCACCTGTCACTGCAACTGGAAAGTGGGGGAAGCAGAAGGATGTGGGGGGTTGGGTACAGAGTGTGGCGTGTGTGGTTGTTTAATTCAAATCAAGATAGCGACTGCATCTCCAACTTTACATCCACATCCTTCTTAACTGCACTGTGATTAATTCACATGTTGACTGAAACAAATGGTTTCTGCCAAAGATCCCTCTGTATCTGTAAATACACTGCAGTGTGTTGATTCTGTGATTGAATCACAGATAACTATATTTTATTCATTTACATCGAAAAGACACGCGTTTCCTGTCCTTTCAGGTTCACAAAAGATTCAAATCAGAGCAGGAAATGTGTTTAAGTGCCCATTAAAATCAAAGGCTACACATAAAACATTTTGTTTAGAGTAAATATAAGAAAACTTTCTTTCGTATGTCAGTTTCTTTAAAAAAAACGTATATTCAAAAAGGAAAATAGATAACAACAATTAAATATAATATAGTACTCTGTAAAGTATGGTTACTAAAGGACAATCACTCAAGACACTGGAAAGTTAGGATCTGAGCATTTAAATGTAGAGTGGAAAGAAAAATGAGAGAAAAATGGATCAATTCCTTCCCCATCAGAGTGTGTATACTGAATCCAACAGCAATGAAGCATCATTGTTTCCTATTCATAGTATCCTTTGAATCCTCTGGAGAGAAAACAGAGTATAAATAAAAACAAATACTAAATAATTCATCTTGGTAATAAGAAAACGTTGCTGTGAATGTGTTGAGGAAATGATTCAGAGGTCGTAAGAATGAGCTCAACTCTCTAAGTAATCTGTGGAAGCTCTTTGGACGTTTACAGATCTTTTGTGCTGCCTCTTAAGCCAAGTACTGAAACCCTCCGATCCTTTCATCCTTTCATTCTCATCCCTTTACCGGCCTGTTGAGCCAGCACATGTGCACATACTGCACACATGCGCACAACTACTTTCTGTGGGGAAAAGAAAGTTGGCGAGTTGGTAATACCCTCTTATTTAGACAGTTACCACCAAGTAATAGTTTGGTAATAACAAGAGAAATGTGTGTGTGGGACATAAGGGAGGATGGAGGAGTTTCACCTATTCATTACATTCAGTTTGTCCATGAGGAGCCATAATGCTTATAATATAAACTGTAAAAAATCATCATCATATCATTTGGATATGAACAACCTAGGACGCATGGAAAAAAACAAAAAACTTCATCCACTGTGTAAGTTTTTTTAGAGTTCCAGATAAACCGATACTATTCAACTCTGCACATTAGACAGAACACCTTGTGCTTTCAGCCAACTGTCTGATAGGAAAATGAAAGGGCCGGGGATGAAAGCATACCTCAAAGTCAGGAGGCATGTGCCCATTTATCACTCTTCACTGTGCCATGATGTTCTAATGAGCCATTCAAAATAAGGTGGATGCAAACAGGAGAAACTAGTGTTGGCTTCCCTCGCATGTGTTGAAATGGTGCATGTCCTTAAACGTTGGCATTGACCGACAGACACAAACGTGCAGTCTGGTGTCTTGAGTGAGGCCTTTCACTCTTGTTTTGTTTTGATTTCTTGACAGTTTTCTGTAAGCAGCCCCTGAACCCACGTCCCCTTCCATAAGTAAACCACTTGTGTGCGCACAGGAAGTGGAGGAGCCCCCTCCTCATCTATCAGTCCTAGGGTGCTCAAGAGAGGACCTGGTATCGGAGCTGCAGCTGCACTCCCTACTTAACACACACACACACACACACACACACTCAGTCTCACAGAGTGAGAGGGAGAAAGACAGATCTCATTAAAGTGCCACTGATTGCTGAAAGTGGATCACACAGTGAAATAGGGCCGTTAGGTGAGCAGGCAAGGAGTAAGACACAGAACATCAGTTACAAACAGAAGGACATGATCGCATCGGTAAATACACATCCTGAAAAAAGTAACTGTTAGAAAATGAAGCAGAGGGAAAAAGACTCAAAGGAACTGCAGCAGAAAAGAGAGCTGCTGCTGCTGCTGCTGCTGCTGCTGATGATAATGATGATGATGATGATGATGATGAGGCCTTATCTGGAGAAAGATAGCATTGTGAAGCCTGTGCTGTCTCATCCTTTGCTCATCTTTGAGCACTGATTTGTTCGAGCAGAGATTAAGAGGACCCTTGCTCCTGGATGGGTCAAGGTGCAGCCGGACCACAGAAGAACAAATGACCCCGTGAACTCAAAGTGTTCAGGGACGCTCAGGTCGAAGGCACATTATCTGATTTACACATCACATAAATGAGCTTATGTCTCTTTGAAAGAGACCTTTGGGAGTTCAAAGGAAGCTTTTCATCTACACGGCAACTCTAATTCAGTATAAATCTGCCAGAGATGCTGCGGTGATATTTTTTGTTTCCTAGATTTACTGTGTGAGGGAGACGAGGCTCAAAGCACGTTTATATGAAACGTCGTCCCATCCCATACCACACTGGCTGAATCCACATTTAGAAGTGATAGTTTAGGTTTTTTGTTCATTCATTCCTTGTGCTGGGCCACACGGTGGTATAGTGGTTAGCACTCTCGCCTTGCAGCGAGAAGACCCGGGTTCGAGCCCCGGTTGGAACAAGGGCCTTTCTGCATGGAGTTTGCATGTTCTCCCCGTGTGTGCGTGGGTTCTCTCCGGGTACTCCGGCTTCCTCCCACAGTCCAAAAACATGCAATGTGGGGATAGGTAAATTGGACCCTCCAAATTGACCATAGGAGTGAGTGTGAGAGTGAATGGTTGTTTGTCTCTATCTGTGTGTGGCCCTGCGATGGACTGGCGAACTGTCCAGGGTGTACCCCGCCTATCGCCCGATGTAGCTGAGATTGGCACAGCACCCCCCGCGACCCTCTGGTTGAGGATAAAGCGGTAGATGATGATGACTGACATTCCTTGTGCTGAGAACCAGCTTGAGACCCAGACTCTTTAAGTTTCCTGGATGCAGAAAAGTAAGACGATGGTAAAATACAGATAAACAACACAAAACTTATCCAAGAACTGTAGAAAAAAAACTTGGCTCTGTTTCTGTGTGTGTGTGTGTGTGTGTGTGTGTGTGTGTGTGTGTGTGTGTGTGACTGGGGAGAGGCGTGGCAGGAAAACTGGGTCAAATCAGCACTGCAGTGTTGTGGTAATTGCTCAGAGATCCACAGGGGGCGATGGAGATTCCACTCTGCAGCTTTAAGTCTACAAAGTCTTATCAGTATGTTTATTGCTTTGTCTCACCATTAGACAGCCTTTTCTGAGTGCAAAGCAAAGTTTACAGTATATTACTTTTGAATCTGTTCACTCCCTGCACCAAAGTGTTTGAAATTCTTCATTTGGATTTTTGTAAATGGATCAAACTTTCCATACAGGAGACCAGCAGCTCCTGTGTCCCTGCCTGATTTGTGAATTCTGGTTTTCTGCCATGTTTTATATGTTTCAATAACTCATACAACACACTTTAAATAACTAACCCTGAAACACAGTCCATTTTATGATAGTAAATGTAAATAATGTTGTCCTCGCAAGCATATTACAAAAACCACCAAATACATGTTTGTGTCATTACTCAGCCAAAGAAATCAACCACCCCCTCCACCACAGTGAGTCCAGAGGTCGGCTGCAGTGAACGGCAACCCTCAGTCTCATAATGAAATAGCAATAGCAGGAATGTTCAGCGTGGACTCAGCCTGTGTGATAGACGTCTGAACTCACTATCTCTCCATGTAGCAACTCTTAGTATTTTAAGCAGCAGAAGGGAAGGGTGGATTTAGGTCTAATTAACTACGAAGGATTTAGTGTTGAAACACATTTGTGTGTTTGGTAAATCCGTCACAGCATAGACGGAGACATTTGAGACGTTCAGCAGAGGCAGTTTTTTTACATTCCAGCTCAAGTCGGTGAACAGTTCCCGGTTCAGCCTGTGGTCTCGTTTCAGAAAGTGACAACATTATGTTGTCACCACATCACTGTCTCCACTCAGCGGGAGTCAGAGGTCAGCATCACCTGTAGGGGGCCCCGCCGATACAAATAATTTACGAGCATGTTATGTTTTGTTTGCTGCCGCGTGATGGAATGGGCCACTGCATCACATGTCACCCTGACAAAATGTGTGTGACAGTGCGGGCACAGAGGTAGGGAGAGATGGAGTGTGGGAGAGTTGCCTGTGTCTTTGTGTTTCTCTCTAGGGTGCTGGGAAAAGGAGCAGTGTTTGCTTTGAATCATCTGAATTTAGTCTGCCTGTCATTGTGGGCTGCAGTGTCGCATAGAGTCAGGAGGTCTCGCTGTATCACACGTTTCACATTCTTTCACAGTCTTAGAACTGGCTTGTTTTTAGATACAGTTGGTTTGAACCTGTTAAAGCCTGTGAAGGGTGTTCAAAATGATTGTCTTTTTCTCTTTCGAACAGAAACGTTTGAAATAAATAAATATAATATCATGTGTGGGAAACATCCTGAAACACTTACGGACGTTCATCAGCCCGAATCAAAGCATCACTGTTCGGTATCACACGACAGAGCTGTCACTGTCTCGCTGTGATTCAGTGGTGAAGAAGCGTGTGGTTTTACAACCTGAAAGTTGGGGTTCAATCATCTGCTCCACTCGTCTACATGCTGATGTCCTGCTTTTCATTGCTGGCTAGTGTGACTGTTGTTATTTAGTGGTGTCTTTATGAGCCCTTTTGACTCTGATCTATATTCATTTCAGTTTTTCTTTTATATAATGTGCTAGTTTAATAAACTAAACTAGAACTATGTGTCCCTGGTGGCTGTGATGCACTCAAGCATGAGTGTGAGGAAACTAGTGTAAAGCACTTTTGAGCATCAAGTTTACAAAAGCAGTGTATAAATAAGGACCAATTAGCATTCGCACCACCTTCAGTAACCTCAGGTTTAACCACTTGTGAATGTGATGTAGGAGTGTTCACTTGTGCTGGTCTTGTTATAACTGTAAACAAACCTATTTGGCCAGGAATTGGGCTTGTAACTGGAGGGTTTGCAGGGTTCAAAAGGGCTGGGGCGCCCCTGAACAAGGATGTGTTATATGCAGAGGTCGAATTTACGGTCACTAATTGGTGTGTGAGCAAAAATAAGGCATTCTAATTATATTTGAATGCAGCATAGATAATATATAAAGATGTGTTTGCTGATTAGACCTTTTCCTCTTTACCCAAATACAATTCTGCCATAATTTACAAATTCAAAACCAACAAACCAAGCACATGTCAGGGCTATTTTCCATGTCCATTGACTTCACACTGTTCCTCATATGGCTCACAGTGATGATGGCAGTGAGCACAGCAGCTAATAAATGCCATTTCCACTGCTCCACTACCAACAGGTGGCATTACCACATGGCTCGTTTCACCATCTTCCATGAGAAATGTGGTTCCACGGCAGCAGCAGCAGCAGCAGCAGCAGCAGCAGCAGCAGCAGCAGCAGTAAGAGCCTGCCTGACAGACCATGACGTAATGCTTCAAACGTGCTATCAGTCAGTCCCCGGGGCCAAAACACGTGGAGTCGGCTCCACTCTCCCCAAGGGGCCCCAAGCTATTCTCTCTTTCCTGATTTTTTTTCCTCTCATGCTCCAACGCACTCCCTGTTTATGAGTGCGTGATTCGCTCCATTTCACTACCAATCCCACAACTGCTTCTATAATAGAACCCCCCCACACACCCCCACCCCCACCCACCTTTGTGCTTCCAGTACCATGACAACCCACAATGAGAGCGAGAGAGAGAGAGAGAGAGAGAGGGGGGAGGTCAGCAGTGGCAGGAAAGTGGGGGAAAAAAAACGTGAATGACCCCAAGTTCTATTTGTAAAGGAGGGAAACGTCCACAACAACAGCCTGAGTCTCCGTGAGGTTAAACTGACCGATCAACAGAACACCAGCAGCAACACCAAAGCTCAGTCCACACGTTCTTCCACGTTTGTTGCATGTTTACGTCATTTTGTATTTGTGCTTTTCACAATAAAGGAAAAGGAAGAGAGGGAGGAGGCAGAGAACATGTGAGGTCATAATTACAGGGAGCTAGATGTTATGTCAGCATGTTAACAGGTTAATGACAACCCTTTGCAGATAATTGGTTATGAATCAATTATTAGTCTAATCATTACTCCAAATATTCCCTCCATGATTTTCTGCCCCATATTAGATGCTCAAAGATTGTTTAACCTCAATGAGTCAAACAACCCTAACCCTAACCCTAAAAAGAGTGGCTAACAACACTGGCTGTAATCCTAATCTTATTTTAAATCCTTCATATGAATCATTAAACCATACAGGTTCCCACAATGTATTATTATTTTATTATTTGTGTTATTCTATTGGGAATATGAATATGTTTAACAGTGATTTGAAGAATCTATCCAACAGCTGTGCAGATATATGTTTTTCACACACATACTTAAATATATCAGAATTAAATGGAAAATAAATGAATTGGTTTTGCTTTATGTAACTTCAGTCACCAGAACACTGCTATTGTGGCTACTTACCTCACACCTCAGAGACAGTGGTTTGAATGTAACGGACACACTGTACATCAGTCAGTGTCAGCATCACAGTGGGCAGCACTTGGTGTGACACTAGATCACGTAATTGAATAATAATCATGTATAAATATATCCACAAATCTTAGGCGTGTGCAAGCTAATCACAGATTAAAATTCCAACACAGCTGTGTGTCATCAACACCCAGGGGAGTGGCAACAAGGCCGGAGACGTTGCTCTTAGTGCGTCAGGTGATCGTGTTTCACACTTCACTGTGAAACTGAGTGCAGTGGACATGGATGAACCATGAACACTGACCAGTGCATGCATGTGTGAGCACCTGCGGATATGTCAGCATGTCATTTCAGCCTGTGATAACTTATGAAAGAAACAAGGCCTTGAAGAAGTCATGGTGCACTCAACTATTCTGTGGATGTAGGCTGTCTTAAATCCTTCTGTCTGGGCCACACCGTCACTTCCACGTTTCTTTCTTTACACGAATGACATTGGCTGTATGTTGCAGCCTGAAGAGAACAAACTGTCTTCTGCTACAGCCAAATATTTCAAATTTTGACTCATCACCTCAGTGCTTGTGTTTTCGTGCATTGTTGAGTCACTTGTTTCCATGACTGCTTTTTGGCTGCAATTCAACCAATTTCTATTTTACGGTGATCTTATATTTATACACAAAAGGATTTCTGCCAAAACCCCTAGTCCTCTAGTTGCTGAGAAGCTTTACATGCACATCCATAATTCAAATACATCAAAAGAATATTTCTTTGTGTACTTATCCCAATATTAATTAAGGAATTACACGAATACTACAGAAGCTGCAGGGTGGAATGAGAGGACAGAATCATCCCAAATTGAATTCTGTCGATGAAACGGGGCGTTCATTTTCTTCCATGACCCTAATCCAAGGACAGACGAGGAAGACGCCTGCCTTGATTTACTGTCCTCCTCCATATTTGTGGAGCAGAGTGGATTCTTTCAGAGGTGAACCAGAGGCTGTGCTCTCCTCTCTCTGAGAAGCTTCATCAGTATTTTTGCTTTAAGGGGATAAATGGTGTTGGCAAGCTTTTTTATTTGATGCTGAATGATAAAGGGATGTTATAAATAGATGAACGCGAGAAAGAGAAATGCTTTGACTACACGAAACTGAGGCTTATTTTATCTACTTATTCACTTTCATGTTTTCAGCTGTGTCTCTGAGCAGCATGACTCAAGTGGGTTAAACAAGGTCAACACACCCAGTAGCACTTGGATCACTGACAGACAAATAAGAATACATAGATAAGGATAATAATTCATATTTATCCAAATGATTAAGATACATGTAATCACAAAGACTTTGTTTTCTCTCATTTTCTTCTTTTCTCTTCTTTTAATTAGAACATGAGTGATATCCGGCCATGGAAAAGGAAAATAAACACATGCTTTGCCAGAACAGTTACAGCTAAGATCTTAATATCAAATACTGACTCATTACTCATTATAAGTGAGTGCCATTGTTATTAAGAGCCAAGCCCAATCTGTCAATGAAGGCATATCCATATTTAGAGCTCCGGAGCTGACATGCATGTGGCATCTAACAATTCTCCTTTTATTCCCATTCCTATAACTTTTATTCCTATTCCTATAACTACTCTAACTATGTCCAATGTCAAATATCGAAACCCCACCGAATCCAAAGTTTTAACACTTCTACTCCAGCATGAAGACGTGAGGTGCAGACAGAATGACTTATCACAGTCTGAAACAGAGGCTTACTCAGCCGAGTAACTACACTTACCGTACACACACCGTTTCTAGGGAGATGTCAACACTGTGAAAACAGATGAGGAAACATATGTGGAATCTCAACACTGTTCAACACTGTTCATCACTTCATTACTCCTTCACAAACCGGCTGCATGCAGATAACAAGCGGCCCTGAGAGATTCAACACTCCTGTTTATTATTGATTATAGGACAAATAATTATTTCAATAATACAAATACATTCAGTTGAAAAATAGCAACTTAGGTCCTGCTAAGTTTTGTAAACCAAAACAACACTTTTTATTTAGAGTCACATTTGCACAAAACCCTGAACATTTAAAATAATAATAACTGCTAGCAAGACCTAGCTTTTAAGGGGAAGTTAAGGGGAAGCTTTTTTTAGGTGTTATTCAGCAATATTTCATATAAAAAAAGTCAGTATAATGTGAATCAAGTGATCCAAGTCAAAAATCTCTGCAGCTTTAAGGGAAGATGTTTGTATTTTATCTTCCATGCACAAAAACTGTAAGAAATTATCAATATTTCTACAAAAAATACATTCACGGTAAAAAAAAAGCTTCAACGTCTGTCCTACTTTTTACATCCACATTAGTTCCGTTCACATCTCTTCCTCCAAATAACAAAGGACCAGCCTGTCAATACTGTAAATCTGACCATTAATATACAACAACATCAGCATCAGCAGCAGCAGCTGTTAAAGAAGAGTGTCCTCGCTGTCCTCATTGTGTGTGCTGAGGTGAGTCTTTCTGAGGGCTACGATGGCTGCCCACAGTCGACACAGCATGCCGCCTCTGAAACAGCAATATTGGACAGATTTAAATGCAGTCAGTACATTTACACTTACTTATTGTATTAGTCTGACGAATGTCTGACTTTTTAAATTCATGTAAACATGTTAGTCCAGCTGAAATCCTTCAGTAGCACCAGAGTCAGACTAAAGCTGGCCCGGGTTTCTCATCCCCGGCTAATACCCGAGAATTGCTCCTTCAGCTTAAATAATTTAATATTTTAAGGTTCATGGATGATAGGAAGTGCTGGAATGACACAATTGAACATTGAGCCAAAACATCAGGCAAACTTTTTTTTTATCAAATTGTCTTAAATCAACTTGTTACGAAGACTCTTTTAAGACACAAATGTTTGTGAATTGCGGAGAATAAAATGCCAGTAATGCTCTTTCCAAACTATATTTCATACTGTTAATGTACTGTGCTTCTTTGAGGCTAATGCTAATATGCCAATAGTTATTTTATGGACATTTATTCTGCAAACTTAGCTATACATTACAACAGCAGTGTATTATTTTTTATTTTCCAAACCAAACATGTCAGTTCTAGCAACAGAATCTCTTTGAATCAGTATCAATCAATGAAGACTCTGAATTCTAAATTAACAAGCTGCAATGGGGTGTATTGCCTAGTCAGTGTAGGCAGTTCATGAAAAAACAGACATTTGAGAACATCATCCTTTCAAGGTTTTTTCTGAATAATCGAGACAACAATAATCTATAGTGAAAATAATCTCTGTTTTCAGCCCCATTAAAATCTTTACCCTGCTGGCAGCCATGTTTTCAGGAGGACTAAACGTTGGTGCCTCAGGTTAGTTCCGAGCACAGACTTGCACACAGTACAATGAATGCTGACGATCAAAAAACGATCCCTTTTAAAAGTGCTTTACTGTCTTACAGTCGCTGTCAAATCAGACATATTCAGTACACCGAGTGCAAACAGTCCTAAAACTTTCTGTACTGTGTTTGCTCTGGTCTGATGTTACTGTCATGCATTTAACTCCCAAGAAAATCTACTGAATTTGGTGGAAAATTTAAATTATAAGAGAGAAAACTGCTTTATAAATTGATAATAAGAGTCTGAGACATTTTCTCAAAGGTTGTAAGATCACAGATGTGTGTGTGATCAGCAGCCTGACCAATATGACATCAAAGTGACCGAGCCTTCTTGGATTTTTCTAAACTTCAGGACACACTGTAGCTTTATTTCAGATCCAGATTAAGCTTAATGGGTAGATAGTATGTTTCTCTGCACAGTTAAGTGCATATAGCCCCTTTTCCACACCTGTGGTCCCAGCTCGCGTCACCTCTGCACTGTTTAGGTTGGTTTTCTACTACGAAATAGTACCTACTCAATGTGGGCGGAGTCATCACTGCACGGCTGCATGAAACTGCCGTGACTTCGTTTTACACACGACACACGACGCACACAAACGAGTGACTAGTGACTTGTAAAGCAGTTGTTTTCATGACCGAAGAACAAGTGCTGTTGCTAAACACACCAGACTCCTCTGTTAAACTGTTGGACATTAACCCACGTTTTTAGGATTGTTAAGTCTTTTTAACTCATCTACAGCTTGATTCTTGTGTCGGGCGTCTTGCTCATGACGGCACTCTGACCAATCAGTGGCCGGCAGTCTGGTGACGTCACACATAGTGCCACCTCACTTCACTTGGAACTTGCCAGACTAAGTACTAAAAAAAGTACCAGGTACTATTGCTAGTGGAAACACAAATGTGGCATGTTTTCACTGGCTCGAAACAGTAATTGGACGACTATACAAGCACTAGCACAGAGCGATACGTCCCCTATACGCTTGTTTCTGATTGACCTCTTATGTTACTTTAGCTGGCAGCTAGTATTTACACTGCACAGATTGTCTATAATAGATGAAGTCTTCTGATTCGAAAAGTGAAGCCCAGGAAGTTGGAATGAAGACGCAGATAGCCACCAGGGGGCGACTCTGCAAAAATAACTCTGTTTGAATGAAAATCTAGGGCAAAATGAGCTTCTACTTCTCAGTTATAACATCAGTAAACATTTTTTTTTGAGCAGTTAATGGTCGAACTTGCTAGATGCAGTTCTTCAAATGCACATGATGTCAGTTTTGTAAAATGATGAATATAGTATCATCTATTCAGTGGGTGCCTGGTTGCAGGTGATGTCTGTGAGCGTCTGGTGTCGAACACTGGCGTGGCAACAGTCAAATCAAGACTCTCAAGGCTTAACAATGGGGGAAGACTTCATCCATTTTTATATATATAGTATATGGCGGCATTTTTAGCGCCATTGCGTGTCTTTCTATCATCCGTTAACTTCAAAAATATTGAATTATTTAAGCTGACAGAGCATCGGTCTGAAAATGCACCGCTCTGGATTTTGCCATCTCTTCCTCTGTGTACCTGCCTCTTCTAACATTTCTGGGTGAAAACCCAGAGGCAGGTACTGTGGAACATGTGCAGAACACTTAGGCCACTGTGGGCCCAGTTCAACATATGAATGCACTTCTAGGATGTAAATGTAGTGATGTCTCTGAGGTAATCCAGACAGTGTGAGGGTGACGTGCAGAGGAGACGCACCTTATACCACAATACATCAAATCATCCCTGCAGGCCATGTGGAGGAGACAGTCCAGGGTGAACTCATGGGAGAGCAACTGGAAAACAGGATCATACAGGTGTGGATTAACAGTGGGTGGATGAGTAACATCAACCACAAGAGGCTGCGCTTTGTTCCACTTTACCTTATCAATGGTATCCTGATCTACAGGGACAGACTTGAGCCAACGCACCAAAGTCTTCGCCTCTGGATTAGACATTTTCCGTGAAGCCTTTCCTCCACCTGGGATGCACAGAGATTACAGATATTTCTGGAACTTATATTTTATGTTACACACAACAAAAAAGCAACACACTGAATAATCATTATCCAGACTGACAAGTCATGTTTGAGCACATTCGCAGATGAAGCGATGGTTCACGCCTCTGACAGAAACCAGTCAGGCAGAAATCCAGAGCCTGAAGCTGAGGTGTGGAAGGGATTTACAGATAGGTAAGAAAGAGTGTTAGGAAGCAGTTAATAAGAAAAATCCAAGTCATACTGGTCATGCTGCTGCCTGTGTCACATCATCACACGAACATCTGGGATCTTACAACCTCTCTTATAATCAATTTATGAGGCAGCTTTCCCTCTTATTATTTAATTTAAAATGTCAGTAAATGTCAAATGTCTTGTTAAGAAAAATGAGTTTTACTTGCGATACCACAGAGAAGTACTACATTACCCACAATCCCCGGCTGTAATAGCGACATCTCTGATTCATGGAGCTCGCCGTAACTTTGATAATGTTTACTTCAACTGCAAAAAATAATCTTGCATCATGAACCTGGAAATAATGCACTGAGTCATTGTCAGCGTGTTATCAGAATAAATATTCATG
This sequence comes from Solea solea, assembly GCF_958295425.1. Lineage (NCBI taxonomy): Eukaryota > Metazoa > Chordata > Actinopteri > Pleuronectiformes > Soleidae > Solea > Solea solea. The sequence continues at coordinate 4,366,516 of NC_081146.1, forward strand.
CAATCCTGTACCTTTGTTCATTTTTTATATAGATTTTTTTATTTTTGTTTCTTTAAATCAAAAGTTTCAGCTCATTCCATGCTTGAAACTCTAGGATGGAAAAGTTACCGCTGCACCAAACTGTCATTACCTTCAGTGACGACTGTTTTCCTCAGTGCATCTATCTGCTCCTGCTTCCTCTGCACAGACGTCTTCAGCAGCTCCTGGTACTCGCTCTCCTTCTCACTCAGCTGACTCAGCAGTCTGAAACCGTTCAGCAGGGAAAAATGTCTCATTTAAACCCCCAGTGTCACATTATCCAGCTGTGAGACTAAAGATGTAAATAACAATGAAGAAAACAGGTACACCGTAGTTGGAAATGCCTACTCGGCATTTTTAACATGCATATATATACATATATATGCTATAATCTGGCATATTTACATGTTGACGTTCAATAACGTGTAATGTCCCCGCTCAAAATGAAGACATGAGTACATAATTATGTTGACATTTGGTGTCTCCTGCAACCTACTGGACGACACCAGCTGTCAATCACACTGGTGTCCATGTACTAAATCATCCTTTAATTTTCCTCTAAATGAGACCACAATTTACTAAATTTACATCCTGTTCTAATAAAGAACACTTGAAACTAATCATTGAGACATGAACTCTTTGTTAACTGACACTGAAGCTCATTTTTCCATAGATTTCTATTAAAATAGAGTTGTTTTCGCCCCCTGGTGGCTACTCAATATATTCTTACGTCCTGATTAGCTTTGGTGAGGAAATCAGACTTTATTTAACACACGGTCCACGGTCACAACACAGAGGACAGTTCAGTGCTACCTTTTCGTCTCCACTCGCAGCTCTCTGAGCTTCTCGCTGAGTGGACAGATGTTGTTGAGGACAAGGTCAGTGGGGTAGTGTGGGTCAGCTGCAGGCATGACCTCATACATCTCATTTGGTGCTGCTTCCAGCAGGTCTGCTGCTGCCCCCAGCTGGTCAGGCACGAGAGCTACAGGAGTGTCTGGGTCAGCACACTGCTCCTCGGTTGAGCTGTCCTCCATCTCAAAGGAGGACTGCAGCTGCAGTTTCAGCTCTGAGGGGCAGAAAGGAAGGCGTGAATGGAGGCAACAATAAACATGAATGCTTGTCATAGACGGTATAGATGTGGCTCTACCTGGTAGGAGCACACTGATGGCATCCTGCACTGCCTGTCTCAGCAGGTTGTCCAAGGCAAACATCCAGTGAGGCTTCACCTGCTGCTGCTTCAACACCTTCTTCACCTAAATGCAAGAGTCCATGTTTTAAGCAGACTATGACTGGGGAAACTCGACTGAACACGCTGACTGGAGACTGGAACTTACTGCATCTTGAAAGCTGAACAGCACCGCCTGCAGGCTGTTCAGAGGAACTGCGGTGGCCAGCAGCGACGCTCGCAGGTCCAGAAGGCCGCTGGTCAGCTGTTTCCTGTCCGGGGAGTGGATGTTGTCTCGTAAGCAGCCAATGAGCTGGCTGATGTGGTCTGCAGTGAGTGAGGATTCTTTGCCATACTTTCAACAGAAAGAAGAAGAAGAAGAAAAAAGGAAAATGAGGACACAGACACAGAGTCAGCACTGCACCAGGAACTGAAAACCAGGGAAAACTCTTTTTTGTGTCACTCTGTAAACCACTCACACCAAATTCCACAGAGAAAATCAGTGTTTTTAGTTTGCAGAGACATGGGAGGTGTTGGGCGTTGGTCGACTGCTGCATTGTTTGCTAAGTTTGGCCCAGTCCCAATGTCCACTCCCACAGATTTACAGGCTTTGGCGTTAATTCATGGTTAAGGTTTAGGTTTAGTTTGTCGCTCTGTTAAGTCTTTTTTGAAAAACCCTCTTGCAGCCATTTAGAGAACCTAGAGGGGACTACCCACAGTTCATAGCGTGTGGGTAACAAGCCAATCAAAACAAATGCAGGAATAGGAGCGACCAACCCTGATGATGATGACATTGAAAATGGTTCCCAGCAAATTTGAGTTTATTAATAAAGCATTTATTATCATTTTTGCAGGATTATCTTTTGTATTAAAAAACAGAGTAAATTCATTTATTATCGAGATAAAGAAATATTCCTGTTTTTATCATTTTAAAAACCTTTAGGGATCGAGGCAGTATTCAATCAACTCCTGTGAGCTGTCATGTAAAACTGCTGATTTTCTCTCTGGACTTTGGTGCAGGAAGTGAGCCGAGTCAGTTTCCAGTGGGAAAAGGCTGTTAAACAGTGGCAGACATTTTCCAAAGATATCAAAGACTTGTCTCCTGTTTTCAGTGAGAACAAGCAAGTCTCGAGGTGGTTCTCGATTCTCTAACCTTATAACAACACTTCAAAAAAACCTCAAGTTTCCCTTTAAGGTAACAACACAACATATTGCTGTATTTACTCAGGAGAAAAATGCTGTCATGCCTTTGTTTGGCAGTTGATGTTTGTCCACAGATCAGTGACATGTCTGGACAACATGATTACTATCCAACTGTGATGGGATTAAGACATTACACACTTGTTGGAGGCAACAGGTTTTGACCTATTAGTTTAGACTTTGCCAATACTGATGAACAGCATCTGCGACGGTGGTTGTCACTCTTTATTCATCCGCTCACCTGAGGCACACACTCCTGTATATTAGAGATGACATAACCGATGTAGTCGGTGAGAACTCGGTGCAGCGTGGCTCTCCTCTCGCTGTCCTTTCTCAGCATAAAGAGACCAATGTTCTCCTCTGTTGCAGCTGGACTGCACATGTCCACTGGGGAGTCTCCAGGTAGTCTGGACAGCAGGGGGCGACAGAGAGACGAATCACACTCGATCGTCAAGGAAGGGTTAAAAAAAAAAAAAACACATATAAAGAAATGAAAAACATATCTACAGCAAATCAAAGAAGAGATGGTTATTTCATAAGTGTGTGGTTAAGTGTGGCATTTGCTTCACGGGCATTGTCTTCTTTTTAGAATGACAGGATGCAGCCTCAGCGAACCACTGACTGAAGCCTCATTGTGGTTTACCGCTGATGTGAGATCCTGCACAATTATGGCATATGCAGAGATTAGAAGGGCTTTATCTTCTGTTGAGCAATCATTTACTCACGGCAGGAAGCTGTTGGTGCTGGGTGGACTCTCGGAGACTTCACATACTCTGAGGTCAGCCTGTTGCCTCCTGAGGTCCAGGGAACAGGACAGGTCGATGGAACCAGAGTATGAATCCGTGTCCTCCACGAGGATGGAGATGGGTACAGACAGGCTGCGCTGATAGTCAGCTGCAAAGTCCAAGACTGTGATTAGGAGCCTGTTAGATGCCACTGTTCTAATTCTTTAATATTTATTTACCAAAAGTAATAATCTGTGTTTTAATGTTTTTTTTAAATTGCGTTTAAATGAATTAATTTACATTTATGAAAATAGAGGATAAAGCATGGCACATATGAGTGGACAAAGGTGTGATTGACAGCTGGTGCTTGGTTGGATGTGAAAGATCAACACCTCTGATAATAAAAGTTAAAATTTGACAGCGGCAGAAGGTTTGAATACAAGAAAAACAAGAATGTGACAAGAAATGTAAAAGATGCAGTGGATAAAGATAATTGTATATTGCATTGAAACACTTTGAATGTTGTATTCATATAGCATCTGCAAATTCTTATCTTAGCTTAGCTTATAAACTGGCTGATGAAACCTGATGATCTACAGGAGAGCAGTATAAGAAGAGCACTGAAGCCTCACTAGGAAGGATGTCTTTAGGTTCTGATTCCTGCTGAGGTTTGACCTTCTTCCTGGGTGACGACCTGAGGAAGGCGTCCTTCAGCAGCTCTGCAGCTGTGGCTCTGTCGTCTGGGTTTGGCACGAAACAGTTCATGATGAAGCCCTTGGCCTCGTCGGACATGCACTCTGGAACCTTGGGATGGATCTTGAACATGCCCACCTTGACACGACATGTTCACAAAGATTTGGGTTAACTGACATGGGTTTCTGTAAAGTCATACTTTACTTTTAGATTGTATGTGTTTCCAAAGAAAAATATATAACAAAGGCCACAGCTAATGCTGGGGGTGCATTCTTTCAACAGGAACACACCCTGAACTCAGATTTCCAAACTTGGAGCAACTTCACCAACTCCTCCATGGGATATGAAGATGGCTGCCACGATACAAACACTGCTACGTTTCCTGTTACATTTCCTTCACAGTAAATCAGTTGTACAATTATTACCGTTAATCTGTAATAATGTTGCTGCGCTGTTTGCATGGGAAAAAAACCCATGCAGATCATTGTTATTGTCAAGTATTTCTTACAATGACGAGCCCGGGATACAGTGAACTCAGCGGTGATGTCACTCCCACTTCCGAGTTCCAGTGTAAATGGAACGCAGCATTGTGACTGATTTTGCTATAGTCAGTGTAGCGATGTTGGTCTGGGCAAGGCCAGAATATAAACAAATAAAAGTTTTTTTCACAATAAAAAAAGCAGGATAATGTTAACATATAAATGTAAGATTATTAAATCAAATTAACTTAGGACGGTTAACACGCCCTTAGACTTTTAGGTTCCTAACTTCACTTATTAACTTCATTATTACCTAACTTCAGTGTAGACAGTCATGATGTTTGGCAGTTGGTTTTTGTCCACAGATCAGTGACATGTCTGGACAACTCGATTACTATCAAACTATGATGGGATTAAGACATTCCAGGCTTGTTGGAGGAAACAGGTCTTGACCTATTAGTTTAGACTTTGCCAATACTGATGAACAGTTGTCACTCTTGATTAGTCTGCTCACCTGAGGCACAGATTCCCGTATATTAGAGATGACATAACTGCTGATAGATGGGCCATCAACAAAAAGAAGTCCAGTAAAAATCAAATATTTTTAGAAAAGGCAAATTGGCTAGGGGCATTGGGAATAAGCAGTGACTTTGATGGATGATTCAGGAGCCAATGCATCTTTTACATGTTTATCCTGTGTGATGTTTACAGTATAACACATATTATATGATAGCACTGGATCAGAGGTGGCCACATGCACCACCACCACTCATTGAACTCACTTTTACGATGATTTTTTAAATTAATATAATACATTTATATTGTGAACTATTTATTGTTCCACATCAAAACACAAACTTTTATTTTGAAATGATGTGAAATATTATCATAAATATTATTATTTCTATTTATTATGTCTTTTTCTCTTTTCACTTGACCGGCTCCTTACTGACCAAACTAGACACTCCAGGTCATTTGAGTTTGAGATGTATCCCATCCAAAAGTTGACATGACGTGTCAAGCTCATTGTGTTACTCGAGATTTAATTTACCACACTGAGAACACAACCATCTACACAACAACAAAAACAATCTTCCCCTTCTTTACCTTGAACATGGCTGCCTGAGGACTTCCAAGCTCGTGGAAGGGTGTTTTGCCCGTTGCCATTTCGATGATAGTGCACCCAAGAGACCAGATATCAGCTGGCTTCCCATAACCCCGAGGACCCTGGTCTATAATTTCTGGGGCCATGTACTGGAGAGTTCCTGCAGGAACATTGTCATAAAAGTGATGAATAGGCAGCACAACGTCTTTTAAAATACAGTGAACTTTGCACACGTGTGGAATCACAGCATCACAGCATCACAGCATCACAGCATCGTACCAGTAAATGTCTCAGTGCAGGGGTTGATCCCTGCCAAACGTTTGGAGGTTCCAAAGTCGGAGATCTTCAGTACTCCACTGTATGTGTTGATCAGTACATTGTCACCCTGCAGCCAAGACGTAGGATAGTTCAGGTTATTTTAAGTGCGGTTGTGTGGGGCACTGATGTTGTCAATGTGTGTGTGCGTGTGTGTGTGTGTGTGTGTGTGTGTGTGTGTAAGTGTGTGTGTCATTTGCTCTGAGAGCCAGCTTGACACATGGGTGCTCACTCTCAGTGAAAACTAGGGATGGCACAATACCACTCTTTCATCCCTGATACTGATACCAATGTCACAAACTCTAGGATCTGCCGATACCTTTTAAACTATGAAGATGTTAATGACACATTTTTGCCATGTCAAGCAATTTCAAATACATAATTGTAATTACTGTAATTGTAGTGTAACAATAACAAAGAAATAAATGGCATGAGATCAGAAGCTCCTTTGCCCCTGCAAGCAAAAAAAAAAAAAACAGACTTTCTTTATGAACTTTGGTGCAGAATAAGGCTGTCACTCTTAATTAAATACATTAAAGTACATGCTCAAAATGCAGGCTGCCATTTCATAAGCACCTATTGACGTAGTTCACCTGCAGAGGTTGCACGTAAGGTTTACAAACATATCATGTGACAATGTCAGAAGCAGCAACATCATTACATGAGGGAGACTTCTCTCTGTCCTCTCTGTGCAGACAGTACTGACTGAGACTGAGACATGGCGTCCACCTAACACCTGCTAATAACCTAACCTAATAGTCTTTGTAATCTGGCTCATATATCTGTGTGAGCCAGGGTCATGTGTGCGCTCTGAGTGTGTGTTCACATCCGCGGGTAATATTGTGAATAGAAAGAACCACACTCAATCATCCCGATCAGGATGACAGACTTAATATCAATATCAGCCTTGACTATCTCTGCTCTAGAACTGATGTAACATTATTACATTTTAGTTCAAAGCTGCTGGAGCTTCCTCCTGTTATCAGTGATTTCCCCGTTCAGGGAGTGTTTATTCCATCTTACTCTACTGAACGCTGTATGTTATGAATACTAGCAGCATTGTTAATAGAGTGATTATTACAACTGTTAATGAAGTAATGAAAACTGTGACACTAGTGGTGTATTAGCGGAGCAACGATGGTGGCACACACATGCGGCGGCTGTTTGAATTTACTTAAACAAATGATATTTTTCATTAAAAATGTGTTCATCTTGATTTTTATCGGCCTTTAGAGCAGATGAGTGAGCATTTTTGCACTTAGACTAAAGCAGACATAGATTCAGTGTCCAGTGTGTAACATTTAATTTTGAAACTGAATACATTATCCATGTCTGCATGTCGTTTTATACAGACTTGTATAAAGTACTTACTCAGGGATACCTGAGTAAAAGTACAAGTATCTTACCAGAAAATGACTTTGGTAGAAGTTGAAGTCACTTTTGATAATATTACTTAAGTAAAAGTCTTACAGCATATGACGTTTACTGTAATTTTCTGGTAAAATATACTTAAGTTTTAGAAGTAAATGTAAAAGTATTAAAAAGGGAGGAGAATTATAGTGAAAAAAACTATAGTGTCATCCAGACTAGAAAAGCTCTAAATAAATGGAGAACATTAATGAGTAGCAAAGATAGTTAGGGGAGTTGCAGTGGAGTAAAAGTACACTATTTATTTAGGAAATATAGAGAAGTAAAAGTTGCTAGAAATAGAAATAACAAAGTAAAATACAGATATGTGAATTTTGTTCTTAATGACTGTTACGGTGTTTGTACAGCAGCCCGGACAGATGAGAGTTTTGTGTTTTGAAGCTGAAGCTCTACAACATAAATGGGTTGTAAAGAGTGTTTACATCCTTTTACCTTCTACTCATTACTTCCTTCCTGGTATTTTATTGCCACTGTAGCTTCCTGACTCACTTGGGTAAGGGATCTCACCATTAGCTCTCAGTGATGTTCACACACTGTACCTTTAAGTGGCTAAAATCAGCTTTTCATCATTGTGTCCCCACTGGCAGCCACTGAGCGCGAGCATCCAAGTCTAACAGCTGGTTGTCGGGGCAGTGACGATCTGCCACCGCTTCATACACCCACAGTCAAATAAAGCCCCAGCTGCTCTGCTCACCTTAATGTCTCTGTGGACAATCTGATTGTCATGAAGGTATTTGAGGCCCTCGAGGATCTGTTTGGTGTAGAAGATTATTGTGGCTTCATTGTCTTTCAGAGGACCCCATTTGGAGCGCAGCAGAGACGACAGACTGCCTGCAAGCAAGGATGTCGTAATTTAACACAGCAATTCGTTTTAAACAATAGAGTTAGTTGGTTCATGAAGCTGACATCTCCTTCTTGCAGTATCACTGTGGCCTGAAGCTTATTCGGGTTTTGGAGGAACATTTCCCAACAGTTTCAGTTTCAAACGAAGCTTTGGACTGGAAATGTTACGAAATCTAAAAAGGCTTCATGAGAATTCTCTCCAACATGCAGGATGTCTTCTGAACCGCCCACTTCCCTGAAGCTGGCTTCCAGCTGACGTTACACAATCGCACATGCACTTACAAATCTGAGCCTACGGTACAGACGTCGACGTCATCCAAAGACAAACCTCAGTCATTAACAGGGACGGGACTTCATTCATCATGTGATGAACAGGACAATTCATTCAGTTTCCTTATGACTATCAAAGCCAGCGGTGGGTAAGGGAATCTATGATAGTGTTTATATTTTGAGTTACATACCTCCTGGTACTTCCTCCATGAAAATCTTGATGAAACCATCCTGACTGACAGAACCCAGGTACTGGACGATGTTCCTGTGTTTCAGCCTCTTGTGCAGAGCTATTTCCTCGTGAAGGGGCTGAGAGTAACTGACACACACACACACACACGAGAATAAGTAAACATCTCACGTGAACGCTTATTATTTGACAACAGTAATCCGTAAAAAAAGAAAGCAGACACTGTTATTGCAGGATATGACACAAACCAGAAATACTTGTTAGACAAAAATAAGCAGGTGGACATCGACATTACTGGTAGATGTATCAGAAGTGTGACAAATGATTGTTCTTCCTGTGATGCTCCTTATTTTCGGTGGTTGTATGAGTAACTGACACGTAGTCAGCACTGACGACTTACTGTAATGTAAATGCTTTTAAATGAATGAAGCAACCTTCATTTTTGTTTTACTGGAAACTCAGGGATTTACAAACGTCGACACATTTGAACTTAAACCCTCACGTATGAACTCCTGCCTGTGTTTGATGTAAAATCTCTATGGACTTTGGTGCAGGAAAGTGAGCGGTTTACGCACTTCTTTAGTTCTTTAACTTTCTCTTTAATGCACACTCGCTATTCATGCACGTAACACGGCAAACTCAGCACTCCTACCCTGAGGAAAAAGCTACAGTAGGTCACATGACAGCTGCTATTGCACCACACTGAAATATCTTCCCTCTCCCTCTCACACTTGCTTCTGTTGATTACAACATCAGAGGAATGATACAGCAAACACTGTTGGAAGCAAATACCTGAGAAGTGATTTAAATATCACATTTCCTCCCTCTGAATCATTTCCATACAAATCGGCAGAACAAGCCTCGGCCCCTCCGTACAGATAATAGTGAAAAAAAAAACAAGGAATGGCAACGCTAAACACTCAGCCATCCTTCTTTTCGTCTGCCAGATTCTTTCCCGTTAATGACATCGTGGAAAAACACTGATGTGTGTTAGTGTTTTAAAAGTCTCGTACGTGCGGTCTTTCTCGGGGATCTCCTTGATGGCGATGCGTACTTGGTTGCTCAGGTCCCTCCCGGCGTAGACCACGCCGTACGTCCCTTTACCCAGAACCACCTTGTCCCGGTTCTCATTGGTCTCATAGACGTACTGTAGAAGGAGATGAAGTACATTCATTCATTCATTCATGAGAAATGTTGGAACAATGGTTTAACGAGGAGACAACTGACATGAGGATCGTGTGATCACATGAGATCTAATCTTTATATAAACATTAATGTTAAAGAAAGAAAAAAAGAAATAGTGACAAATTATCACCATCTGTGTTAATATTGTGTCGGTGTCTACATTAGGGCTGAAACAATCACTCCATTCATAATAAAGAAATCATTAAAAGTGAATTAAAAGTGGTTTGTGGACAAAACAAGACCCTGGAGAACATCATCGCTCCCAGGTTTGACAAACACTGATCAACATTTTCTGACATTTTATGGACCAAGCGATTACTCGGCGTTTGGACGCTGACTAGTGTAAAATGACGTCAGGCATCCTGAGGACAGATTTGTGTTCATGCAGCTCAGGAATGTGGGCACGTGTGTCCTCAAACCACCTCTGAATGTGGTTTTCGTGATCACACCTGAGGACACATTCACACTGAGTGGATCAGATCAGGATGGCTGTTAATACCAGGTCTGAACAGGGTCCTGTATTCTGAGAATGAGGCCAAAAAGAGACGTGTTGCTGTTATTTTAGTATTACTGTGTACAACTAAAGGCTTATGTTGGAGCTCTTCCAGGAGCATCTTCTGTCCTAGCACTTACCTTAGCACCTCTTACCATCTCCCTGTGCACTCTGACCCTCTGCCAGTCCACTGTTCCTATCGAGTGGAGTTCTTTCCAGGACTACTTCTATGTAGCTCATTCCTCGCTTTGGATTGATTGATTCATTGATTTTATATGCTAAAGAGGCTCAGGGTTAGTTTACTACATACTTATCTCAGGACAAAAGAGTTATGGAAACAATGGCCTTTGCTCACAGGACTTGTAACTAAAAACGTTCCAAAAGTCCATCGTGAATTAGGGAGAAAAAAAACAAAAACCTCTGTTTACTTGGAATTGATTGAAAGAAAATGCCTGAATCTTAGAGAGCTGGTCTAACCGGATGCTTTTGAACTCTTAGTTGTTCAGAACCATCAAACACAAAACAAGCCTCTCTTAAAATGACTTAAAATGTGATTCTTGGAGCCTTGTCAAAGACACATTTCTGTCGCTTTTGCTGTGCTTATCTTATCTATCTTATCCAGACATGCAGTTAAATCTGGCTGTGCATGATTCATCCGGTCTTGTTTGGTTGCTGAATGCTGATATTTTGATATTACATGAGTCTATAGTTTATTCTTCTTTTAGCGTAATATTGTCTGAACATCTCATATATTTGATACTTCATGATACTGTATTTGATTTAACATGCAGTGTTGTTATCTGTGGGTAACTCTGTCTCGGCCGGGACTCTCTTGTAAACTCTCGCGTGACTATTTAAACACACGTGCACTAGTTCTCCAGTGCAGTAGATGCAGTAGTTTTCCTGCCTGTTGAGGCACGTGAGAGCTTAAATGTAGATCACACAGGAATGAAGCGCTGGCACAGACCTCGAGTATTCCTTCAGTCTGACGGTCCAAGTCCTGCGCCGAGTGTTCAGCCTGCTGCAGCAGAGAGTTCACCAGCTCGCAGAAACTACAACAGTGGGACAGAGACATTTACAGTCGGTGAATAAAACATTGTGTGAATGTTCCCCGTTCAGTGAGAAGAAACAAAAAGAAAAAACACCTTTGTCAATGACGTTGACTGAGGGAGTGCTTGTGTGTATTTAGCAGCAGTGCAGGGGCGGGTGGGGACAAGAAGCTTTTTATCCCGTTCAACTGCTGAATGACTTTTTTTGAGCAGCAGAATTCACTCCTGAAACTTTTCGCTGGTGCTTGTTTGTGTTTTCTCAGTCATTCTGCAGCCGTCTCGCCACGTTGCCAGGCAACGCAAGAACCAAACACCGCTGTACTTCGAAACACAGCGCAGCTGTGATGTGTGGAGCCAATAGTCAGCATTGTGTCCACTCATTTGACAACGCTTTGAATGTAAATAGATGGTTTTTGAATTTGTTTCTCATGAGATCTCCTCGAGATACTACGAGTCATTTTATACTTAATGTATTTACTGACTCTGTGAGTGAGGATGTAAGAAAATCTGTGTGCAGGGGGAATTTTCTAGAGCATAGTAAAGGAAATATGACTCATACTGTTTGAAAAAGAAAAAAACACACAAATAACAAACATCTGACGCACTTCACTAGGCAAGTCAGTGCACAGTGTGCAAACCAGGCCACCCTGTTATCCAGTTGACCGCTGATCATCTTCCTGCACCCTTCAATGATTCATCTTCATCTATCAGTCAAATGGGCAGTAAACAAGTCACTCACCCTTTACAGTGAAGCTCAGAGGGGAAGCAGAGCTGGAAGTCATCCGAGTTGTAGTGGACATACAGGAAGCAGCTCCGCTCGTCAATCTTTGAAGCACTTTGGAGGGAAAACGCACAGCAAGAGCACAGTTCAACAACATCAGTCCCAAAACTGGTCTCTTCCCCCAGAGACCGGGTCAGAACACACTGATGGAACACACTGATGGAGATTTTTATAGGTCCTAAAATAAACTTGTAGAATCTTTTTTTTTTTTTTAGTGCATGTGTGCATGTTTTAAATAATGGGCATAGAATGTGCATTTGTGAAGAATACATCATATTCAAATAATATTAGGTGTAAGACTGGACAATATAATGAGATTGTAAGTGTGATTTCAATGTTTTTCAGTAACGTTTGAATGGAAACAGTTACTTTAAATGTAAGTATGCATGCAGCAAACGCAGAGTAGCAAGATATTAACACCACATACGTTCATCAAAAGTCACATCGCCATCGCAACAACATCAACAGCACTGCATGTGTCAAGTTTCCCTGATACAACGCCGTGACACATGCATAGAAAATATAGCATATGCAAAATCCTGCTGTTTCATTTGCAGAATTACATTTGCAGCACATTTGCAGTGTGCAGAATTTGTTGTTTGCTGTTTCTATCGCCTCTGCCACTGGATGTTCTTGAAATGGATGTTTTATAGAGATGGCAACAGACAAACATGTCATATTATGCACAAATTTGCACTTGACGTGATTGATACTGTGAAGTTGTCACGTTGAACAAATGCAGCCGTTTGGCTTATGAAAGGCATCATGAAAAGTGGGAAAAACAACAACAAAAAACAGGTCTTAAGGCTGCGGGAAAAAGGAGCTCCAGCAGATCTGCAGACAAATCACAAGTGTAAAGCAAAGAAACTGCTACTGCTCCATGTGTAGTTGTGACTCTGTGGACAGGAAGTGGACCTGTCCTTCATCACCTGAGTCAGATCATCAAACATCAAACTCTTCGATGATTCAGAGCAGAAACGGCTAATGTTTGAATATCAACATAAGCTTTGGGTAAAAAATGGCATTTTAGGGTGTGTGTGTGTGTGTGTGTGTGTGTGTGTGTGTGTGTGTGTGTGTGTGTGTGTGTGCGTGTGTGTGTGTGTGGGGGACCAGGACCAGCTTCTGGAGTACTGGTTGAGTTTAGGGCTAAGATTTGAATCGTGGTTAAGTTAGGGTTAGGTATTAACTGCTTATGGTTAAGGTTAAGAATAAGGCCTCATGTAGGCTGTACACATGTTCAAAATCTTAAAAAAAAAGAAATACAAGAATACTTGTAGTCCCTTAACACCTGCCAGTCTTTTACTAAACAATTAAAAATGTTTTATTCCAAAAGGTGATTGATAAGAGACGTGTTACTGCCAAATGATTTGTTTTACTTTATTAACACTTGCTTTAAATCCCTGCACTTGATTTTATGTTAAGTTGTTTTTCATGTAAAACACTTTGTTTTTTTATATCAATGAGGTCTTATATACTAATACTTTCTACTTAAATACATTAAATGTCAACAAAGTACCAGGTTGTGCAGGTTTTTTGCTTTTGATAGTGACTGTTTGGGATGTTGCTGCAGACCTGGGTTAGACGAGGCTAAAGTACACAGTAGCCAAAAAGGCAGGCGACAGCCTGACATCATATTGACAAAAATCTGCCTGATGGCCAAGTTTCCCAGGCAACCCTTATGTTTTGGGTCCTTTGGCGCTGCTGCATGCATGAACACACCCAGAGCAGACAGCAGATATGAACACATGCTCCACTTTACCTCACTCCACGGATTGCAGAGGCTGGGAAAGTCCACTGATGTAAGCCTTTCTGTAGAAACCAAACATGAGGGTAAAACAAAGGAGACACAACAACCTGAACACACAGGAACATTGTGAGACTGTACGTGTGTCTGGCATGTTAGAAAAGAAAGAAAGAAAGACAGCAGGTTTTTACACACACACACACACACACACACACAGTGACAGCATGAAACATTACCTGGAAACATGTGGCTGAAAATATGTTAATTGTTTCCTATCAAAGTTCCTCCCCCTCGGGGGTGGAAGGGTGGAAGGGTGGAAGGGTGAGGTCTACATACCTTTAAAGTTGTGACGTGTTTCAACTGGACAGTGCGACTTTCATCCTCCTCGCTCACACACACAATGGCTGGCTGAAGGACTTTACTGGGCTCAAGGACGAGCACCTGAAAGGCAGCAACGTTTACATTTCTACCATCAGTATGTTATAAAAGCTGAGATCTGACACGGCTATCAAGTGAAGCATGACTGACACATGAGAGCTGCTCATGTTGACGTTTGTGTTTACATGGGCAAAAGTTCTTCACTCGTTTCTTCATCATCGCTACGACTGGAATTTAAAATTCCATCGTTTGCAAAATGAAATGATCAGATAGTGGTGTGTGTGTGTGTGTGCTGTGGACATGGAACAATACAAACTTGACCAAAATAATTGTGATTTACAATATTATTGTGATAATTAAACAGACATAGCCTTCTCTCTACACTACAAAACGTTTTTGGGTTTTTTTTTAAATGAAAAATAATCAATTTAATAAGATCATACTGGTCACGAGGCTCCGCACTGTGGCACATTAAAAAATGAATCACAAGGACTGTATGTGAGCACAATTAACTTGTTGTAAGGGATGTATTTTTATCAATGCGCAGTATTGTCTAATTCTCTGGTGGTAGAAGCAGAAGAAGAAGAAGAAGAAGAAGAAGAAGAAGAAGAAGAAGCTTCACTTCTGCAAACGCTGCACGTGTCCGCTCTGCCCCTCGTCGCCCACTATCCGTCTCATTTTCCTCCTCTTCTGTGTCTGTTCGTTATTCTTCTTTTGGAATGCAAATACAGCCGTAACAAAACAGGAACACGTCAGGAACGGATATATGACAGCACCAAACCAGGAAGTCATGATCGCATCCACTGTTTACTTCAGGGGTTAGGGCCATATTTGATGATGTGAAGAATTCCGGCAGCCAATTGTCCTTTTTTTCCTTTTTTGTGAAAAAATGGAAAAGAAAAAAAAAAATTGCATTTCTTTGCACATCTAAATTCAAATAACATAATATGAGATGAAAGCATACAGCTGTCTGTCACAGTTGGGTTTCGAACCCTGGAATGTGGTTTCAAAACGCTACCAGGGGAGATTTTTGGTCCAAATCCGTCCCTGGCCATAAATAATACATTATAAAACCGAAGCTGCCGGCCTCACAACATCTCACCGAGGGCCGTGATTGGCCCACGGGCTGTAGTTTGGGCACCCCTGGTTTATATGAACCCCGATCTGAATGATGATCAGAATATAGCAGACTGGCTGTATCAGACCAGAGTTTTGGGACTTCGGCACCTCGTGGTGTTTTCAGGCATAGTGCTGTTGTATGAAGCCGTTTCCCTCTCTTCTCTCACTGAACGAACACGTCTTCTGCCTCGCCTGCTCAGTCGTGACATAAATGCATCGCTGTGTGTGTTGTCACAGACCAAAAACAACAAAAACAACAACGCCCCACTGAAGAACACACAGAGAGAGAGTCATGTGGAGCTGACAGGCTTCACTGGCATGTGTGCACTCATGCGACATTCGTTTTAATCTAAGTTTATGAGTCACAGACGACAGTGTTTTCTTACTGGGCAGCGGTCTGTGGAGACGGTGGGTTTACAGGTCTGCAACAGCAGCTCCATCCAAAAGTCCACGGTGTCCTGTTTGGGAGAACGCTCCTCGGACGGCTTTGCAAACTGACGGTACAATATAAACGTCTCCATAATGGACCCGACATACCTGGACGAGAGGACAAAGACAATGTATGAGTCCACATACGGCATAAGAAATAATCCACACCTGGAGGTTAAACCTCACCAGACAGGAGCCTTGAGCTTGTAGAGTTTATCGGAGGCCTCGATGACTTTCCTGTGTTCGTTAACTAAAATGTTGGCGCCGAGGTAGAAGCCGACATCCCAGTAGTCCCTCATCTTCTCCAGGCTGCCCTTCCTACCGAGCAGGGTGCTTAAAGTCACACCTGGGTAACAACACATTAACCCTTAAGAATAAACACTTACACAGATTTACAAATAGAGAAACACAAAGAGATCGATAGTCCTATAAAACCTCGAGGTTAAAGGTCCAGTACGTAACATTTAGGGAGGCAGAAACTGAACACATCAGTTTGTTTAAATGCATCACTGAAGTTTATGAATTTAATAAAAAAAGTTATTTTTCTTAAAATACATAAGAGCTGTTTTGTGGCTCTTCTCTTTGTATATATTTAGAAAAAAATATACTACTTTAAAGTGGGCTTAAGGCAAGAGTCATGCTTTAATATGCTTTAATATATATAATATGTTAATGCATAAATAGTTAACACTGCAGAAAGAAAGAAAGAAAGAAAGAAGGAAAGAAAGAAAGAAAGAAAGTGTCAGGCACCTAATTTGCGCAGCTCAATAGAAGTATCAAATTCATGACCGGCTGCCATGAGGAGAACCACGTTATTGATGCCCGAGTGAAGAGTTGGCTCCGTCTCAAAAGCTCTTCCATACCTGAGGGAATAATACAAAGACAACAATGGTGGAACATACCACTGCACCGACGTATAGGGGACAAAAACTGCAAATATATGCCCGAGTACATGAAAATGAGTTGTACCAATAACAAGCCTGGTCTCTGCTGTTGTGATCCGTGAAGCCCGAGCTCATGAACATGTCCTTGTAGATCCGTCCACACAGGCAGTAGACATCTGAGGCCACCTTGTTCTCCGACTCCACAATGGGCAAAATTGCCTTCAGAGCCTTAGCACGATCTCCAGGGTGATTCCTCCTGACATGACAATAAATGTGGTGATTTTAAAAAGCCCTTCACAGATCATCATCATCATCATCATCATCATCGGCTACAGGGTGGTAAAGTCACAAAAACATGAATATTGAATGATTCACTTGTGTCTGTTGTTTGTTTTGGGAGCCAAGTGTTACCTGTTGAGAGCAAAGATGTAATGAAACTGGATATTCTGATGTTTTGCTACCAGACACAAGGGCAGATGCTTCAGAGTTTCCACCAGTTTGATAATGGAATCATAGTCCTGGGAAACAAAGGTGCAGAGTTTCAATGAATTATTAACACGCCAACACTTACTGACACGTAATACTTAAAGCTGCAGTGCGTAACTTTTGATTGTTTTGGTTTGGTGTTGATTAGTCTGCCTCTGTCTGGTGTCTGTGCACAGACATGATGGAACGACCGTCTGAAGGCTGAGGGAGCGTTTGTGTGTATACAGTGGCAGCGCAGGGGCGGACGGGGACATGAGTAGTTTTCATGTTTTCACTTTGTTGTTTTCTTTAGTCGTACTCTAACCGGTTTGCAGTCATCTCATTTTACAAGCAACACTCTTGCCGTTGCCTCCATCTATTTTGATATAAAACAAATCACTTCCTGTGTGCGGTGCGGCGCGGGCATGTCACTGGGCAACACAAGATCGAAACCAGGCGTGGGTAATTATTTATATACCAATGGGCTGAATTAATTCTGCTAAATATTAATTTTATCTCTTTATAAAAAAGCAGTAAATTCTATTATAACTAACTCTACCTCTATAGAAAATATCAAATTACTATAGACTATAATAAATACTATTATACTATACTTCACTGTGGTGTAGAGTGGTGATATTATCTGACACCACCACGATGTCACCACGCATTTGTCAAAGTGGAAGTGTAGAACCCTATTATTAACGTTTATTTTCTTATTTCTAGTTAACCTCACGTGGGTCAGTCAGGTCCGCATCATGTGACGTGTGAACTCTTGATAATGGTTTGAATCTAAATGACTAGTACTAGTGATCAATGTAAACCTCAGTGGTGACAGTTCACTATTTGCTTCTTCTCCAGAGTTCTTTATCTTTTTCACAACATGTCATTCTAACTCTTTGCTTGACTGAATAAATGCAATAACAACAACTAAAGCTATTAATATGCATGCACACATAAATACCCAGACACACACACACACCTGAATGTCCCGGTAGGACAACAGCAAATTCATGACTATATCAGGAGTGAGCAGCTCGACACTGTCCAGGCGTTTCTGTATGCGGCTCAACTCTTCACTCAGGGCTTGGCCACTAAACCGCTCCCTTGCCATGCGGATCTCGTGGCGGATCGACTCCCGGAAGTACTCACTGACGGCATGGAGAGCACAGGGGTCGTAAATGAATCACTCGTTCACTTTCATGGATCGTTGCACAGATATATAAAAACAGGTGTTTGGTTAATGTGTATTTGAAAAGGTACTTCAGAGTTGTTGTATGAGGCATCGACACATTATCAACACAGACTGAACCTGCTGATAACATGGCTGGAAACTTATCCAAAGGTTCACGTGATTTAAGTCTTTATCTCACACTATTAGACAGCATTTACCCACCGCTCACTCTCCTGCACCAGAGCATTATTTTGGTACGTTTGTGTCATTTAAGTAAATTCAAACAAAGGTTTTCTAACACCAAAGTTAACACATTTGAATTGACTGATGGAAGCAGCAGTGGATCAATAACTCCTGTGTGCCCTAATCTAAAATCACTTATTTTCTCTGTGGACTTTGGTGTGGAGAGAGTGTTTGACAAATGTCCATTTAAAGGCTGTGTAATGGCAAGAAAAAGCATAAAAAAAGCACAATTTTTAAGATAGATCATCGACTCCATCGATGCCTCATACAACCACACTTCATCATATCTGAAGTCCGCCTTTAATATCCGACCTGGACTGGATGTGTATGTTGTTGAGCAGATGCACCAGTCTTTCCACCAGCGGCGTCAGCAGAGGCTCCAGCTGAAAGCTCGGCTGCATCAGCTCGTTGATACCAGTCATTATAGCAGCGTCACAGGCAAACACTTTACCCTGAGGTGACACCACGTAAGGGATGAACGTGTAACTGCCACACTGCTCCTGAAGGAAGACAATGCATACGTGAGTGGACACATCTATACAATCATTATGATGTCAGGTTGAAGAATGGACTCTGCTTTCATTCTTAATGTGGCTGCAATCAGCCGATCGGCCCCTGATCATAATCAAGCTCTTTAATGAGTTCTGTTTTCTCATTAGAAGTTATTGTTTTTAAGCAGTTTGGTTTGGCAAATGTAAACATTTGTGATATTTTCAGTTTGACATTGTTGTAAACAGAGCTGCAACTCACAATTCTTTTCATAATGGATTCATCTGTCGATCATTTTCTCAAAAAATGTTAATCAGTGTTTGTCAAACCTGGAAATGATGATGTTCTCAAATGTCTTGTTTTGTCCACAAACCAAAATGATTCACTTCTAATGATTTATTTGTTATATGAAGCAAAGAAATTAAGAAAATGTTAAGAAATCTTGTTTTAATCATGAAAAATCTTCAAACCGATTCATCAATTATCAAAATAGTTGACGATTCATTTAGTAATCGATGAATAATCGAATAATTGTTTATTAAAGAACAGTCAAATAGGCATTTAACAATATTTTTGCATGAGCTGCAGTTTAACCATTGACTGATTAGGTTGTCAAAACAATAATAAACACTAAACAATAAATAAACAATAGTGAAAACTGTAAGTTGCAATATTGGTCATCAGTGCCGACCCAAGCCTTTATGGGGCCCTAAGCTGAATTTGATTTGGGGGCCACAGATGTAACACTGTAAATGCATTCATTATTGTTATTTACGCCAAACCAGTGTCACGCTGGTGCTTTTTTTTTAACCTTAGAGCAGTGTTTTTCAGATGCTCCCCTGCTCCAGCACACCTTATTCAAATAGTCAGCTCATCATCAAGCTCTGCCGAAGCCTGACAACAACACACTCATTTGAATCAGGTGTGTTGGAGCAGGGACAGGGACATCGAAAACACGCAGGACAGTGAGTCCCCGAGGACCAGGACAGGGGAACCACTGCAAACTCAAGCACTAAATGTGATGAGAATGAACATGTGTGCACATGTGCACTAAAACTCCAATATAAAACCAAATAACTTAAGATCAACATATATAGATTTCTTTAATATGTTAAAATGTTCTTTTCTCCTCACACTATTGGGGCCCCTGCAGCTGCTTAGTTCACTGATGGTCATGTTTACATGCTCGAGGTCCCTGAGGCAAACACCAGCCCCATCAATATCATATAATCTAGAATCATAATCTAATCTAGAATCATCATATAATCTAGAATCCTAATCTAATCTAGAATCCCATGTAAAGCACAGTTACCTTGATGGCCTGCAGATCAGTGTCTTGCTTGTAACAGTAGAGAATGATGTTATTGGTCATACTGAAACTTTCTCTCACTCCCAGGTGATAGAAGAGTGACTGTTGGCAGAAGGTGTCACTCATCTCCACCACCGCTACATCTGCGGAGGAACATTCGTTTATTTTCACACATTGGTGACATTTGCGTAAATGGCGTAGCGCTGCGAGGCTACAGTGTGTGTGTGTGTGTGTGTGTGTGTGCATGCCTGCACTTGCCTGCGTTGTAGAAACTATCCAGGATGTCAGTGGTTCCCAGAGAGATCCTCTCAAATGCCATGGTTTTGAAGAGGGCGTGCGCGTCCGCGCAGGCTTCCCTGACACACTTCAGGGACAAGTTCTCCTCCGTGTGCGGCACCGACGCGTCCTCGTTCACGATGTAAGCCACGGACACGTCTCTGGTGCGACTCCGCGGGGACACGCTGTGTTTGGCGGAGCCGTTGGCGCTCAGTTCCATCGCGACCGAGTCCTGCCAGAAACTTCCCGCGGACACCCGCACTGGGTCTCTCCTCTTCAGCTCGTGCAGGCTCATCCGCCTGCTCATTCTCCTGCGCTCCGTGGTGAACATGTCCTGTCTCTTGTCCACAGCTGGGACTTCCACTGCACGCGCGCGTCCTTCCTTCAGGTCCCTGCCCTGGGTTGCTCCTTCTAGTTAGTTTTCCCAGGTGCGTCGGGTGCGTGTGTTTGTACCTCATGCAATATTCCTGGTTCACTCCTCTGTCCGTGACGCGCCCTCTTCTCCTCCTCCTCCTCCTCCTCTCCTGCTCCGCCCGCTGACTTCTGTCAGGCTGAAACCGAAGCCTATGCTAGTTATTCTTAACTCTCTCCTGACCTCTGCTGCTGGGTCACATAACTGAGGAACACAGTGTAAATGATGAAAGTGAAGCAAATGGATTCCAGTGTCCATGCATTTCATTAGACTTTAGGGCACATGTGTCAAACTGGTGGCACCGGGGCCACATGTGGCCCTCCAATCGATCACATGCGGCCCGCCCACCACTGTGATAGAGACAGAATATAAGACATAATGTATTTGCCAGCAATATTTTTATAATAGTAATAAGACATTCGGTTGTAATCATCGCTTTATTAAATGTATTACACTCAACATGAAATTACATATATTTAAGCTGTTTTAATCACAATTATCCTATTAAATTGCTAAATTTTCAATTTAATTCTCCATTTTTGTGCATCATAAATATGTTTTTTATTTTATTGTGAATCATTTTATATCAAAACAAGGACTTTTACTTTTCAATTCTGTCTAATATCATAATGAATATCTTATATTGCCCATGTCTTGACCAGACTAGATGCTCATTGGCCCCCAGGTCATTTGAGTTTGACACCCCTGCTTTAGGGGCCTGTGATGGGCCCTACATTGACCTTTCTGTAAAATGTGCTTTAGAGCAGTCACTCAAGGACCCACACGTGGGTCAAGAGGGATTTTGTGGGCCCAGTCCAAACGCTTTAAGCTGGAGTACGTAACTGTTGGTAAATTGTTGTTGTTGTTGTTAATGTTATTATTCTACGCAGTGGTGGCTGGTGATTTGAGGTGATTTGTATTTTAATGAAAAGAGAGGGGGAAAAAAAGCACTTCACGAATCAAAGGAAAACAACAGCTGATGCGATCGATGAGAGATGAGACATGACGCTCTGTTTGGAGCTGAGAGAGAGAGACACTAGTGTTACCTCTTGCTGTGACAGTATGGTGTTGTTTCAAACTAGTTTGATGTTCACAAAAGTTTATAAAGACATGATTGACTCAGTCATCACGTGTCTCACCTGCTGTGGAGAAGCTGTGTGTCCACACTGACGCTGACGCATGTCCCAGTAGTTACTGGAGTCAGTTTATGTTTATTTCAGGTTATCTGGGCGGTCTTAAATTGTCCGCTCAAGAGTTTTCCTATCGTTTGCATTGCAAGGGCGTGTCTGTGTGCGTTCTCACTATAGCGACAGAGTCTATAGTAAAGACGTGTCGTCCTAAAGGAACCGGAAATACGTAGAGTGAGCGAGGGAACATTTTTAAACTACACTTGAATGCAGATTACACACACAAGTCACGGACTACAGCTCATTTATTTCAGTTTTCCTTGTTTTTATAAATTATTTTAGATGATTCATATTTTCTTCTTCATGTGAGGCTGGTGGTGTGGCGCCTGAGCGCCCCCTATGGACAGGCCACCACTGATTCTACCTTTGTTTGGTTCTTAATCTGAGAACAGGCTCCACTGAGCAATACTACTGTATATCAGACCAGACTGTGGGAGTTTGTCAGGGTTCCCAAGGGTCCTTGACAACCTTGAAAGTTTTTGAAAATTGCTCTAAACAGATGTGTCAATGAAAGTGCTTGAATTCGTGCAAGAAAGAAGAAGTTAAGTTCATATTTAGTTGCAAATCAATAAAAGTGGACGTCATGGACGAAGACGCTCTTACAAGTTGCCCTGCCATCTTAAGCTGTGTCAGCACATTCAGTCCTTGAATTTGAGAGAATTTGTCCTGGGATGTCCTTGAAACTGATGTCAACCAAGATGAAGGGACCCTGGTTTTTATGTATATACTGTAGCAGCAAGACAGGAGTGGACAGGGGTAGGACGTGATTATCCCGTCAAGCTCTTGAACAACTGGGTTTTTCAGACGTGGAACTGTTTTCAGTCATCTCGCTTTATTAGTGCAATGTTGCTGTGTTCTGTATTTTACTTTAGACTTATTAATAAACCCTGGGTCAGATGTGGTTATAGAATATATCCTGAATTGCAGCCTTTGCTATTTGTTTATTGCATTGCTTCAAAATACAGTTTTGATTGAAGATTAATTGTTCGCATTTTCTGCCAGTTACGGTTTCTGCCGTGTAAATACAACAGCTAAAGTTACCATTGCAGCAACCACGGATTAGTTTCTACTGTTGCTACAAATTAAACCCTTGGCAAACACTGTAATAACCCATTTTATTCAATGTAACACAGTCTCATTATGAAATTGTTTGTGCTTTTTATCACCAATAGCATGGTCACCTGTACATCACCATTCATGTAGTTCTCAGGGTTCTCATAAAATTGGCCCTAATGCCATAAAAAGTTAAACAATTAAAAATATAAATGGATACACCTGGCATATTTATATTGAAACTCCTGAAACAATATCCAGTTTCATCTTTATTTACAGTACAAAAAATGTATAGTAACCAAAAATGCTGTGGGCCTCTGAACAGAAAAATAAAACATCTTCAAAACACATCAACTATATTCCCTGCACAAGAAAGCAAAAAAAAAAGGCAGTTATTTTAGATTTTATCTATGTTTACTCGGTCTATAAGAAATGTTTATTATACACACTTCACATTCTTGTGTACAATGACATATACAGTCTGGACTGAGACTAGCTTTCAGATATACATTGTATTTGGTGCTGTGATGCAAAAATATTGGATTTAGCATGATATCTTTATGTGGCACCCAAGCACTTTTTTTTTTAATTCTTGTGACTACAATCAGATGACAGATCAGTCATGCATCACAGACATCGGATAAACAACCTGAGAGTAGGAAGTCTTCTTTGAGACAGCTGTGGCAGGATTTAACGATAGAATATTACTTACAGAATACACAAATTAGACTAATGGAATCTCCAAATGTATGATAGTTCAGGTTTTTTTAAATGTGGTTGTAACCAGTGAGAACCTGACATGGAAGCTTGAAAGTGAAGAAATACTGCTCATGTCTATGATATGTTGAGAATATGTTTGCTGCTTTATTGCACCATTAGTCTTAGTCTTTTTCGACTGGAGAAGTTTGGAAACTGTTCCTGCACCAAAGTCCATAGAGAAAATTGTGTTTTTAGCTCGAGGAGGACACAAGAGCTGCTGGTCTACTGCTGCCTTATTTGGCAAGTTTGTGTAACACAGGTTCATCTGAATGAGCGACTTCAAACACCAAAGTCACAAAACAACACAGTGAAACTTGCCGATGGGGGCAGCCGAGGATCAACAAACCCTGTGTGCAAAGATGTAAAATTGCATATCATTTGCATGGACTTTGGTGTGGGAGAGTGAGCAGTGGGACACTGTAAGGGATAAACACTGCAGTTTCCAGTCAGGAAAGGCTGTGTAATGGCAAAATAAAGGGGGAGACTTAAGAAATCAGACTTAAGTAGACAGGTGGCTAAAAACATTTTTTCCTTGTGTCCCTGGTGGTGGCTGGGTTTTCAGTGAGCATGAGCGTCTAGCTCAGTCTGTGCTCACCATCTCAGAACTTTATACAACCACACTTCAAAAATCCTGAATTATCCCTTTAATACATTGATCCGTTCTCTGTACAACTCTTCATTGATGAAGTTATGCAACATGAATGAATTCATGGGCACGGTTTACTCATCTAGGCCCTCGTCTTCTTCCTCCTCCTCCTGCTTGGCGTCCACCTCGCTGGTGTCTGAGAACTCGTGCAGGAGGACGTACTCGCGGCTGCTGAAGCCAAACTTGAGAACATCTTTTTCTTTGAGCTCGTAATAGCGCTGGGCCTCGATGCGCTGGTTGTTCACGTAGGTGCCATTGCCAGAAGCCAAGTCGATGATGTAGGGCCTTACCCTACGGCCAGAGGTGCCATCCGAGCGTGTAAACTCCACCAGTCTGGAGAAACACAGAAGTTTTGACAGACATGGTTACTGATACAGCAGGAAACCTCCCAGTGTCATGCATACTAATCAAAATACACTGCAGTTAATCTAAAAACTTGTCAATAATTAAAATAAAAAAAATCTAACTCTAATACAAACCAAACCAAAATGCTGATTGTTTTTCTTACCTATACTGGAATACAGCATGTTGTTTGGAACAAGATGGATGGTCGATGGGGATGTCGGCAATTTTTCTCTGCCGCCCCAACAAATAGGCACTCTGTCTGTGAATGTACATGAGTGGGAGGGGTTCATCATTCTTGAAGGGGTACAATCGCCATCTGCGTTTGGGAATTCGAGCCTCGGGTGGCTCATTGTACTTGATCACCACCCCTCGGAATGTGTTGGTATCTTCTGTGAGTGCCCCTGACAGTCCAAAGTTGGGCTGTTCCTTATCATCAGGGGGTGCATCTGCATCATCGCCCGCTCCTTCAGACTGTCCAAAATTTAACTCCTGGTTTTCATTACGCCGCTGGTGGTTTTCCCTGCGCCGCTCATTGTGCTGCTGTCGCTCGGCTTGTTGGGAGGCAAGTGCACCTCGGTCTCTGTGTCTGTCTCCGCCACGGTCTCTCTCACGCGGCCTGTCTGTTTCCCACCTGCTGCGCCCCGGCTCTGGCTGGTCGTTTCGTCTCCTGCGATCTTCCCCACTAGACCGCGGCTCATCTGGCTCCTGTGACATACAAAAGTGGAAAAGGCAGTTAAAAAAAGAACGAGAAACGAAAATGGTTCTAGCCAACTTACAATTTGAGGTTTTATGTTACACTTTTATGCCAATGCAAAATATTAAATCTTGGCATAACAATAAAATACTTGCCAGTGTTACAAAATCTGCAATGATATTGTCGCAATTAAATATAAGGAGAATTTACACTTACGTTCACATATTTACTTGCAAAAACCAACTAAAATGATTCTTGACTGTGTTATTTCAGTTCAGTCTCGACTATAACCCCTATTAAAAAAAATATCAAAATTTTTCAGATCAATTACCTTTTGGTCACTTGTTACTATAGTTACAATGACAGGCAGTTATAAAACTCTGTGGATATTTTCTTGAGACCAAGTCTGACTGACTAAAAATAAACAATTTCCCCCCATGGATTAATAAAGTATTCTGATTTCTTATTTATGTAGTTAAATAATGTTAACATGCATATGCAAATTATGTGAACAAGGTAGAGTTTTTAATCTATACCATGCAGAGTGGCGTGAGCAGACCACTGCAATACTATGTTTTTCTTTTAGTGAGAAAGTGCATCTGTTTTCTGCAAACATTGAGTACATATTTCAAATAGTCTGCAAAAACAGTAAAATGGCTAATGGCCACTGGCCTCTTTCCTGTGTCGGCTCTTACAAATGACTTAAAACCTAATCACCCGCTTTAATCTGACGTCAGCACGATGATGGGGACTGCGACTTCTCCTGTTTCTGGGAGATCTGCTGCCTCGTCTGGCAGGAGATGGATCCTTCTTGCCCGGTGAGCGCTCCCTTGTCTTGGCAGGCGACCTACGCCAAGAACAGAAGAGATTAAAACTATTATAAGTCATAGAAAAGAGACCATCACTGCAAAAAAAATAATAATGTAAATTTAAAAGAAAAGTTGAAGGGTTTATTGTTATTAGCAGACATGGTCACATTCTTCTACAGTGTGGAACAAGGATGAAAGATTTTGGGGGAAACCATTCATGAATATCCAGACATAGAGCTTCAGAAAATTAACTGCTTGACATGAAAGAAGTACCTTAGTTAAAAACACTTCAAGTTTAATCACAAAACACACAACTGTTTGGAAATAACTGTGTAAAACATTCTTAGTAGTTACATGTTTCAATTAAATTTGTAAACCTATTATTTTTATTTCATAAACAAATATCTTATATATCTAGTACTTTTAATTACCTGAGGAACACGATTCAATGTCTAGTGTTGAATCAAAATCTGTGGCACATTGCGTAACCACTGATCTATAAGTGTAAACTGTGGCTGTGACCTATGTCTGTGTTTCTATGTCTGTGATGATCCCAGATAAAAATAGAAATGTTCAGATGAATGTGAGAGGCTGATAGAGGTCATTATTACACAGGTACAGTGAGGTCACATGTTCTGATGGCTGTTGTTGAACACGCACGTGCAGACAGTGAGCACCTGCGGTCACAAATTCAGGTGGGTCACAGATTTCAGGGAAACACCGGTGTGTTAAATTCAAATTAAGTCACTGAGCCATTGCCACGATGCTTGTGCGAGCATGTACCTCGTGGCTAAGTCATTAAACTTCATTTTTACCAATAACATCTTTCCATCTACGTTATTTTTATTTGATTGGTTGTTTTTTCGTGACAACTTTCTCTGCGTTGCTACTTCGGTACATGTGCTGTGCGGAAAGACGTGTTACTAGTACTACAACAACAACTACTTAAACACAAAACACCCTTCCGGGCTGTAGTGTGAACGTTAGAGGCGGACAGACAACACGACCAACCAAGTACTCACTGGCGAACGTGTGTGTAACTGAAAACACAAGATAACTGTGAGATAATAAGAAGGTGTAATAGTAATAGTTGACATACTTGCTGTGTCTTCTTCTCTGTGGACTTGTGGATTTGGAGCGGCCTGATGTCTGTGGCCTAACAGGACTCAGCTTCTCCTGCTTTACCTTCACTTTACATTCGCGCTCCGGTGATTCTCTTCTCTTGTGTCGTTTTTCTTTGGCCATTCTTCAAAAAAAGTCACCCTTTCGGTCGTTAATGTGAACAGAAACACATTACCGGCCGTAATAAACTATGTAAAAGACAAAGGAAAAGTCTGAAACCTGACTTCGATTACATCACGCACTTCCGCTCTCTGTGGTACGCCGCGAATATATTTCGGCGTGATCATCTTCCGCTTTTCTCTTGGTTCCGACCTCTCTCATTTTAATCGGCATATTTTTGAATTGGTTTTTTTTCCAGGTAAATAAAATATGAGAGTACGAACATTTTCTTTAAAATACACAGTCATAACAATGACTTCAACAAAAAACGATGCAAACTAATTAGAGCTAAAACATTTTCTACGTACAAATCATGGTAGAGTAGTAGAGCTGGTTGCTCTGTAGCCATGACAACGTAAACACTTAAGCGCTAACTTTTTGTCACTAACAACACCGATATTTCGCAGAAAGAAGCATCTGGTTTTAGAGCAACGCTACAAATACATATATTCGAAACTTGCTATAGAAGAGTACAATGATTGATCAAGCCAACTCTCTCCTGAAATATAACAAGCCAGTTTTGGTCAACAAAACCCCGGGCACCAAATCACCAAAGGTGAGTTTAGCACCGTATAAAAACTGCCCGACTTTAGGTTATCATATATGTGTATATATAATTATATATATATATATGTATCTATCTATGTACTTATATATATATATATGTATCTATCTATGTACATATATATGTGTGTATATGTATATATATGTATACACACACACATATATGTATATATACATATACACATACATGAGGTAACAGCTACATTTAAAGGATGGATAAATGCATTCATTATTCTACATGCAACATAAAGTACTTTCCACGACAGGGGCGTCCTTTGAAAGTGAGTCCTCAGCAGCCTGTGGATTCTAACCCTGTTCCACCACCTCCTAAACTCAAATCAGACCCCAGTGAAACCAGCAGACAGGAAAATGAGGGGATCTTGAATACCATTTTGCCACCCAGGTATAGCTTTCTCCATCCACAGACCATTGCTCAGCAGATTTAAGCCACTATGTCATTTATTTTCATACCCTTCTGTTACAGGGTATGGACGGAGGAGAACCAAATGTGGGTGCAGCATGTGTCCAATACACCTTGTACAAGACTAGATGTTGTGCGCCTGGAGGAGATGCTGGACAGAAAGCTGCAGGAAGAGCAGGCCAGAGAAACAGGCATCTGCCCTGTCCGCAGGGAGCTCTACTCCCAGTGCTTTGGTGAGCTGAGATTTGCTATGTTAGGGTCAATGAGGACACTACTGTATGTACTATAGTTTTGGAGTTGTTTAAAGTAATTGTTTTGGGTCTTTAACAAGCCTAAAACCAGTTATCTAAAACTGTAGAGTAAAAAGGTCTAATTTCCAATATGCTAGTTTTTGTTTTCATTGTATCTCAAAAAACCGACAATTTCTTTGATTAGATGAGTACATATCAATGTACTGAACACAACTGTTCAGAATTTATAGAGAACTCTCTTTATACAACATTTGCAGGCCTTTTACAGTAAAAGCCTTTGTAAGGATGGTGTTATAATTCAATGTCAGATCATTTGACCCTCTTTGTAAAGGTTCTCAGAACATCGAGCTAACTCCTCCTATCCCCTTTATTTTCTATTTTTCCAAGATGAGTTAATCAGACAGGTGACCATCAACTGTGCTGAGAGGGGTCTCCTGCTGTTGCGGGTCAGAGATGAGATTCAAATGACTATAGCTGCTTACAAGACACTGTATGCAAGCAGCGTGGCTTTTGGCATGAGGAAAGCACTGCAGGCTGAGCAGAGCAAGACTGACACGGAAAATAAAGTAAGAAAGCTGTTGTTGTGAATTACTTAAGGAACAATGTATGGACAATTGTTTAACCGATTTGTTAATTGTCTCTCAAATTTAAAGCAAAGTAACACAACTATAGACAGTGTTTCCATTAGGTGTCCAACAGAGAGCGCTATTTCTTTTTAAAGTAAAAAGGGGGAAAGTGAAATTGACTTCACAAAATTAATCTTGCATCTCAGACTTTCTTTCAAGTGTGTGTGATATGACATTTACTCTTCTAGATTCCTGAGCTGGAAAAAGAGATACAAGACATGAAGAAGCAACTGAGTGAACAGAAAGCCAAATGTGATGCGATTGAAAAGAGAGAAAATGAAAAGCGACAGGTGGAGGAAAAGAAACACTTGGAGGAGATACAGTTCCTGAAGACAACCAATCAGGAACTCAAGGTGAGCCTTCATAATAACTGTCTTTTTAAATCAAGCATCAATAGAGAATGTGTTGCCCATTTTAAGATTTGAATCCCTGAATGTGTCTTTCTTTTCAGACCCAGCTGGAAGGCATCATCACACAACAGAAATAACTCAAAGTATCCACAATAAAAATATCCTATTACAGAATAACAGTCTTTTAGAACAAAAGATATAAATGGAAAAACAATTATCACTATTCCGTTGCTTTGAATGGAGATCATGATTTCCTCTCACTTTGTATTAGTTTAAATGATACAGTTTATCACACAATTAGAAATGTAGTTTTTTTCTTCTGATAACTGAACAACCATTAACTGTTCAATGAAAAGACTGGAAAATAAACTGCACACCATGTAGTGAGCCATTATTTTATTGTTCAATTAACAGCGTGACGAGTACAGTTCAAATAAAGGCACTGTATGTTTCTCTTGAACGTCAAGAGAGAATTACACCTGTAAATGAATGTAATGTCATTCAAAAACAGAAAGAGGTTGATTATTGAAAAGAGTTGAAAAGGAAAGATGCATCATGTTTACTGGGGGGCAGACAAAGCACCAAGTAATCGATCGTTTACACTCAGTTTAGCATTTCTTCCCCTCTTTAACTCTATATTTTCAATAAAAACTTGGCCTTTTTGGCCAAATTAAATAAAGATATATCAGACAAGTTAAGTTTTATGTATCCAACCTAGTGCTTTGATCTTTTGGTCTTTGAGCCTTCTGTGGCTGTTGCTGGGGCCTTTCTGTTCTTGTTCTTGTTTTTAACATTGTGTGTTTCGTAATAGCGGACACCGACTTTCTTTGTCCTCGTTGCACGATCCAAAGCTCTTCTCTGTGGAAACAAAAGGGGAGAAATCAAATAAAACACCACAGCTTTCATTCAATATATCATCCTGAGAGATAGCGGTCTGCTTAACAGCTGAGAGAACAACACTGCATACCTGTTTAGAGGTCAGTTTGTCCCGCTGGGTGGACTCCTCCTCCTCCTCAGCTTTCCTCTTCTTGCTCTTCTGGCTGGCAGCTGAATTCAAACAGACAAAGACATGTTCTGGATCTGGATCTGGATCTGGAGTTTCTATCATGTCACAGCATGATTCTATTCCATTGTTTTATAACACAAAATCATGTCTTTATAGTGTGATACAAACATTGTGTAATACATATACATAATATTAATGCAATTTTATAACACCATCAGATTTGTGGCATGTTTATTTGTTGCTCATGAGCAACTTTAAACCACAATTTACAGCTTTATTCAACTTTCACTAAAAGGAGGAAAACTCAGTCTTTAATAATCTTATGATAATGCCGTGATAATTATAAATAGACTCGTTTTATAATGATGATGTCTATTGCTTCTATGTCTACTCCTTCACTTAATCTTCATAGGTACAGCTACAGTAGTGCAAATCTGCATGTATGTATTGTGTGTGGGACAAGTATACCAGTAACACATCAGTAACACAAACCACATCTGATAACAGTAGAATTATTCCTCAGTTAAAGAAGTCACAGATTCATGCTGACCTTTGTTTGCTGTCTGCTTAGCTGTTTCCTCTTTCATCTTGATGTCACTGAGGGCTTTTTCAGAGAGCGCCTTGGGTATCCTGTTGAAATAGAAGAAAAAAAAGTGAATCATTACCCAAAAAAGCCAAATGAACATCAACTAAATTAAGTTCTGGGTAACAAAACAGTGATTTGACTGCGTTTGTGTGTGTCTTTCATGCAACAGCTGTATTTCTCCATTAAGGAAATGCCGACTCAAGCTAAATGGAAGAATGGTCACTTCTAATCCACAGGGACTAAAGGCTGGTTTGTATGATGCAGCTAAAATGCCTCATGTTACTTCACTGGATAAGGGACATGGTGGCAGAGAAAATATGTAAGTGAGGTTTGGCTGAATGCAGACTGACCGGATTGCAGAGAAGCGTTTGGATTTGGCTCGGTCCAGGAACTGCTTGTATTTGTTAATCTTCTCATCCAGTTCACGGATGACCTCACGTGGATTCTTGGTTGCCTTGCCCGTCTGCGTGGACTCGGAGACTTGGGTTTCTGCGCTGGCTGGTTCATCAGCTTTTTCAGCACTGGTTTTGTCCTCCTCTACATCTTCATCTTCCTCACAGTCTTCTTCATTGTCAGAGCCAGAGCAGTCAGAAAGGTCCAAGTCGGGTATCTCCACAGGATCCAAGTCTTCCTCGATGAACTCTGGTGCCACATTAATCTTTCCAAAGTTCTGTCGAACATTAGCCAGAATCTTCTGTACTTGCTCCTTCTTCTTCTGCAGACGCTGTTGGTGTTCATCTTGTTCCTCTGACACGGCATCTGGATCATCTTGCTGTTTCTCCTGCACACTCTCAGCTTCCTCTGAGGGTCCTTTAACCAGCAAGGCATCCTTTCATGTAAAAAACATAGATAACAAAGCACAGGTTGGCACACTGGGTGCAGAAAACCAAAATTTTACTGATAAAACACAGATGTAAAGTAGATGCATACCTCCCGTTCTCCCTCAGCTCCAGGAGGTTTCACAAAGAAGGGGATACGCCCTCTCTGCCAATCGTTCAACACCATTTTGGACACTGTTGAGAGATCTGGCTCACCACCCTGCACCATACCAGGGAGAAGCAAAAGAATTAGCATTTGCTGATGATGAGGCTTAGTTTGAAAGTTTTTTATTAAATAAATTGACTACAAACTTGAGGCAAAGCAGATTTAGTCATTTATTACTGGTTAAAACAAAAGAGAAATACAGACCTTGAGTAGTTTACCACAGCGTAATGCCATCTTCTCAAGAAAGTCTTGAGCAGAATTCCAGGTAGGAATACGATAGGTCTTCTGAATATATTCTGGCTTGGCCCGCTCCAGTACTGCCCCTATGTGCTCTTCTGGGTTCTTGATCTTCTCCACCTGAACCTGAGGTAGATAGCAGGAGCGAGAGGTTGTAAAATTAAAATGAAAAAATACATTTATTTACAGCATGACCTACGTGTTCAAACCCAAAATAAGGATTCAGACAATCAGAGCTTTTTTTTGAGGACAGCTGGACCAATCAGTGATAAAGTCATGGTTTGTTATTATGACTGTAGTAACTGAGACATTATTTTTCATTGCTGTGATGAGCATACTTTGCTGTGCTGGCGCACTAGTAAGTACCATAAATCCTCAAAAGATGAAGCCAAAACTCAAATACAGACTTACCACTCCTTTCAAGACGATATCTGTTTCACTGTCTTCTGAGGGGTAAACAACGCCAGGGCAGTCAATGAGAAAGATGCGCCTCATCAAAGTGATGTACTGCCACACCTAAAATAAGAAGAGATAGATATTAGGTGTTTTTGGCTTTGATCTAAACATTGGAAAGATGGGAAACACTTTAATAATCACTTCAGAACAATCAAGAAACTGGTTTCTAGGATCTGTGGTACAGGTGTGCTTCTTCCTGCACCATTGATGAGAGTAGACATTGTTGTTACCTTTGTTTCCCCAGCGAGAGGCGCCACATTGCAGACCTTCTTAGACCGCAGTGTGTTGATGACTGAGCTCTTCCCCACATTAGGGTAACCAATGAAACCCACACTTATCTGTTTCTTGTCTGTGTGGAGCTGTGGGGAGACAAAAAAGAATGGAAGTCAAGAGAGCTGCGGTTCCGAAACAACAGTCTGTCCTCGGTTCATCGAGGTAATTTTAGATGGGTCTGTTGCTCGGTCTTGGAAATGATTTTTTTCACCTTATTATCTCCCAAATGTTTTTGTCAGAATGTGGTCCAACAGAGAAAGCTTTCACAAAGAAACAAACACGCAAGCGTTTTTCCCCCAGTGCCTTTCTCAGAAAAAAGTCTCTGTAAATCACAATATTAAATCAAACAAGAGCATTCCATTCGGAGATCAGTCCCTTTTTGATTTATTGACCTTTTAGATTATTTTGTCCAGTGCTTTCAAGAGCAGGCTTCATTCCAGAGGCACTGCGTCACATTGCATTTTCAGGTAGGCTGAGATAAAATCATTTATCACAGTAAATGTCACTCAAGGAATGGTTTTAGAAATTTGTGTAATATAATTTTTTCAGCAATTTAATTTCTAAAGGAATGACATAAGAAATACGCTATCAACAGATGCAGTAATTGAAATATGAAACACATGACAAATATAAATCAATAATAACCAATGAATTCCATTGTAGTGAAAACAGAACTCTAATTAACACTATGAACCATCTGTCTGTGAGCTTCACTGCACACTTTCAGATACAGCTTTTTTAAGTAGATGTGAAAATAATACAAAGTACAGACTGCACACACAGAAATGGAAGAGGTGAAATGGAAACATCCAAATCCATAACTTAAAAAGCAACAAAGGAAAACTAAGCTATAATGTGTGTAACTGCAAGTGCTTTAGACATTTTGAAATCAAGGCATGTGCTTACCTTGCCAAACTGCCTGAGCAGCTGGATGAGGGAGCCCTTACCAAACGAGTTGGTGAGACTGGCATGGAAAGCCAGAGTGGGGTATTCTTGAGACAAAACAGCAACCCACCGTTTCTGTTCCAAACATGAGGGGAGACAAAAATGACACGCACACATGAAAAGTAGGCAATTGAAACTTTGAACAGACAAACTGATGAAGTAATGAAGTAGAGAAACAAAGATAAACATGCATGTTGTCACTATGTAAAGCCCAGTACTCACGATTGTCCTCATCCTCGATTCGATTTTGATTGATTGTCTTTTTCTCTCTCTTTTAGCGCAGATGGGTCTGCCATTTTTACACTTGTCTAGTTAAGTCTAGGATCACTGGTTTTGTGTCATAAAACTCATAACTGTTGTAATTTCGATTGTCTACATGGTGTCATGCCTGATAAGATGTCCATCATTTGTTTGCAAAGAACCACACTGATGCTTTTTGTCAAATGTAACTCATTTATGAACAATATGAATGTAACAATAACCAGTCAACTGGGAAAGAAGTTCCGTTGCAAACGAGGACGGAAGAGTTGCCTGTGTTAACAGAGTTGTTTTCGTAGTTACGTAGTTAAGTCCTTATGATGCATGTGGATATGTCCTGTGCTATGCTACACACGTCCTGTCAACAACGTCACAGGGATTGCAAAATAGTTTCACATGGGTCACTTGGGTTGGGTGGGTGTATGTGTCGGCCAAATCAACAGTTGCCGTGGTTACTATTAGTTGGCAGTAGAGATGTTCCGATACCATTTTTTCCCTCCCGATACCGATACTCGTGCTGTCGGTATTGGCTGATACCGTGGACTCCAGTACTCGCCGATACCGATACCAGCATTTTCGGCAGTATCGGGGGCTTTTCTGACACTGGTATCGGAATCGGAACAACTCTAGTTGGCAGCAGCTTCAGGTTAGCGGGAGAATGTGACGCGTAGTCGTGCTACAATGGCTACAACCACAGCACTGTTTTTCCCCTCTGACACCCAAGTAGGGCGTCACACTGGGGGCGTGGTTAAATCCTCGATTCCACCTTTGCTTTCGAAGGTCGAGAGACATACTTTTGATCAATATTTGATTTATAGTCGTGATCGTGACACCCCTAGTAGACATTGTATGATTTTGCACTCTCCCCAATTAAATATACCCAACATGAAACAAGATTGTGGCTTCTAACAGAGGTTCTAGGTCGTGAAAATCTTCTGACTGTGTCGTAAGTTTGGTATGACCATCACAGTGTGTGTGCTGACGTGACAGAGGTCTACTGACAGGCCAATGATATTATGTAGCATGTGGGACATAACGAGTACACAGTATGTGTGTAGGGAGGCATTACCGTGACCCAGGCGGGGATGAGATCACACTTGTTAAGCACAAAGATGAGATGTTTCCAGGGCTTCTCCTTCTTCATATACGTCTCTATGCTGCTGGAACGTGTTCCCATGGGATCGCGAGCATCCAGAACTTGGATGATGACATCAGATGAGTCAATCACCTGTTAGAATACAAACATTATAGGTGCAAAATATCAACATAAGTATTTAATACGCTGCATAGTAATATAGCACGCAGTACTGACAGGAGGATGGAAATTATACCTTGTAAAGTTCACCCCAGATCCTCTTGGACTGACCCTTCTTAAAGATTTCCTCACGTGCTTCATTCCTGTTTCAAAATGGAAGGTAATAAAACTTTAAAAACATTTACTCTGACCTTTACATATGGACATGGAGCACCTTTGTTCCTGACCAGTGACATGTAGTTTGTTTTGATGCAGTAACTATTAAGAGTCTCACCGTACTCCTGTATCCTCAATCACCAGGTCTTTGTCCTTTTCTGCATTGTAGCCCACGGCTGAGGCCTCAGCCTTCTCTAAAAGGTCTTGCACATCCCCGACCACGAGACTGGGTCTTTTCCTCTGAGCCTTAGGTCCGAACGTGGTCTCAAAGCCCTCAGTGTCCAGAATGTGCACCTTGGAGTTCTGCAGTTATAGAGACAGACAGACACAGACAGGAGAGGTATGTCACAATTTTGACCTTTTTACTCTGTTTTTTACGTGTACGAGGTTTCCTTCTATAACCCCATTCACTGGGCATATATAATACATATCAGTGTAGATCTGTTATGCCAGATTTCGATTCTGTCTTTTGATCTGCAAGATGAATGAGCTGGTGAAAAAGAATTGTTGAGTTGTAAGGGTGACAGCTGTCAAGTCTGCCTGTTACAACCATTTTGGATACAGTAGAAGTGACACAGTCTTCTTAAGGTTTTCAAAGAGAAACAGTATAAATGCATGCAGTCCGCAGAACACACAACTATGTGACAAAACAGCCAAGTCTGTGTCAATGCTGATTAAGTATTCCAGTGATCTTAAAACAAAAGGCATACGTTGACTGTATCACTGCCTATAGGGACCAGGGGGCACTTTACTGCTTTGTCACAATCAATGCTGTTCAAAAATTCAGGTTGGGTTGGAAATCTTTTATCTGCCTCTTGAGGTCTGAAAGAACCGGTCACTCAACGATCAGACATCTGGACTGAGGAGAACATTTCATCGCACTTGGGTATCAAAATGTTCAACCAACATCAAAAGTCACATTAAACTGAAAAGTATTGAATAACAAGAAATATTTCTGAACGTTACATTGTCATCGACATATCGCCCAATCCTGGCGATACAAGCACACACAGAAATAGCAAAAAATAAAAATATAAAGTGGGAAAGAACAAGTGAAATTGCATTGGTTTTGGGTTGAAAAAGTTAAAGCCGAGACAATTCCCAGTAAAACTCAAGGGTGAGGCCTTTGTTCATCTCACCTCATAAATTCCCTTTAATCGTGCTACTGCTGAAACAGGCATTACTCTTACTGCTTTACAGTAGCCAAATAAAAACACAAATAGGGTTAAAAGCAGGTCATTTAAATTGTTATATCTCGTCTGCAGAGGCTTCATAGAGTCAGGACCACCACAGAAGCCGCATTCCTACCACAACTGGAAGCTTTTTTAAATTTTAAATATGGAGACTAATGAGATCATTATAAAACTGTGTGGGGACAAATCAAAGGTCAGTCTGTCACAATCAAAGACATTAACAGGAAACGCTGTTCATAACAACACACAACAAAACAACAGCAACGGTAAACAAGTCGAGCTGCTGCAAAGAGACAAGCTCTGGCATCAAAGCAATTTCAAAACAACTGAACAGCTGGATTTTTAATATGAAAAGATTTTATGAGCTGTTGTGGAGACTGATTAACTGACATAAAAGACAAAAGGCACTACCAGGTATGTTCAGCAATGCAAGCTCCACCTAGACGTTTCCTAAACATTTATTAAGTACTACCCCTCACGCATAGATCATTTAGGGGCCAAAAATCTACCCGGTACTTCCATTTAGTCCCTAGTTCTTGTGGTGGAAACATAGTTTCTGGTACTAGTTCCTGTAATGGAAACAGGCTTTAAGTGAATTCAGAACACCTGAACTACTAGACTTTTAATGTGAGGAGGTTTGTTCATTGTTGCAACATCCACCCAGAAGATTCCTCAACATTGACAAAGTACTTTGGGACATTTTAAGGGCCCGAACGCACCTTGAGACGAAATAGAAATAACTTGTGATAATATAAAGTAAAAAAAAGTGTATACCCTTTATACTCACATGAGCTTTGATTCTATCATTCAAAAGGGACATGGGGAGTTTGCTTTGTCTCATCACCACACGATATGGATCCTTCTGTACTGCTCCCATCTCGTCCTGGAACTTCTGGAGAGATGACTGTTTGATAACACGGGTATTTGCTGAAAGATATTAGATAAAACTTGTCATTTTAATCTATACATAGTAGAAACAGACACTTGTAAATTTAGCTTCAAGCTCTTCAAATAAATGATAATACTGCCCAGGGCAACATAGTAAACTTACAGTAATAAATGCAACATGCTGTGTGTTATCAACAATGACATAATTTATTCAAAAGCGTAGTAGCCAAAAAGACGTTCCAAGAAAATGTGATAAATTGGTAACTACTGCAGCAGAAACTGCTACAAGATAGACAGCGTGTAAGAAGAGAAGAGAGTGCACTTACTAAACCACTTGATGTTAGGCTCAACTCTGGCTACGGTCCCTGGAGCCACTGTGGACTGGAACTGGAGAGGTCTGATGACTTTTCCACGGTTATTACTAGAATCACAGGGTCAGAGTTGGTGTGAACACACATTTCACTACCACTGCCATTCAGCAGCTAACAAGAACAATTGACATATTTATCACTACTTACCATCTCTGTTTCTGTCTGTACATATTCAGACGCTTGATAGTGGTTCGGTCCCTCATGTTGTTCCCACCAGCACCCTTGGCTCGATCTGAGAAACACACAGTAACTTCAATGTTAAATCTGCTAAAAATAAAACGATTGAGAATGCACTCACCAGACAGTGAGTAAATATCATGTACTGAGATCAAAATCACATATGTTGCCGTGTTTATGACGATACCGTTATAAAATTCAACATTTCACCCCAAAACACATTTATGACGACAATATTTAACCCCATGTTGCTTCTGATGGCAACATGTGAATGGGTATGAAAAGATACAGTATATGATAAGAAATGCACTGCACATAGATATGGTAGCACTGTATAAATACAGACCACTTACAAACACAGTGCTATCCTCATTATTTATAAGGAAGAGTCGATGAGATACTCAGTATTGGTCAGACATTGATCAAAATCACTGGACTGGATTATAGACAGATAACATTATATCCTATACATCACATGCTTCACTATGCATATACTGTCAAAATGTAAATAAATCAGCAATAGCATTTTAGCTGAGTCATGTTATGGGCCATTTATATCTGCAACATGAGAGAATAATATTTGTTGGAGAATTATGTATTTGAAATAGCTTGAAATGGCACAAATGTGTTGTTAACACAGTTAGCTGTCATGATTGGACAGGTCTAAAATGACTGTACAACTGATATCCATACAGATACCCGAGTTTGAGTTATGAAAAAGTGAACTTGTGCCATAAATATTACTACTATTTGTTGTGTTTATTTGAGTCAGTACTTTACTCTTCCTCTACTTGTATGCTCTTTGCAGCTCTTTGCTTATGGCGTTCACTTCAACGAATATCACAGCTGCTTTGGTAGATAATGTTCAGGATTCCTAACCTGAAATCTGTCTACAGACTTTAGGAACAAATAGCATTAACACTTCCACTCTTAACGTTAACGAAAGACGAATACTCAGGAGTTATTGCATCATTTTATTGTCTACAACGCTGAAGAATCACTACTTTTTTGTTTGTAAATTACGGGTTACGTAATGTGGGTGAACATGAACTGACATGTGAGGTTTGGACATGTAAACTTTAACTGTCAACGTAACTTTCAAGTAAACTGAAACCTAAGTTAACTTTAAATGATGTCGATCCAGATTGTGTGACTTGTCAAATGCGTTATAAGCGTGTAAATAAAGGAAAATACGGCACATATTCCTTTAATAGCATGAAGTTAGCATTAGCTGTAAACAAACGGCGTTGCTAATGGTGGAGTTAGCTTACCAGGGTTGCTGCTGGACGACGAGGGGTTTATCGAGCTTTTCCCCTTAAACAGAGGCTTCACCATTTTGACGGCTTGGTCGGCAAAACCTCGCGCAGAAAAAATAACAACAGTGAGCTCTTGAAGGTTTCCGAAAGCGGTGGTTTTGTTGTTGTTGCTCCTTTTAGCTCTAAACTGTGCACCGTACACGTGTTGTACGGCGAAACAGGAAGGACGTCACCGCAGAAGCGACAGTGGGAAGAAGCAGTCAGAGCCGGTCGCTGTGTGTGTAAATATTAAGTTAATACTGTCAATATCACTTGTTATTTAGTCATAAATGAATATTAATACATGTAATAACGAGTGTATTCGTTCTGCTTTGTCATGTTTATCACAGAGGGTTGAATGTTCAGTTTTATGATTGGGTTCATTATTCCTATTAGAAAAAAAGCCATACAATTGGCCCCAAAACACTTTATTGCCATGTACCAAGTATAGTTAGATTAGATTATAGATTATACCTTTTCTTAAAAAGGTATAAATAAAGAGAAGTATAACACACAGGCATTTAGCAGTTACACTTAGACTTCCTTTTATTGTCATTGCACAGAAAACACAGCAGTGAAAACTGGCAACGAAATTTCGTTGCTTGGCAGCAGATAAGAAACCAACACATAGCATTGAATTTTGTCACTTCTGAGTTTTGATGGGAAATGTCTTGTATCTTACTGTAAATGTCTATACATGTATTCAACTCTTCAGCCTAACTATGATTAATAAAAAATAAATAAGTAAGTGTTTTATGTATGTAAATATATATAAAAGTAGTGCAAAAAGAAAAATAGGAATGAAATCTGTAAGCAGCAATATGAAAAGAAAAAAAGAAAAAAAACAGTTAAATATTGCACAGATAGTGTCGGGGGGTGTTATTTGGAATTTAGCAGTCTGATGGCCAGCGGAAAGTAACTGTTCTTGAGTCTGTTTGTTCTGCAGCGGATGCTGCGGAAGTTATTAAATCAAAAATAGAATATATTTATTTAAGAAAGTGCAAATGAGGTTCACACACACACACACACAAATATATATATATATATATATATATATATATACATACGTATATATTGAATGTCAATAGTTTTGACACCACTGAAATCTGCATTTCTTGTTTTCTAATGGCTGATCCTGGAATGTAGACATTCCTGCTAAGGCTTGAAGCTGTTTAGTATGTTGCCTCATTCATTGTTCTGTCCCCTCTTTAGTTAAGTTATTTTGTTGTCTTTTCCAGTGGTTTGGTGGTTGGCCTGTATGTTTCTGTTTGGGAGTATCCACCCTTTTAACAACATGATAAATGAAAGCATATTAATCTTAAAAAAGTAATCTTGAACTTTATTGTCCACAGCTGTGTGAAATGATACATTCAATATGTTTTTATTTCATTAAATAGCAGATAAAATTAAGCACCTGTCATTTTAAAAATCCAGACTTGCAACTTTACAACTTGCTAAACACATGTCAAGAGAATCCAGTGCTGTATAATCTCTGTGCTCCATGCATTGCTATACTCGTTTTCTCCCAGAAGAGGGCGCAACACAGTTTCTGTTAGGACACTGTCATATGCCAACATGCCCTGCTGAATATTCATGGTCTTCCATGTTTAGTCCTTCACTACAGCTGTAGTCTGCAGTCTGAAGTGAATTATAAAGTTCACGGTGAGTACGGGAATTGAAAGGAAAATCTGTTTTGCATGATGATAGTGGCTGAATAAATGTATTAAGATAAAGTGCCCATTTTAGAAATACTGAGGTCATGGGTTTTTCCCACTCCACCAAACGCATCAACAGAAAGCTTTTTATCATTAGAGGAGTCTCATGATATTTATTTAAGTTTGATCCTCAAATGTGTGTTTTTTCCAAGGTGAAGGTGAAAAAAAAATATTGATTCAAAATGGGGTGAAGATTCTTTTTTCTTTAATTTTTATTTGTTGTAAAAGGACATAACCTCAGTGTCCCCACATACCATAACATACAAACATATTGAATCAAACATAAAGTGTAATATTGCAAAAGTACGAATTTAAAAAGGATTCACCCAAACAAAACAAAGCAAATTTTCCCACTAAAGCACGTCATTAGTGCAGAGGTGGTACAGGCCTTCAAAAGGCCTTTCTGACACTAGAATATATTATAAAAAACAAAGATAAAACATAACTTGTCTGGTTGGTGTCGCTGCTTTCACTGTGTGTTTGGTATGTTACACAAGTGTGGCACAGTGCCAGTGCAGGCAAGTTCTTAGAGACTCCGGTCGAGAGAGGCGCCTTCTAGTATTCAGTTTATACAGCAGGGAGACCAAAGAATGTTCTCTGTTCATTTTCGTACACATGAAATTGTTACTGACTGCGTCATCAATCCACAGCAATAAATTATTTGTTTTTCAAATCAGCAGAGAGTACAATTCCTCCCCTTTTTAGACTTAGATTTAACATCTAAGAAAACCCTTTTTAAAATGTAATTTTTTTAATATTAAAGTTCTCCATATAAAGCATATTTATAAAAAACAGACCTTTTTTTCCTTTTCCAAAATTAATATAGATTTAAATGTAAGATTGTAAGATAGATTTTAAATGAACTTTTAAATGTAAAACTTTTTCGTAGTGCTGCAAGTGATGAGACCTTTTGTTCTGACTTGAAGAGTGTTTACTTTCATTTTTATACATATTGTGTGAGATTGTGCATGCCTGGTACACTTTGTTGAATGTCTTAACCAATACATCATAAAATTAAATTGAATTTGAACTCAAAATAGTGGTAGAAACATTGATGCACCAACAGTGTCTACACACAGCACAGATTAGACTCAAAATACAGACACACCTACATACAAATAAATTATATAGTTATATTTTGTGTTTCCAGCAAAGTAATGAGAGCCTTTTTGAAACATATTGTTTTGGCTCCAGTTGGATCACTTTGTACCAAAACATTTAAATGAAGTGTTTTTGCAGTCAATATAGTTTTCTCACATGAAAGGTTAAACACTACAAGTTGACCTCTTTAATTAAAAGACACTAAACACAGTTTCCAGTTGGTAGTCACAGCCATTCTGTCTTCAGGATGACTGTATTTTTTCCCTTTTACAGCCATTACACCAACAGGTTGGCTGAAAGTCACATGCTTTCATTTGCAGGAAAGCATGTATTTAAGCAAGGCACTAATTGATTAGTCAAGCAGTCATCTGAATTTTCATGCAGGAATTTAACGGGAGAAGAGCTTAAGTTTCCCTTACATCAGTGACCACACTTTATGATTAATGTCTTCAGCATTGGGAAGGACACGTGTTATGCAAAGCTCATAAACTTAAATAATTTGCTAGTTGAAAATTTTATTACATTATATAACATTTCTATTCTTCCCATTGTGTTGTGGCAGCTCACCACTATGTTCTTTTATATACAGACATGAAAAGACATAAAGAGTAGCTGTAAATTAAACAAGTACAGTAAATAGCAGCGGTTTTATATTACAACACCCAGTTCTGTTATGCACTACATTTTATAGAGTCATAACCGGAAAAAAAGAGGTTGAAAAGAGAGAAGCTGCGTGTTCTCTGGCCTCCCATAAAGGTGCTGGAGTGAGAAAACTTGACAGATGATGTGAAAATTTCCCCCCATTCGCTTTCACTCTTTGGTCCTCTTGCTGTGGAGCATGGCATGGCTCAGCTTGTTTATTTCTGTCTAACTACAGCATATGGAGTGCCAGCCGCTGATGTCACAGCATCCATCTTTCAGGCAGTTATAAACTCTGCCCATCAGTCTGCATGGTTTGTGACTGACACCTAAGGAGTTATTAGGAGTCAGGACTTAAACACCTGTGTTTCATAAGTTTATTACACAACTTTTGCGCATATCAATACCTGAGTTCTTGCGTGTGTTTTACAGATTGAAGTGTTCAGTTGAAGTAAATAAAGAGTTGTCAGCTAGTTACAAAAAACAACTCCAAAGGAAAATTCCTTCAAAGTGAATGATGGGGGATCATCATCAAAGAGGGATGTTTTGACTGTGTTGTTGGAGCCGTAGGAATGAATCTAACAACAGTTCAGTTTGAAGTGAAACAATAGGAAAAGAGAATAAAAAGTCCTTTGTGTAATAATGAGTGACATCTAATGGTGAGACCGCAGAGTGCAATACATGGAGGAAGATCTCCCAAGAATGACCTCAAACATCCGTCCTCAGTGATCCAATCATGAACTGTTCACATCTAGCATTAAACCGCATTAATCTGCGCCCTGGATGCGTCTCATATGTGACCTCATATGTGTCCTCATATGATCTAATCTGGTCTTACCCTGCCCTTTATTCAAATACACACTGATGTCATGACTGTTTGCTGTCAGCACGTTTGAGTGTGTGAGTGTGCACGAGTGGCAGAGGAGAGAGAGAAATGTACGAGCAGTGATTAGAGTAAAAATATACATGAAACTACTGCTGGTCAGATGACATCAGCTGAGGAGGAGCGCTTGTGTTTTTGCACGCTCAGGAATGTGGACAAATGTGTCCTTAAACCACCTCTGAACGTGGTTTCTGTGATCCGATCTGAAGACGCGTTCATGCTCTGGGACCGTTCAGACCTGTACTTGGATCAGATCACGGCCAGATCGCACGGCGGTTCCGACTAAATTTAGCAAGTTGTGTGCTAAACACAGCTTGCATGCTTGACAAATGATTATTTTTTGAATTAACTTAATTGATTTAGATTATAGAAATTGTAGGATTTTTGTCAACCATTTTCTTTTTTAGTGCAAGTGCGTCGACAGTGGCCTTCGCAAACCAGAAACTGTCTTTCACAATTCTCTCCTTCTCTCTTTTCCGTTTCCCCTTTTCTTCTTCATTGGTTTATAAATCAGGTTTATGTGGTTTTTGCAAGCTCCCGCTTCAGCGTTTGGTGCTGCTGTAGAAACTCTGTCGGCAAAGATGGCAACCTCCATAAAGCAATCCCCTTGCCTAAAGTATAAGGCTTATTCTAAGGGCAACAGAAGCCAAATGATTTCTACACTTTCACAAACATAATTATGGCTATTATGTCCACTTTATG
Source organism: Solea solea (assembly GCF_958295425.1). Classification (NCBI taxonomy): domain Eukaryota; kingdom Metazoa; phylum Chordata; class Actinopteri; order Pleuronectiformes; family Soleidae; genus Solea; species Solea solea. The sequence goes on from NC_081146.1 coordinate 4,411,483, forward strand.
CCAGTAACCTTTCTAAATGTTACACACTGGCCCTTAAAATTTGGAAAGCAACGTGAAAACAGTAATGTCATTAAAAACCACAACATCCTGAAGTAAGAAGTTTAATCAAGATTTCATTCTTCAAGCTTGTTATACAATGATAAAAATGAACTATAACCATATCACAGTAACAGTGAGGACGTAACGGTCCTCACTGTTACTGTGATAAGGTAATAGTTTAATTGCTATTGTAGAATTATTAAGCTTTTCTAAAAAAAACCACACCATTTGTACTCATGTGTTCCTACTTCATTTTGTGAGACATACCAGATGCAGACGATTTCACTGTGTAAAGGCACTCGTGCTTTTTTCTTTTTTCGGCAGTAAGATGGGAATAAGTTAAATGGGCTTAGTGTGACAGATGCTGCTTCACAGCGCAGCACTATAGTGCACTCTGTCCCCCGGTTAACTGTTCATATGAATGTGTGCATTTGTGGATAATATTTCAGCCTGGCTCAATTGCTGAGTCTCTGCTTTGAGTCAAATTTGGAACACCGGCTAGATGACAGAGTGCAGCCTCCAGTGGACTAAACAAAAAGAGAAAAATTGACCTGACGGCCTGAAACTTGCTCCTCCTCACTGCCTCAGTGTTGACACAGTTTGTACTAGAAACCGTACATTTGTGCGGAGGCTGCTTCATAGCTTCGCTGAAGGGTTACTGACACGCTAATGCCTGATAGATACGCTTGTGTTATGTGCTATTTCATCAAGTTCTTCTGTATTGTGGTAACACAGGAACACAGACAGAGCTCTATTTTAAGAAGATAAACCCAAAGTGGGTTTTGGAGAGCACTGGGGGTCTGCGAGGAACAATATATAGAATATAATACAATGTAAATAAATAAAAAATACAATATAAATATCAATACATTATACAATAATGCCTTATTGTGTCCAGTATCATGCAGTTGTGACTGTATTGTGTCTTTGTGGTCATACAATATGTTAGAATGACAAAACATGACTCCTGAAAATTATATTGTGAAGATATTTTATTGGCAGTATCTGGTCTGTATCGCTGTTCATCTGCAGTACATGTTGGGGATTTCAAAATCCAATGTGGGGTCCACAACCCATAGCTTGGGGGTCCACTAAATAAGTAGCAACACATTATAAAATGATGTCTTATTATGCAGGACAACAGGTGAGGACATATTCAGACTTCTGGACTGTGTCGCTGGTGCATTGGTGACGACGGGCTGAGAGAGTGAGGCTACTGCACGGATAAAGTCCGTCACTGTGGAGGTTATTCCTTTAACCTGTGGGCTGCATTAACATTCCAGCATATTTACAGAATCTGCTTGGCCATAAAACAAAGTGCCATCAAAGAAAATGAAATGTATAGATAGATCACATATGGTGATTGAATCAGCAGATTGATTATAAGATATATGAGAGGGTCACTGATGTATGTAATAAGAAAGGACATACTGTACATTAATGTCTTCATAAAATCCAATGGCATCAAGACATCTAAATTCAAGGAATGTATGTCCATCTGTTAATCGTATTGCTGTCCAATGGGTCAAACTTGGCAGGTGACTTACTAAGAGCACCAGTGTGTGCAGTGCCGACTTGGACGTTGTTTGGATAAGAAATACCAGATACAGTAGTAGATACAAAGAAATTCAGGGAATCTCCAAAGTCAGGACTCATAAAGATGGTACAAAATCTTTCAGTTTGTACCACAGACCGAACACCACCATCTTTAGCAACTAAAAATCACATCATGGCAAACATTATCCTCCTGATAAACTTTTTAGATGACATAAATGCTTCATGTTGTATCTAAGGATTAGCTATTTATTAGATTAAAGATTATCATGCATCAGGAAAACCATCAATATTTCTGACTCACCAACATGCAGTCCTAGTGATGTATTCTGAAGTGCCACAAGGGGGAGCTTGCATCTCTCCTTTCATTTCAGGACCTCAGGATTTATCATGCGCAATTACTCAAATTTTTCATCCGTGACCTCCCAAAATGTAAGGTAACATTATTTCATTTAATTTTAGGGCCATTTTGCAAGTTTATAGCAGTTTTCACTGTTATTTTACAATCATTTCAGTAATGATATAGCATCATTTTAATGCATAGTTGAAGTATCCAGTGTAAAATCCCAAACACAGGTCTTTTTTGGCCGTGGCGATGTTTAGAAATATTATGATCTTGATTTAAAATGTAGGACTATTGTGTCCTTCTCAAAGCACTGAAGAGAGCAAAGCACTCAAGCTCAGAGCTCCTGTCTTCAGATAGCACCCACACCTCATTTATATACAGTATACAGATACTATTGACATTTTACAGGGAGGATTAGACAGATCTCTCATTACAAAGGGGCAAAAAAAGGAATAACGAGAAGTAAAAACTTTGAATCATGAAACAAATGAGAAAGCAGTGTTGGAAAAACCCAGCTGGAGATGAAGTGATGGAATATGTTGGTTTTCAACAGAGTATGTTTCACTAATGCGTAATATCCTCTGTGTTTATTTTCACCAAACCTAAGTCTTCCACTTATTTCGTTCACAGCTTGTCGTGGCCACAAGTTTCACACCACATAAATCATAGCATAATCTGTTGGCAGGGACCTTTGGGAGGCGTTCTTCGAGAGCTCTAATGAATGGTGTTTACGAGTGCTAATCTGTGGCATGTAAACCACCATTTTTGGTCGAGATAAGCCACAATAAGGTAAAAATGTATTTCTCAGTGTGTTTAGTGCAGACGGTGCACTCACAGAACTTGGCTCACAGGTCATTTTCCACTTGTATAATCAGTGACCTTCAGTGTGAAGTGTTATATAAATCTGAAGCCAAAATATTTACTATTTTTTGACGTCACTCAGAACCTCAACACTGAAATAAGTTGGGATACATTTACCATTTTGAACATGAAAAAATTTTTCACTTGGAGGAAATCCATCCATAATCACCGCATAATGCTTGACACGCAATGCTGAACCTCCTCTGATGTTACCAAATGCTTCCTGCTGCCAGGCCTCCAGGTGAAGGTAATAACTGCATGTTGTTTATGGAAATATGGGGTTTTTACAAGAAGTCGTGTGGTTACCTGAAACAATTTATTTCACTTTTGGTTAGTATTTTCTCCTGATAAGATTAATATCACAGGAGAAACATGTGGGGACTATTACAGGGAAATAGGCCTAAAAGGTCTAAATAACCACGATTTGTAGGGATTTTAAAGGAGCAATGTTAAAGGCCTCTATAATGGTAAACCACAGAATGACTGACCAAACAGAGGCTTGTGTCTAACGGTTTCCATGGCGACAGAGCATCACCGAAGAGCTCTGCCACGCTCTAAAGGAGAGAGAAAAGCAAAGTTGAAGCCTCTCTTTCTTTCAGGTGGCTAAAACAATATTGTGTTCTGAAATAGTGAAACAAAACCAAGACAGGCAAGAACCCAAGTTATCTCACAGTGTTTACTGGAACAATAGATTAATTACCTTCTAATATAAAAAATGTGTTTGTCAAGAGTGTCTTAGAAACTTAACTGCACGCTTACTCCCCTACTCCAAGGTTTGATGCACCAAGCCCATTGGGTCGCTGCCTGAGCACTTGCTCAAAGAAGCTGGCAGCAGGTCCTTCTCTAGCTCATCCAAGACAAACACACTCGTCTTGATCCAAAGTCCAACGATGAGCTGCCACGGGTTCAGGCCTTTCATCTTTTGCAGCGTCATTCGCATCATGCTTTTGCATCTGGCCCACAGCACCTTGCCAGGACAAAGGGTGTTCGTGCAAACATGGATTGGACCCCGACAACACTTCTGAGTGTCAGTAACTGGAGTGTGATGGCCCACGACCATGACGTAAACTTAAAGGGTCAGCTAAAAATAAGCTGTGCATGGCAAGTTTTAGGTGGGCCGTGTGCCATGCAGCTTCTTGCCAACGATCTTCTCCACTTGAATCAAAATAGTGTTCTCTGGAGGTGGGCACCACCGCCCCTCTCTCCTCTCTCTGCTTGTTTTTCTGTGGCTCACCAAGGGAGCTTGTCTCTAATGTTTATCTGCTGCCCTTTCACTTAGATAGGGACAACAGAGAAGCCTCTTTGGGCAGAGGTCTATGTCACTTCAAGACTATGGTTGCCCCTGCTGAGGTCATGCCATGAAAAGGAAATGGAGCACTACTGTTTCCCCTGCGTGCTCTGAAACATAAGTGATTACACTGACTGATCTGTCCAAGAGAGACCCTGGTTTGTGAGGATCAAAGGGAGCCTGGAGACCACCTGGAACTTCTCTTAGACTAGACTTGGCCTGTAGAGGCATAAGAGGCTCTGGGAAAAGGAGCAAAAGTGCTGTGCCTCTCCTGATCTTCGTGAGAACACAGGCTCTTTGAGTGAAGAACTGTCTTTGCTTCCAATTAGATTTTTCTAAGCATTCAAATATATGAAGATGTGGGATTGAAGAGAAGAGGAAAAAGTTCAAAAACACATTTCGAAAACTCAGCATGGAAACTTTAGATTTTCTGTTCCATGTCCCTCTTCTAAGTAGACTCAGGCACAATGTTATTGTGCCAGAGTTAAAGCTGCACTCCGTAACTGCGAGATTTTTATTGTTGTTGATGTTATTATTCTGCCTGTGCTTGGTCTTTGTTTATCGAAATGATGTAACACTGTCTGTGTGCTGCGTCAAGCAAAACTATCAGACCTGACTGAGGGAGCGTTTATGGGTATGCAACAGCAGAACAGGAGTGGACGGGGGCAAGCGGCATTTAACCCTTCAAGCTGCTGAATGACTGGCTTTTTTTCCCTGCGTTGTTGTGTTGCTGTTGTCTGTCTCATGAAATCAATCACTTCCTGTGTGCAGCGTGCGAATGTCAGCATTTTGTGAACTCATTTGACAAGGATTTAAATGAAACATTTCTTTATGTATGTATGTTTATGAATGTATATATATATATATATATATATATATGTGGTACTGTATAAACTGAAAGGCAATTGAGTTGAACTGAAGAGATGTCGTAGAGACATACATTAACGCTGATGCAACCAGCTTAGCTCAATTATTTGAGCTCTGTTTCCACTTTTATGCTTTTATGTGCTTATACTGAGGCAGTTTGAAGTGCATTATCACACTGCTATGACCCAGCTTGTCAGAGGAAAGCAATGTAAAAACATACTCTTTGAACTTGAGGTGGATTTATTTGGGCCAGACACAGAGAAGGTGCAAGAAACAACATCATTTAAAAAAGAAAAAAAAAAAAAGTCACAGAAATTGTGGTAAAACGTGTAGAATTGTGATTCCTGAATTGATTTGTCGTCACATTTTGTTGTGCCACTGATAATTTTAGTACATTTTCAACAACATCATATATTTATGTATGATAACCTGTGTAACCAAATGTCACAAGGAATAATTGAATTTCCAATTTCTCTGCACTTCACTATAAAAGCTATTTCACCTAAGTGCCTTAAATTCTGTGGCAGTGAAGAAATATGGAAAAATACTGCAAGTCACAGAGGGATGTAACTAGAGTAAGTAAAATCTTGGACCATTTAGCTCCTAAATTCCTATCTATGGGCCAGTAGTGTGGTTTGGCGGACACATTACCCCTCTTTCTACCCAATGACAAACATACCCAAATGTGCACTCAGTGCAAGAGAAAAGACAGGGATACATTTGGTGCTGAATCACAGGGTGGGACTGTATAAGTCGCCACGGTGGAAAAAAGCAAGAACAATATGATATAAAATGTGTTTCCAGTCTGAAATGATGTATACATGCAACCATATTGTATGCATATGGGCAATATTTGGTGGTGGAAAAACATACTCTTGACATGGCCATGAAAATCTGTCCTTTAGGGTTAATTCGGTTCATATAGAGCTGTGAGATAACGTATAAATTGCATCGTATTGTTTGCTGGTCCTTTGTTGCTATGAATACACACGGGTTGCATCTGGGCTTGGAATTTCCAAAATGAAGAGAATGAAGAAGTAGTAGAAAGATATTGATCAAAAAAAAAGTATCTCGGAAAAGTGAGTTTACGCAAACTCTTTATAAAAGTGAGGTTGCCCAGACATAATAGTTTTGTTTGTTTCTTTTTCCATTGCATTCATCAATGACCTGTGGCAAATGGAGAACAATGTTTGTTTCTGAACACAAGCGGAAGTAAATGCTTAATATTCTCATAAGTAACCAGTGGAAATAAACAGACATGGTGATGTTTGTTTCCACCAGCTCAGGTCTTTAATGATCTGTGTCTGAACGTTGTTGCTACATCTGACTGCTTTCAAACCACATGTCCATGGTCAACAATGCAATGCCACTCTGGTTCAAATGTTACCTTTAAAGGCAAGAGGCAGGGTAGCATGAGTACCAGCGGAAGTTTCCAGCCTACCACTCCAGTATCTCAGCATCTGCAGGGACCGGGCAAGACAAATAAAAGCAGCACAACTTTAACAGCTCCATTTTTCATAGCTCTGAGACATGTAACCTAAATGCTGTCATCATCCTACAAACCTGCTGCTAATAATACTTAAAACACATGTCTATTGCAGGGTTCAGTGTTCCACTGCTGTGTCAATTATGTGAATCAGTCACAAGATAATACATTTAAACTTACTTAGGAAGCAATTTAGCATCAATCTCAGATCCTCTCAAGGGATTTTGGTGCATAATGAGACTCATTATATACTGTATATTTGATAATGAGCATGGTTTCAGACTCAAACTCAAGGGCTGGGGTAAATGGGCAGCCCCAAATAATTAGTTTGCTAATGTAAAAAACATTTCATGATGTAAAAAAAATATGCTATGTGTAAATCAACACATACAAATAATGTGTGGTACCTATATGAATGAGATTGAAGTTTTAATTTACATGTGTAAAGCTTCATGAGTGCAGTTATGACGCTTTCTGAAGTATAGTGATGTTGACAAAGATAAAGTCAAAAAGGGCATGTAATGTTAAACAACTTCTAGACGGGGTTCTGGAGGAAATGAGGCCATAAGAAAACTTTTGGCATCCAGACAAATAAGCAAATTAGCTCCGAGGAGATTATAGGTCTCGCCTCCTATATGCTCTATGCTATAGTAAATTGATTTGAAAACAATCAGCATTTAGTCTGTCGGCCCCCTGCCACAACCTATATGAGACCTGAAGTATTGGCTTCAGGCCACGGGGGGTTAGGATGAAAAAGCCTGCAACCTGCATGTGTCTCCAGGAGAAACTAAACCTGAGTCTAAAGGAATGTTCCACACCATAGAGAGTTTCTTTGGTGCAGATTGGAACCCAGAAGTGCAGACCATTGTGACGGGATGATTAGCTCCCATGTCGTCGTTGTACCCCCCCAGCCCCCCCATCTTCCCTTTTCTCCAGAATCCACTTTGTGCTCGACTCAACTCTCTGTGTCCACTGAACTGAGAAAATGAGTCTCTGCTCTTTAAAGATCCGTGTCCTTTAACCTCACGACTCAGCATCTGTAAAGTTTGTTTGATGTGTCAGTAGGATATAGAAATAAAAACATTTTTCCCTCCTCATTAGTGCTATGATTCTCAGGAACACTTTTGACCTCGGCTCATTTTACTGCCTCGCCCTTCCCCTCAAATGGTTTCAGTTTGACCTGCTCAGTGAGGATTGCCAGTGGCTGTGGTTTTGGCACTGAGGCATCCCAAGCCAACCACAACACTCTGGTCTCATGATGGGCCTAAGGACCTGTAAATTAGACCGATTCCTCCAAATCCCCTGTTTTTTGGACAAACTGACTGAGGCAGTCCAATGGCATTTGCTCTCTGGGCAGAAAACAGACGATTTGGCGTTACACCGACGCCTTTGCTGTGCCGAGACCCATTAAGTTTGCTCTAGTTCTCGGTGTTACTGAGGTCAATCTGCCTTTCCTCTCAATCTGTCTGTCGGGTGGATGAGGACAGATGACGACCCTTCAGTTTGCTCCTGTGTTGTTGTTTTTTTTACCGGGGTGTTGTTGCATTGAACTATGTCCAACTCCTGGGCCTGGTAGCCTATTTATGGGCTCTTTCATGCCTCACCTACTTTCAAAAACAGTCCATCACTTGTGCGTCGTAAAGTTTGGTGTAGATGGATGTGAGATTCTTTAGATCGCTATTTCCAGTCCCATGCAATTGTGACCACGTTTCGTCTTTGCGGTCATGCGGTATGTTAGCTGGAAAACACGTGACGAAGAGAATGAAGGAGGAGAGAGGCTAAAGAGGGCAAAGTTAAAGTCATATTTCAGGGTTTTTGAAGTGTGGAAGTATGAGGTTCTGAAACATCGTGAGCGCAGACTTTGTTGAGTGCGCTAACGTTGCTTAGAACATGGCTGTCTGTGGAGACACGAGGTAAAACAAGGATATTATCAATTTAATTAAACGCACACCGGCTTAAGAAATATGTTATATAATATTATTATTGTGTTATTATGTGAATTTCGGTGTTTAAATTCCTTCTTTTGGATGTATCTAAGTGACACAAACTTACCAAATGAGGCCCCAGTAGAGCAACATTTTGCATGTCACTGATTTTCTCCATGCATCATGTTTGCAAAGGTGCATGGATTTTTGGATTCTTTTGCAGGGAGATGAATGCTGCTGTATTACTCCAGTTTGATGGCTTTCTTGGAGTCAACTTTTGCAGCAGGTGTTTGAGCAAGTGAGAGAGTTGTGAGTTAATGAGAGTCCTCTCTCGTCATATTGTCTTATTCTTACGTAATTTTGCCAGTGCCCCAAATGAACTGGTCCTTGCAGACCCTGCCACTGCCTGAAGAGAGAGAATACATCATTGGGACACATTAAAAGCAAAAACATTAGAACAATGTCAATTATATTTAGATAATATTTAACATTTGCAACATCACAGCAAAAACAACCACACATACAACCATCTAGAGTAAACTTAAACTGTGTCCAAAGGAGTGTAAACTTACTGAGCCCTACCCCTTCTTTACATTATCTCTTTAAACTTAAATGTTAAACAATCATCAGTTATTTATAGACTATTAGGAAACAAATACAAGAAAAAGATCGAGTTAGAGCAAGATAATCTGCACTCCCTGTTCCCTTCAGTATGTTATTTTTGAAAAGTATTTAATGATCTTTTCAGTCTACAATTTGACTCCCGTGACTATAATACAGTGGCATTTGGTGTTAGTTTGCACTAATTGCTTGTAAAATAGGCTTATTCCTCTTAGCTCATGCTGTTTTTACTTCAGCTGGAACAACTCTTGGATACTGTTGGGTAATAGTTTGCAGTGTACTTGTTCAGTTTCACAGAAATCCTTTGATTTATAATAATAATAAAGAAGAAAAAGGACAATAACAATGCATTTTATACATTTGACGGTCAGAATAAAACAAGTACACCAGCAGCTGCAGCTGAGCCACACAAACACAAACGGGTCAAAAAGGCACGATGGCCTAACAACAGTGGTGAATAATCAAAATCAGGCAAAGCAGCAGTCTGGCACTAGGTCTTGTTCCATGTGAGGCCCTGCTTAACGGCAAACACAGGGAGAGGACTGGCTCTGTGCTGTGGCTCACACACAGAGAGAAGCGAAAGCTGATGTTTCCTCGTCACTGAGGGCACTGGGAGTCTAAATCTTGTTTATTTTAAAATATTATTTATACTTATATACTTTTTATTTGTATTACTGAATTTTATTCTTCATTCTTCACACGTGTGTGTGTTTTTAATCGTAATTACTCCGTTTACCTCTTTTAACACTTTTGATTTTCTTCAATTCCTTAAAGTGGTATCCCATGACTATGATGGCCAGTTATAAACTGTTCATTTGAAGGTGAACAACAGATGTATGAGGCCCTTATGTGAACTCAATATTGACCAGCTAATTATCAAATAGTCTTTGTCATCTTTTGTCAGAGTCATTCATATTTGATTTATTGATTTTTCTATTTATTTGATCTTATCTTTTTTCTCCTTACTTGAGATATTCTTTTGGTTTCTCATTTTTGCTTGTTCAAAAGATAATTACATAAAAATAAAAATAAAAAACTCAAAAACACTAATTCTAACAATTCATCTTGGATTATAATCCTTAACACTGTATTCATTTCTGACAGTGTTGTCTTTAAATGTTTCTGTAGAGCCTTGAAAAGTGCTCTATAAATAACAACTGCCGTGCCTCGGCGTGACTTCAGCACGGATTACAAATCAAGCGTACACCACTCTGGGTAAAATAGGCCACAGCCGCACCAGGACTACACAAACACAGCAGTCGTATAACCACACGCCGACCAGGCCTCAGACCAGAGAGGCAGTAATTGCACACACCTGTCCTCGTAAAGGCGGGAAGCTCTCTCTGACCCGACCGAACGGCCGGGGCGGTGCTTCTTGTCAACATGTTCTGTTATCATGCGAAGAGAAAATTATTACAGATGAATCTGAAGCAGCGAAAATGCTACTGGGGTGAATTAAAAATATCAGTTTGATTCCAATGCTGCACTGAAATAAACTCAAACCAGTGGCTGTGCAGACGTTTTGCTCTGTTTGTGACTACGTGGCTCTTTTACTATGCATTTGTTCCACTGGCCATTCGAAAGTTGAAAATGTTGAAAACTTGCAACAAGTAAGCCTGGAGGTTTCCTGTGATTGATCAAGATAAGGCATGCCGCATGTCTACATATTAATTGTGACAGTGATTGGCCAAGCATGGCCAAGTTTGTGGTCAGTCATTTTCTATGGGAGTCGAGTTTCCTTTTGGTGATTTTCTTTTTCTGTGTTTCCCATAATCTGAAATGAGTCCCGCTCCCTTGTTTTTGTGCGTGTGTGTCCCTTTGTGCATTTGTAATGAAAGTTTCTGGATGGAAACGCAGAGAGAAAGGAAGGGGTGAAGGAGAGCGTGTGTTTAACGTGTGTGTGTGTGTGTGTGTGTGTGTGTGTGTGTGTGTGCGGTACTGTATCCGTGTATAGGGTGGAGTGACTTTGCCCCTTCTTCCTCACTCACCTCCCACTTCAACCACATCTGGAAGGGATCAGCTGGAAGGGCTGGAGACCATGAAAAATTAAGAAGTACTTAAAACACGGCAAAATATTTAAATTGAGCGAGCAGATAGGATGTGTGAACTACACCTCCTCGCACTGCAGGAATGTGGAATGGGAGAATCTGCAAACATGCATCCCTTGCTTCCTCCCTCTCCTACACTCCTTCACGGTTTTGTTCGACAGTGAAGTCTTGATGCTACATTTTCATTGAAGATCCCATAAAATAAATACTGCTTTTTACACACTTCATTACGTCTCTGGGAGTAATCCCCTGCACTTATTAATACAGTATGAGCCAAAAAGATGACGTTTTACATTGTTTTATATCAAACTACCTCCCTTTACTTACTGCCAATTTCATGTCTGGATCCTATTTGATTAAACTTCAACATATTTTGGAGCAAATAGTAAATGCACAGCACCTTTAACAGATATAACATCACAACGTGCTTTGTATTAAAAATACATAAATGAAACAACTTTACATAAAATTAGAGACAAGAATTAAAAGTATATAAAGTAAAATAAAGGAATACATAAAAAAAAACAGAATAAAAGAGTAGGCTACATTAAAATGCAATACAAAAGACAAGGAGGTAAACCAGATTAGCCAAATGCCTGCCAGAATAAAAACTAAAACAGCCACTGCCGGCTTTTATTGGAAACATTTATGTGGCTCAAGTTGAAATCATGAAATTTTCTGTCCATTTTACAAACAATTACAGTGAAAATAATGACTGATGCACAGAATGAGAATAGAAAATCTGTTGAAAAGGGGCAGAAAAAGGCACTCAGATATGTAAGTCTGTTCCACCTCATTCTCCACTCATCCCAGTGTATTTACTTCAATGTTTTCTATTTGTGTGGGAAGGAGTTGATACAACAATTACTGTCCTTTCCACGCTGTATATCAATGAGAACACTCACATCTCACAGCTGTCCAAAGCTGCTTTGTCCAAACAGGAGGAGATTTTAGTGACCAGAGCAAAAAAAAGTGGAATTCACTGACCCGCGCTGACCACCCAACAGATAACATCAGTCCACATGTATGCCAAAGGAAGCACGGGGTTAAAGGTCTGCACATGTGACATGTAAGAATGCTTTTGCAGTCTATCAAACCCACATTACAGGATATTAAATGTTGTCTTAAGCTGCAGAATAGTGGTTGCATTGGAGACAGCTGGGATACATTTTCGAGGAGAAACCAAACTCAGTGTCCTATTTGTTGTTGTTCTTTTGTGTGCAAGTCTGGGATTTCGTTTCAGTCGTGTCCCAGTCCCTTTTCGCTTTGCTTCTGCAGTGATTATATCTAAAAATCATATCTGAAAAAAACAAAATGTCCTCTTTGGACAGCTCCTACTGTACCGCTCCAAAACAAACCTGAGCTTGTTGCTTTTTAAGAATGACTTAATTCGGCGTTTGATGACAATCATCTATACATCATCATGCACAGCTCGGGGTCGACAAAGGCCACAGTCGAGTCCACGGGGACTACGGATTCACGACGACCGCGCTGTATTTCTATTAGAGAAGACAGAAAAAACATATTTGCCTGAAGAAACAAAAACCAAAAGAGGTGAACGCTGGTGTTGACTGGCTCTGTACTCTTAGATTTCCACACAAGTTGTGTAACTAAATTTGCAACCACAGTGATGGCACCCTTCCTGCATACTTCTCTCAAGAGTTTCATCTCAACCAAACAAGATTTGATTTAGAGAAATTCCCAGTCTGTGCCACATCTTTTGGTTCTTCAACAAATCTTCACTGGCAACCTCACTTTCTTTGCCTAAGTAATCAGTTATTCGATCCTCCATTGGGTCTGTCTCCTACTGCAGCACTTGAGCTCTCTTATTGGGCTGAGAGCAATTTGTAGACAGTTTAACTGACTCCTGAGACCTTTGGGGGAAACCAAATCTTGTCAGAGATTTTTTTTTTTCCCCTCTCTGTTCTTTTCCTTTCCTGTACTTACAAACTCGCAGTCAAACCCAATCAAAGTCATTCTTTTAGGGTCAATTAGGAGTTGTAAGAACAAATGTGGCGTGTTTATGAAAGTGTCATTGGGGGCGTATATATCTGCCGTAGAAGTGTGATCATTTCTGATTTCTGTACAACAGGGAGTCATGCGGGGTGTTTACTGCAGAGTGACATACTAAATCAGATTTAGCATAGATGAGACTTGTTGTTGGCCACGCGGTTGGCGCAGTGGTTAGCACTCTTGCCTTTGCAGCAAGAAGACTCAGTCGGAACAAGGGCCTTTCTGCATGGAGTTTGCATGTTCTGTTTGTCTCTATTGGCTCTACTCGCCTCGCCATGGCATGATTTGAGTAATGCTTCCACTAGCACAGTAACTGGTACCAGGTACTATTTTTAGTACTGAGAAGGTACTATGCGATGATTGGCCAGAGTGCCGTGACAGGAAGAGACGTCCGACACAGAAATCAAGCCGAACAGCGCCGAACTGTAGATCAGTTAAAACTACTTAACAATCCTAAAAACGTGGGTTAATCTCCAACAATTAACAGTAAAATCTCAATATTTAACAGAGGAGTCTGGTGTATATCAGGGACAGCACCGCTGATCACGAGCAGTCTGTGGAGTAGCAGTCTGTGGAGTAGGAGTCGCCTAAAATCTGGGTTAATCTCCACCAACTACCAGGAGTCTGGTGTAAAGTCACTAGTCACTTGTTTGTGTGTGTGTGTGTGTCGCGTATAAAACAAAGTCAGCCATTTCGCAGTTTCACGCAGCCGTGCAGTGATGACTCGCCCGGTGGAAATACAACCTACGTGATGGACTGTCGACCTGTCCAGGGTGTACGCCGAATTTTGTCTATTGTTTGTACCACAAAGGTAAAAAAAAAAGAAGCGCAAAGACAGGACAGACTGGAGGTCAAACAACTTTGCTTGTGCTGTCACAGTATAAGAAGAACAATAACTGACATTTACAGGAAAAAGGCAGCGTACATAAATATAATATAAAAGCAAACCAGGACAAGTTTTAGGAAAAAAACAACTGTCATAAACTGACTATAACATGACATGTCATCATGATTAACATGTTCAACTGAAAACTGGCTTCACCGATAAGAATGGTATAGATATAGATGATAAATAGATGATAAATTTTGATTTCCAGGCTGCAAATATCATTTTCTGTTTTGTAAAATAGCTCTAAGTGGAGCTCCTTGTAGATTTGTCTTTCACTTCGTGCTGGATTTGGTCCCTGTACAAAATTCTGTGTGGTTGTATGAAGCTGTAAAGTCAGCGTGAGAAAAACATGTAAAATATTCGACAGAGTTTGTTTGTTCGCTGTGTTTGAATGCACAGACCTGGGCCTATGAGCAAGTACCTCATACAAGCACACTTCAAAAATACCTGGACTATTCCTTTAAATGTGACACACATGGCCCAGCTGTTTTAATAAGATTATCCTCTTATAATCAAAAACATTAATGACCTCAGCATGTCATTAGTCAAGCTCCAAACACGCTGTAAGTCTTCTCTGAACGAACAGAGAAGCTGTAGCTGTCAAGCGTCTGGCCTCGTGTTCCCGTTCCTCCAAATATTGTCGTTAGACCGCAAACACTGAATATACAGTACATTGTGAACAAAAATGTCTGTTTGACATGTCTGACATCTGTTCAGCAGAGAGGAGGCACGAGTCATCAGCTCGGATCTGACGAGGGAAGATTTCTGCGTCCACGGGCCTGAGGAGACAGCTGCCTTCAAATGCTGTTCTTGCTTAAGAGTCGCTGCAGAAATCAAGCTCTCACAAGCATGTTTTCTGTACGTGATGTCACGGGAGACGTCTCTCACAATTATGCACAGATAATATTAATGTTTTAAAGGGTCTAATGGTTTAAAGAGAGCAACTGGTGCCAGTTGAAATGTTTACGAATAAGCAGTCTAATCCATAATAACGCCGCGGGTTGTCAGTGAAGAAAATCACCAAAGCAAAGTCTGTATTGTGACACCGCGTTCTCCCCTGCAAATGTGCTGAAAGGTGTATTTATTGAACAAAGTCTAAAAGAGTTGTTTCAGATGGTTTCGATTCATCAGCCAGATTGGACAGCTGCTCCTGGCCCAACCAGGAAAAAGGACTTAACTTACAAAAATGTGTTTATTTTGGAGTGTGCCTTTAATGGCCTCTCCAATCCTAACAAGTTGTCAAGTATATGCAGCTAGCAGGTACATTGCATTGTGCTGCCTGTTTCATGGCGCTGTTTCGCTTCAAGAGCAAAGGGAAACGTGTTTTCAGTTAGTTTCGCAAACCGGGACAAAAGAAAGTCATTTAAAAGACGTTTTCGTCTGTAAATGTATAGACTCGCCACAGAGAGAGCGTCACGTCTTAAAACAACAACAACAAAAAAGGAAAATCCAAAAACGGGGAGTGTTGGAATGTCGCACGCTATGTTTGAGTGAGGAACTGGACCTGTTATCAGCCACGATCAGTGGGCAAGGAAATCAAAGGACTGAACAGGAAGGATCAAATTACCACACGGAGAAGCAGTTTCACTGAAATTTAGCTTTTACACTCGTTATCTGAGGAAAGCATTAATGTGAGTCACTGCTCCGTTTATCAAAGTGCACGGATCTTTGCTGCGTGAGTGCGGCCAGTTCAACATCACTGTTATTCATTTCTTATCATCTCAATATCAACAAATCGTGAATAGGGGAAGTATTTTCTATGATTAACAGCTGAGTTTACAAATGAAGAAATGTTGCTGCTTCCTTTTCTTCCTTTCAGGGAAACTGGAGAAAGTAATTACAACAATCACATTCTTTTTCACGCAAACGCTTTCTCCGTGATGAACGATTTCAGAATAATCGCCTCTTTTGTGTTTTTGTGAAATCAGTTAGCATTTATTGGAAGAATGTTTGAGTAATTGGTTACCATAACTCACCCCCCTGCTCAACAAGAAAGCAGCCATGAACCAAAGCATCAGACAAATTAAAGATTTGACCAGTCGATGGAACATCAGAGAGACGAATGTCTGTTCTAAATATAATAATATAAACAACAATTGTTGAAAATGTTGAAATGATTATAAAGCAATAGATAATGGATGGATGGATGAATTGTTGAAATATTCACTCAAAACTCCAAATATGAACCCTTATGATTACGAGGGAAAGTTTGCACTGAGGATTTTGAGATGTGAGAGAAAAGGATCACCAAAGTCAGGTTGGTTTATGATCAAAAATGACATTAAAAAGTGTTTTTATTATAAAAAAGATGTATTATTATTATTATTATTATTATTATTATCATTGTTATTATTATTATCATTATTATTATTTCAATCAGACTAATGTGGAAAAATAATAGCTGTAGAATAGGCTATTAGGCCTTAAACTGTGGGCAAAAAAATATATCTTGATTTGTTTGGGGTTTCTCACAATAACGATAATTATTTGATATCCTAAAAAAAATGTGATTGTCTGAGTGATAACACCTTAATTATTGCTTACATATTATATCAATGACACAATGTTTATGTAAAACAAGCCTTATTTTCTGTTAAACTCTATCATTCAAGTAAAAATTCTAAAGACTTAAAACTGAACTGCGTTAAACTCTGGGTAAACATTCAGATGCTCAAGTGTAAGCTAGATTGTGCAGCATACAAACAAGAGCAAATAATAAAACAGTTCAAAGACTAACCTGTGTGGCAGCGAGAGGTCATGTGATCACGAAGGCCCACTAGTGGTCATGTGACACTGACTCCGACTCCCTGCTGCACGCATGCAGGGAACGTGTGCAGTCTCAAACATCAAAACATCAATCACGATAATATCTGGTAGAAGATGTATCTTGCCCATGCCCTAACGCAAACTCCTGATGTTCACGTGACAAATGCATGAGGAAATTGTGGGTGGCAGCACCTTCTTCTCTGTGTTCTCTCTCATGGGCTCACTCAGACGTTTGGCGCTGACAGGCGCTGGGTTTTTCTGAAACATTTGCAGAAATGTGCGTTCTCACATAGGCTACAGCCCATCTGGACAGATTTAGGAACATTTTCAGACTTCACTTCATGCCTGAGAGTGAAGTCCACAAAACAAAAACGCAGAGGTTTACCTGCATGTGGCCCCTCGCTCAGTCGTTTCCATGCCTCTGCCATGATGAATGTTTAAAATGCCGCTATTGCTGCCTTGTAGCCGGTACCTGGCTAGGGAGTGTGTGTGTGTAGTGCCATGAAGCAATTTGTGTGTCTTGCGAGACCCAAGACTTTGTGACAACTCGGCGGTTTTGATCTTGCAAGTCTGGTAAGAGACAGCGGGTAGAGTGGAGATTCTGAATAGGAGGGTAAAAATCGTGCACAGTTCTGCTTTAACCCAGAACTTTAACTCCTTGCGGCTGAGCCAGCAGCATGTGAACGAGTGAAGAACTGCGTCAAAAACCACTTTGTGAATGTGGACGAGAAGCAAAACTGTCAAGATTGTTCAGTGTCAACAAGAGAAGAAACACATTATATATAAGGACAGATCCTTTACAACAGGAGAATGAGAAAATGTTTTTAGACATTTGTCATAGAAAGACAAACATGAGCAGAGATGGCAGCCTTACCAGCTCCACCACCTGTATTCCTTCTGTCTTCTAACACTGTGCAGTACACTTGACGTTCCCTCGGCAGATGCTGGTGAACTTATTTGATCGCAACAAGGACACTGACAATATCTGACAAGGCTAAGCACATTAAATAACTGCAGATGCATTTGCTCCATCCAGATTCTCTTTCATGAAAGAGTTATTGGGTGTCAATGGCTTTTGCAATTTGATAATAGCTGGAAATGTTCACGACATGTACCACGGCTGACTTTGAACAGATGTTACGCTACTGTGATTTATCCTTTGGGCAATAAACTCCACTAAGAGCTGCTAAATAGCACAGCTACTTTTCACATGCAACAGTGTGTCCTATAAAATCGGAGCTTATCCAGACTGTGACATCAAAAGGGTAAAGAGCTGCGTGTGTGGTCTTTGATGCAGTTATGTCACACATTTATGTTGGCACGTGATTTTTAATCGGAAACTGTAGAACTTTAAAAAAACAAACCAAAAAAACAACAAAAAGACTTCACACTCCTAGCCTATCAGCTCAAGTCAAGACAGGTGAGGTAACAGCAACATTGTGAGGCTGCTGCAAAAAGCTTGGGATTTAACTGAAAAAAACTAAGACAAGTTTTAGATGTGACACTTCTTGTCCCTCAGTCAGGTCTGATAGTATTGCTTGACCACAACCTGTTTTCAGATAAAGGACATGACCCTCAAATAATATGACATCATTTCTGTGAATAATCACATCAAAAACAACTGAAAAATCACCCAAGTTTTACACTGTAGCCTTTTAATATGACTGCTTGATCTGCTAAATCAAGTATAATCACCACCGTAATGAAATGTCCCTTTTTAAAGAAAATCCAGTGGAATCAGGGAAATATAATAATATGAGCTTATTATCGGATCACACAGTGCAGTATTTCTCTGTAGAGTCATTAGC
Source organism: Solea solea (assembly GCF_958295425.1). Classification (NCBI taxonomy): domain Eukaryota; kingdom Metazoa; phylum Chordata; class Actinopteri; order Pleuronectiformes; family Soleidae; genus Solea; species Solea solea. The sequence goes on from NC_081146.1 coordinate 4,429,994, forward strand.
CCATTGCTGACATAAATGAATTTTTTCACAGCCATGACTTCTGTTTCTTAAATGAATGATTTCCATGGGACCCATGTTTTTACAATTGGACAGAGTGGAGTCTTTTATCCCTGCAACAAAGAGGAAGAAATCCACTATATCTGAACTTTGTTTTTAATTGTATTTGTTGCAGAAAAAAGTTATAAAACTGAGTAAAATGAACCATTTTGAATGTCAGAGCCCATTCTTTTCGGTGGATATTTCACATCATCAGATACATTTTTCCCATTCAGTTTGAATTTGCATCACTGTATAACTACTAACTTTTAATCTCTAGTCATACACACATCTCAGAGGTACAACATGTGAGATCTAACAGTGACACTGTACATTGCAACCATATAATGTATATAAAAATTTGACATAGCCTTCCAATCTGAACGGAAATATACACTAAGTATCCACCATAGGGCGACTCTGCTGGTTGCAAAAAGATGTCAATAAAAATGAAAATGAGCACTTTTCTCACTTAATTTACGTCAGTTAACATTTTCCTTTCTTCCCTTTCTTCCTCCTTTGTTGGTTGATGCCTTGGGTTTATGTGGGCTGAGCCAATCTGTTTTGTTCAAAACACACACACACACACACTGTGGCTGGTGTTATCTTTTCAGGCTGCTGTAGAAACATGGCAATGCAAGATGGCAGCTTGCCTAAAACAAGGCCCCTGCCTAAGATGCATCTAAAAGCCTAATTCTAAGGTAACAAAGGCAATCTAGGGCAAATTAAATGAAAGGATGTTTATTTTAAAGTGAAAATACAAATATACACTCCCAATAAATCCTCCCGAATTACACACTGGACCTTTAATGGCATCTTTCTACTGGCTCGCCTCGCCTCGGCACAGCACGGCACGGCACGGTTAAGTTGCGTTTCCACTAGCATAGTACCTGGTAACAGGTGAGGTTCCATGCACCATGTGACATCGCCAGACTGCTGCCCACTGATTGGTCAGAGCGCCATCACAGGAAGAGACGTCCGACACAAGAATCAAGCCGAACTGTAGATTAGTTAAAAAGACTTAACAATTCTAAAAAATTGGGTTAATCTCCAACAATTACCAGGGAAATGTCTAAAATCTCAATATTTAACAGAGGAGTCTTTAGCATCACAAACCCTGCCACTGTACTGAACGAATAGTTTTAATGAACTGATTCTAATGATTCAGTTACACTGAAAACAAGTGCTCTACAAGTCACTAGTCACTTGTTTGTGTGTGTGGTGTGTATGCAGCTGAGCAGTGATGGAAAACCAACCTAAACCGCGCCGTGCCGAGGCGAGCTGGGACCATAGTGGTAAAGGGCCATAAGTGTCCAAACAAGTCTCATTCTTTAATGAGGTTACTGAACCATCATTTTCAGACATTTTCTATTTTCCTCTCCCTGTAACTTTACCATCTGCCCATTAATTCAGAGGAAAAACCTTTGTTATGTCGTTTATTTTTCCCTCACGAGAGAACAATTAGGTCTATATTTTTACATATAAAAATGATTACAGTCATTTTACACCCCCCTCCCCCCCCCTCCCCCCCCCCATGAAGCTTTGAGGCTCCCCAGTCGGGGTCCTTCCCCTCTGGTTGGGAATCTCTGCCCTAAGTCACAGTTCACAGTCAAGTCTTAAAATGCAGGTTTCCAGACATTTCCACTTACAGAGCCACAGTGAAGGAGCCGCGCGGCAGGCAGTGGTTAGCACTGTTGCCTCACACCAAGATGGTTTGTTTGCAATTCTGATCATGGGCGGGCCTTAGGAAGCTGCCTGCTGATTGGCTACTGAGTGAACTCGCTGTCCATCTGGAACTTATAATTGTATAAAAGTATCCAACGTTTGTCAGATTATAAACGTTAGATACTTACAATAATTTTGTTGGATGTCGACGGGAAAAACTTGGGGAACCAGTTCCAGGCGGACAGCGACTCCAAACCCGTGACGATTTCCGCTTTTGTCAGCTTCCTAAATAACAAACAAAAACATGGTGCAAAGAACAAATCAGGGAGCACAAAAAAAGAAGTATATTTTCAACACAATATTTTTGAATGAATAAATCGATATTTTATTTGCTTGTTTGAAAATAGTGACACAAATCTAATTCCATATCATTGCTCCATATAACAAAGAAATCATTAAAACTGAATCATTTGGGATTGTGGACAAAAAGATGACATCTGAGAATGTGATCATTTCCAGGTTTAGGAAACACTAGTAAACATCTTCTGACATTTTATGGACCAAAGAAGTTTAATTGAGAAAATAATCGTCAGATTAATCGATTATGAAAAGCATTGTTAATTGTCGCTCTAGTCAGTTTTGTTAAGTCATGCAAGGCAATCAGACACCTCTGTGCTGACATCATCAGGCCAGGCCATTAGGGATTCTGTAAAAAAACATTTTTACTCGAGTTATTTCCTTATGCCCTACAAGTCATGCAATGAAGCTGCAGTTCTACACAAATCTCACAGCTGCTCATGTCTTTCAACTCAAAGGCCAATTATTCGGCTTTAAATGTCAAAAGTGAGATTATTTATTTGGGTGTTTCTCATTAAATGTCAGAACTACCGGCCAAATGAGGCCAAATGTTGCATGGCCGTGATACAGTACAGGTGGCTTAATGAGCATGTTCATAGTCACAGCACATCTGTGACATGTTATTTTACAGATTATGTATTCATGGGAAATGCAGTCTGGTGCCAAACAGGCTGCAGAAAGTTCTTCTTCAAGAGGAGAAATCCTCAGCGTGTGTTGACAATCAAATATGGCAGACATCTGCTTGTTCCGGGGCTTAATTGAAACATGTTGTTTATTCCAAGTGAAATATTCAAACACATGATGTCGTGTGTTTTATGGTTATGTCAAGTGAATACAATGGAGTTGTCAATTGTATACACGTTGCCCCATAATTGAGGCGAACGTGGTGATCATGACCATTAAGTGGACTTCATTTGGTCCAATCAGAGCTTGTCTGCGTGACATATAGATCGATCACTATTATCTCTGGTCAACACGGTCTCACATTTACATTCCTGTATAAGTAAACTACGTTCCATAAAACTCATTTACACTCAGACTTACACCAGGCTGTTAACAGGCTGATCTGAAAAGATCTGCGTGATTTTATAGATATCCAGTATGTTTTCGTGATTATCATAAGCCCTGGGTCACTCCAGGCACTTTTCTTGAATGTATTTGCATTTGTGTTGAATTTTTCTCTTTTCTTCAATTTTGGGTCTTTAGTTCTTGTTCCTGGTTTTTCTCTTTTCCTTGTGTCAGTTTCCTGTTTTATTTTGTAGTGTTACTTCCTGTGTTGTCTGCCCCGCCCTGATGTGATTCACCTATGTCTTAAACTTTGGCGAGTTATATTCTGCCTCCGTTTTGTTTGTGTAAACAGAAATAATATAACATTATTTGTATGCTGCTTGCTTCCCAGCAATACTATCAGACCTGATTGAGGGAGCGTTTGTGTGTATACAGCAGCAGAGCAGGGGTGGATGGGCACAAGAAGCATTTAGTCCATCAAACTGCTCAACAGCATTTTGTGCGCGCCCTTTTTTGTTTGCAGCTGTCTTATTTCATTAGCCCAGTGTTGTTGTTGCCTTTGTTCTGCAGAACAGTGTCATGTGGAGCCTATAGACTTAATTAGCATCGTGTGAACTCATTTGACAATGGTTCGAATGTAAAAGACATTTGTTTATATTTTAAAGTTACGTACTACTGCTTTAACTTAGAATCGCATGACCAGTTGAAAGAGGACAGAAGTAAAGTAACTGATACACCAGAGTGCACTAACAATGAATGGATTTCCGAAAGAAAACATAAAATAGTATTTAGGTGACATGATTTTATCAAAAACAAATTAATTCAAACTTAGAATGTCACCAAATGTCTACATTTATAAGAAAGCTGAATTAAAAAGTGGACATGAAGACTACAACTTAAAAAACAGTGAAGAAAAAATGCTGCATGTGATAGTGAGCGAGCCAGTATCCGTTGCATTGCATGAAGAATTCTGTCCAGTAAGATTAGACACTTCTTGGGGCCCCTTCCAGTTTCAGGTGTTAATGAACTCATTAGCCTCTGTATGAGAAAAACACAGCAGCAGTTTCAGCCTCACAGACAGCGAACCTGTCTGTGAGGCTGAAACGATGCCAGGCTCCTTTACACCACGGAGGACGTTACTCTTGATTAACACCCTGGACAGTTCCAGAACATCTGTGGGAGGCGAATCACAGTCGAGTGAACATAAACAATATCGGTCAGAGAGAAGAAGCATGACTGGAGCTGTGTAATCCATGCACTATGCTGGGGAAAGAAGACGAGGGAGAGCAGCAGAGAGAAAGAGCAGGAACAGGAAAGTGGAGTTAAAAAATTCAGTAAAAGGTCGAGTAAAACTAACTCTATATGTCCCCCAGAGTCTCATTCATACTCTGTTTTTAAAACAAGATGTATATGACCATTAATTGTCCCTCCACATGAGGGTCGCGGTGCTGCTGGTGCCAATCCCAGCTGACACAGGGCAAAAGGCGGGGTACGCCCTGGACAGGTCGCCAGTCCATTGCAGGGCAAACACATAGAGACAAGTATTCACACTCACGGACAATTAATCTCTGCGTGTTTTTGGACTGTGGGAGGAAACCGGAGAACCCGGAGAAAACCCATGCACACACAGGGAGAACATGCAAACTCCAGGCAGAAGGGCCATTGTTCCGACTGGGTCACAAACCCGGGTCTTTTCCCTGCAAGGCAACAGCTGTGAGACTTGTATTCTCAGGGGCTGACACTCAGTCTAGACTTTATCCGTGTGTGTGTGTGTGTGTGTGTGTGTGTGTGTGAAATCAGCCAATACAATCTATTTTCTTTTCTGGAGAATATGCTGAGAATATCTAACCGGGGGGGAAGATTTTGTAAAGACATTTGTGGCACATCAAGAATTAACCTGACCTGTATCTGACACTTTAAGTTATTGAAGAAATTACTGATGCAAAATGATGTTGTTATTGTAATCTAGTCTTTGTGCAGTATTCAATTGCTATTTTCAGTAATACAACAAATGTTCCAGTGACGATCATAAGGATTAACTGTGGTCTAAATTCGGAATTACACTGTGAATGTTTTGGCTCCGTTCTGGAAAAGTTTCAGTCAGAATTACAGCACAATATTGGTTTCCAATAGTTTTAAGGAGTTGACCCTATGAAAAGATGTAATATTTAAAAGTTGCCTTTTCAGATTTTACACCAAATTGAAAAATTGTGGAAAAAAAATTTGCAATGCAAGCTTGTCTGATCATTTACAGCCTGAACTGCTTCAAATCCAAAAACATCAAACGAATGATCCAATACAGACAATTACCATGTCCACTCTTCAACTCCATGTTGGTTTTTGTATCAAGCTGTAGCACATTTGAGGAGAAAACCAAGTTCTGTGTCTGCAACCAAATTGAAACAACATCCATCTAAAGATTATTGGATCAAATCAGTCTTCTTGCTAACAGCCCTAACAGATGTTAGCATTCTTAGTGCCTAGGGAGACTGCAGCAGCACTTGTTGACACTGCACAGATATTAAAACTTCATCTGATATGACTTTTACAGGCTCACGTTTTATCTTACAGATATGTTTTGTGGTTATATTGGCATTTGTTTTCAGTTAAAACCTATAATTTTCTTCTGGTTTCAGATTTACTAGGAGACGTAATTGATGTGACTGTTTTAAGAATAAAGCATTCATTTGTGTCGTTTATTTCAAATAAGCGATCTGGGATTAAGTTGTTTGCTCAAACCATAAAGTGAAAAGACGACGTGTGCGTTGATTGTTTCGGATAAAAGAAGCATTGACATCAAACATTTACCTTAATAGAGTCAGAGAAATAAGGGGAAGGTATAAAATAAAATAAACATATTTATTAAAGAGCGCCTTGGAGGATAGTTTCAAGCTGCTTACTGGAGGGTATGAAAATGAAAACAAGATTTAGTGATATGAGACAGTCTGGAATCTCGGCAACAGCCAGCAGCCAACTTGTCTGTTCGCGTGTTTCTTTTTATGATCAATGGAGTAAATGTTACCCGGCGATTAGCTGCGCCTTCATCAATTTAGTATAAAATCCCAAAGAGCTATTGTTTTATGTTCCACTGGCTTATATAGATCATCTCCTTGTCCATCTCCCAGAGCACAACTGCAGGTTTATGACATTGACCTCCATGACCACGTTCACCTTAAAATACCTTTGCCTCAGCTGTGGAAGTGTCAGTCACATAAAGGTGCACCCAGTGTAGTAGCAGCTCACACTATAATTACATTTAAAGGGCTGGTTTATTGGATTATTGGAAATAGTAGACATGAAATTCCTTATTGTAGAATTTAGTGGGTGGCAGGTAGTGTGCACTAAATTTATATGAGCTTTTCCATTAAAAAACAGCTGCGTTCTGCATCTGGAAACAACCTTGACAAGAGTGGTGAGAGTGAGTTGAGTTGTGAGCTGTAAAACCTCCCAAAAATGAGCTGAAAATCTCCATAAAGCTCCATCAAACTGAAAGGAACAGGGTTCTATGACCTATAAGTGTATGGCCTTAAGGGATGGTACAGTTTCGCCGAGCGGGCTGCTGAGTGTGCCACCATTTGTGTTAAGCTGGCTGGCATGGTCCCCTTTCAGTGATAACATAGCTGCCAGCAGGGACAGAAGGAAAAGCACATTTAAGCCACTGAACACAAAGACTCACCTAATAAAACCTATGGCTGCATGCTTAAGTATATGTTTGCCTATTTATCTCATCTTCTGTCTGGAAACGGAAGTTTGTAAACTGCTCACTCTCCTGCACCAAAGTCCATTCAGAAAATCATACTTTTTTACTTGTGGGGACACAGGAGCTACTGGTCTACTGCTGTAAGTAAGCCAGAATGAAGGCTTTCAAACAATGACATCACAAGATAACACATTTGAATCATGTGTGCTGTCAAGATTTTCTCCCTGGACTTTGGTGTGGGGAATGAGCAAGCTTGAGAGCTGGTCCGAGGGAGCTGGAGCATTGTTCTATATATACTATAGGACCCTGACGCGCAAGTATACCAGGGTATGCGATTTGCACCTCGGTGCACATGGCATGTGTGCGGAAGTATACCATGGTTTTAAGGTGTCTTTGATTTAAGATGGCATGAATATTAATGAGGTTAGCCTTTTGTCAAGTGGCTAAACTCGTTTCTTCTGTTTACTTCCTGCTGGCAGCCACTGTATCACTGAAAGCAAATGGCTGGGTCCCAGGCTGGTTCACGGAAATATTGGTATGCTGAGTGGTGAAGTTGATATGATGATCAACCAACATTTCTAAAACCAGAAATATCCCTTTAAAAGCATTCCACCAGTTTAGTGCATGCCCAAATCTATTTCTGGTAATGGAGGGAAATTGTCCAGAAGACTTCTTAGTCTCTTAAATAATCATGTTTTTTCGTGGTCTGCTATTGTCAGGTTTGTGCAGGTTTGTACACATCGATGTAACCAAATCTTCTCTCTTCTTCTCATCTTCTCGCCAACTATCTGCCTGACGATACCTCAATTTAAGACCAACATGATCTTTGGCGCTCAGGTTGATGCCAGATCAATGATGAGACAGCTGGACAGGAAAGTGACAGGTCAGTGTGAAACTATCAATATCATTTGCTTCATGCCTGGCACTGCTTTGTGTCAGGTGTAAGAGAAAGAATAGAGAACATTTCTGACCGCACCTTATCCCATTCAGCACTGATGATCACAAAAAAGCATCTAATATGTGTGGCTAGAGTAAACCTACACAAAGTTGAGAGGGATTATTCCATCAAAGACTGAAAGAGAGCGTTAAGAAAACATTTATGTGTCCCTAAAGGTTCCTGTTGCACAAAAATAATAACAAATAAAATGCTGCTGATGTCGAGCTGACTGGTGTTCAGCTGCCAGTCATCAGAGGTTTTCCTCTTCTTCTTGTTCTTCTTCTTTGGAATTGAAAGGCAGCTTGAAGACTCATCATTGCATTACTGCCACCATCTGGATTTAAGTTCAACTTATTCCCACTATTTTGTAGTCATCTCAAAAGTCTAGTTGTCCTCCCCTCCTCTGTGTCCCCACATTTCCACTCCTCTTCTCTGGACAATGTGTTGCCCTGTCATTGTCACACTTATTACACATACTATAACAATATACACCACTGTTTTCCTTTACAGACACCAATTGCATAACCCAGTTGGGTGATGATGTTTAATGCGTTATTTAACTTGCTATGTCCAATTGTCATTCTGTTTATTATGTCTTGTTTCTGTTTGTTCTTTCCATTTCTGTCTTCACTTAGATCCTTTTGAATTGTGCGTCTTGCCTGAATTTCTCTTCCCCAAAATTGTTGCCACTAGTTAATTGTTTCCTTTCAAACAATACTTTTGTCTTCTGATTTTTACAGTTTTTTTCCCCCCACTTATTTCTACGTTGTCTAACTTCCTCCTTTGCTAATTTGTCCCTATGACAGAAAGTCTGGCATGTTTTATGGGTTTTTTTCTACAAAATGTTCCGAAACTGAGCTAAAACGTTTGTGTGGAGGCAGATTGTTTTCATCTGAAAATGCCGTTTTTAAATGAAAACCTAGTAGTATGGTTGCAGCAGTAGATTCTTTCCTTATCTTGGGTTTCCATGTAGAACTTTTTTGTAAGTGCTGCAGTGGTGAAAATGACCTGCATGCAATGTAGGTGCAGTAGAAGCCTGGTCAAAAGCCTACAGGATGGACAGATTTAGTAGTGAGGCTGTAAACAGAGCTCAGATGAGGTGTCCCGCTCTTTCACAACACTTAATTTACGTTCCGCCATTTTGTCGGGTCACATTAGGAAAGTCACCGTTGTAAATCATCAAAGCAATGATAGCTGAGTTTAATTTAGCTTCCTCAGTTTCAGTGTCCTGACTTAAGCCTGCCCCACACAAGAGGATCTGACTTCAGAATGTAAACAGACGTGGAAGTGGACTGTAGGTGTCGTCAGTTAGTGGCTGTTGTTTTGTGCAGAGAAACTGTGGATGAAGTCATGGCTGAGAAGACGGAATCAACTTGGCCTGTACAAGTTACAGTTCTAAACAAAACCATATCTCGGTCAACTCACTCTCATTGGTTGTTGCCAGTGTTGTAGTACAAATACTTGGTACTGTACTGAAGTAGAATTTTCACATATCTGTACTTTACTTTGTTATTTATATTTCTGACAACCTTTACTTTTACTCCACTACATTTCTTCAATAAAATGTGTACTTTTACTCCGATACATTTCCCTTAACCATCTTCGTTACTCGTTACTACAAAATAAAAGTTGAGTTACTGACGTAATGCCTGTTTGGCTGGCTACAGTACATTGTGCATATACTGTAACAACACTGTACATACTACCTATTTATCTATTTTATATCCTTTGCACTGAACATTGTTCCTTTGCACTGAACATTGTTCCTCTTTTTTATTACCTGTACTTTTTTACGTACTTTTTTTTTTACGACACTTGGTTGCTGCTATAATTTCGTTGTACATGTGCAATGACAATTAAAGGTTTCTGATTTCTGATTTCTGATTGTTGTCACGAGTTGTTTTTAGCAGCGCCATGTTAGCTGCTCAGCTGTTAGCCACTCAGCTGTTAGCCGCTCAGTTGTTAGCCGCAGATTTTGGCCAGGTACTTTAAGACTTTTACTCAAGTAATATTCTAAAAGGTGATTTTAACTTTTACCAAAGTCATATTCTGGTAGGATACTTGTACTTTTGCTCAAATATCGCTTTACAGTACTTCATACAAGACTGGTTATTGCGGGGTTCAGCTCACGCCCCAATCACTGTTCAGTTGTAAATATCAAACATGTTTAATACTTACAATATGAAATCAGGCCAGATAATCTGTTCAAATTGGCCTATAAAAAGCACCCACGATTGTCGGAAGGACCAGATCGGGACCTAAATCTTGCCAATTATCCTCTAGTGCTTTACCTGAGCTGAACAGCCATCATTAATGTGATCAGTAACACCTGTGCTCAAAATGGCTGCTGTGCAAAGAGCCCATTAGAGGTAAATAATGCCAAGAAAAGAAATCCGCCTACTGTACCTTTAAGAACACATTTCTTTTGCATTATGTGATCATGTCTAGTACATTCATTGTTTTTTGTGTGAATCCTTGATGCATCTGCCAGAGATGTGTTCCTCTTAGATGAGGTTCCTTTCTTTCTTTCTTTCTTTCTTTCTTTCTTCCTTTCTTTCTTTCTTTCTTTCTTTCTTTCCTCCACTGACACCAAGTGTGAACTGCTGGGTTTCTCTGTAAGGTCTTGGCCTTCCCATATAAAGTGCTTGGAGATGCTGTATGTTGTGATTTGTCTATACTAATAGAATTGATTTGATTTAAATTTCAAAGCGACTAGAATATATGAAACAGCGGGTTTCACATCTGGAGCCTTCACACATCTGTTGCAGTCAGGATAAATACCTCCTACACTTGTGGGCCTCTTTCACTCTCTGGCTCAGTGATGTCATGTATCATATCTTCATGAGATGCGACTGTCTTTCACCTCGTCTGAACTGACATTTGGCCAATACCTTGAAAATGAAACTTATCTTTACCATAATTCAAATCATACAGACCAAGATCAAATTGCAGATGTGCATTTAGAGTCCTCTGTAGTGAGTAAATTTAATTTGTTTACTTTGTTTTTAGGTTGTTGTTTTTTCTCTCTTTTACTTTTCCAGTTGAAATCTTAGAACATGTAGCTCACCTGGTTTGAATTTTAAGAGAGCTAAAATGGGGGGGGGGGGGGGGGGGGGGAAGAAAAGAAAAAGGAAAAATGTTGTCCAAGAAGATGTTCCAAAGGCTAATTTAAAATAAATGAATACAATTCAAGTCTTAAACAAGGAGCTGTTACTTCCTAAACTTGAACTTTTCTTGAATAAAAACAACATATGCTGCTCACTGCATGTTAAATAAACAGTGTCAGCTCATTGTGTGCTAAAATAAATATAAATAAAGAAATATAAGAGCAGCAACAGATTTTAAAATTGATTTCATAATGTAATTTGGACATTTTTCTCCACCGGATTGTACAGTACGAGCACCAGTTGATTGACATTGCACGTTCTTTCAAAACAACCACATGACTTGCGTGTGTAAACGTAAGGTGATATTGCGGTTGTTCATTTGAGGACCAATATGGCAAACACATGTTGGCAGCAGCTGACGCTCTGGCATGTTGTTTCAAATGTGATCAATCTTTATTTTCAAGTGGTGGGAAGAGTTTCAAAGAAAAAGCTTCCCATAACATTTGAGCTACACATACATCTTTTATTCAGTTGACAGGATGGCTTTTATTTAAAGGTACTCAATCAAAACTGTTGATGTTGAGCAAAATGGTGTGATAAACTGCTTTGCACATGATGTTTACGAGGGCTCCGATGACTGTAGATGTGCTGCCGCTCCAAGAATGAGAGAGTTCCCTTCTTTACTAAACAGTTTCAGAAGTAACTCACTTACAGTCAAGGTCAAAGTTCAACGTGAGAATGAGTTTTGTAACTGAAGCCCGAACAATATACACATAACTGACGCATTATACAAACATGTCACGATTATCTACACATTTTTAAATTATGACTGAAGCGCTCGTCAGATCTTTCTTTGTTTCTCACATGAGAGCAATGAGCTATGACTCCTGAGGAAGACTTTTTTTCATCTTAATCCGAGATGAGTTTTTGCAATAAAAAATTAAATCACAAAATCAAGTGGATGCACATTCTCCGGTATGAACGCTCTGCCCCAAACTATGAGTTCCTGTTAAAGGGCTGTCTTCCACAAAGCCATGAACTATTTTGCAGGTGCTGCGTAACAATGTTACAGCTGAAGAGCAGGTTCATGCCTTTATCTTTAACACCTGTTTTAAAATAAAAGCATGCTAGCCTTTCTTTTCCTAGTTACCATACAACTTTTTTTTCAATACAAGGCTTTTATTCTGAAATATATTGCAGGACCGGTGGATGTGTGGCTTCACACTGACGAGTCTTAGGATTTGACTGAGTACAGAGGAGAATTTGTACATTAAATATACTTTTAACAGTATATTATTTATGGCGATTTTCAAAAACAAACAACAAAGCACGTAAGGTCAATAAAAGGTGACCATGAATGAAACAGCTCCTTACCTTCAAAATAAATACAGTTTTGTTTCATTTTAAAGAGTGTCACATTTTGGCTATTCTTAGATTACTATTAATGTATAACATTAGTGTGGTTGTTTTGAGACGTTTTATTACCGAAATGTTAAAACATGTTAACATTTCAGTGGTTCCTCAACAGAAAATGATTTTTGTCGAAGTTAAATCTTTGTTTCTGAAATGTTATTTTTTCAAATCCTCTTTACGACCAGATAGCCATCAATAAATAGTTTGTCTGGGAGAAGAAAGGGAAACAAATCAGGTGTAGTAGGAGTATGAAAACGGTTGTAATAACAGCCACATCAAGTGATGCAGACGATACTTCACACCCACCCGTCTGTGCGCTCATCCAAGATCCGCCCTCAAAAGTGAAAAGCACAGACTGTCTGACAAGTGCTTGAAGCCGAGGGGAGGTGAGAGTAATGTGAGAACAGCTTTATTGATGCTGACTACATCATGACTAAAGCACCTGCATGAAAAACACTTACATTTATCATAAGGAACCGCACAAGTATGCAGGTTGGTGAGTGAATAGTCTGTTCACTATAAACAAAGTTATGAATCATGTTTACTACAGTATATTTTTTCATTTTTCACTTTCTTTATATTTTGACCCCTGGATCGTGCATTGTGCTTTTAGTTTTGTCTGGTTTTTAGTTCTTGTTTCCTGTTTTATTTTGAAGTTTTTTCTTGTGTGTGTAGCTTGATTAGTTTGACTTCCTGTGCTGTCTTCCCTGTTGATTAACTGCTCCGCCCTAATGTGTTTCACCTGTGTCTTGTTTGTCTCACCTGTGTTTGATTGACCAGAGTATTTAGTCTCTGTGCTCCTCAGTGTCTGCGTTAGTTAGTTAGTTAGTTAGTTAGTTAATTAATTAATTAATGTTACATTTCAGTCGTGTCTGTTTCTCTGCTTTTTATGAGTTCCTGTGAGTTTTGATTGATTCTCCCGTGCTGGGAGACTTTGACCAATCACAGGTCAGTTCATAGACAGAGTGTCCTCCTATTGGCTGTTAAGCAGCTGCAAGGACACGTTCCTTTGGTGGAGATGATTCCAGCATGAGTCACAACTGCATATGCTGCAAAGCAAACTAAAAATAGGAGAATGAGTTGAAATGAATGAGCTCAGGAAAGAGAAGCTCGATCAAACTTATTCAACAGCCTGAGGATGAGAATCAGTTATTGACAGTTTTCCGAAGTTTTTCTACTTTTATTTGCATACCAGCACTTCTCACGCGATGCCGGTAGTCTGTTCATACCTTAAGGACCTAGTTTGACCATATCATCCCAACAGATCACTTCAGTCCCAAAATGCAGGCGTACTTGTGGTTCCTTCCTTTCTGATAAAGCTTATAGTTAGGACATCTCGTTATGCTGCTATTGCTGGGGGAAATTGTGTGCTGCACTCACCCTCACCCTCTCACACTCAGGGTATGAATATGACTTTATTACATGTCATTAACCTTGTTCTTTCTCTCCCTTGTTTGTGTCTTTCCTTGTTGTCCTCTCTCACTAGAGTCTGTCGAGAGTTTTTATTTTTATTTATTGAACAAGAACAATATCTCTTAGGTAGATCAGGGGTGTCCATATTTTCTTTTCTTCAATAATGTGAAGATTTCCGGGGGCCAATGACCTCTCAGACCTGTTTCTAACAGTAATTGTTACATACAAATGAACTGTTAAATAATCAATTAATTTTCATTGTCACAATTATCATTTTTAAATGGCAATGTAACTAATTCTAAGCCACGCCGGAGTGTAAAAAAGTCAAATAGCATAATAGACTAGAGTATCTTTCAGTCACAAGTGGGTTTTGGACTCGGGACTCTGGTTTCAAAGCAAAACTCCTTACTAGCTAACCTGATGGGTTTCTGTCTAAGTCCCTCCTGGGCCATTAATAATACATTATAAAACCAGAGCTGAGGACCGTATAACATCTGACCGAGGGCTGTGATTGGCCCCTGGGCCGGACTAGGGACATGCCTGAGGTAGATGATCTTGAGCATGAGCATGGTCAGTCTCCACTTCCAGGGTTACAACATGTAACTGAAGACTGAAGATACAACAGTTCACAATATCTTTCTTTGTTTACTTGCATGGTGAAAATTGTACAATTTCTAACCCTGTAATCATTCTGATACCTCTGTCGGGACAATAACATGGTCATGGTCATGTTTTAGCCCGGGGACACGGACAGAAAGACACAGTTGTGCTCCAAAAATCTTGTTTTGGTTTTGTGAAGCTCTTTCCTTTCCCTTTGAATCTTGTTCTTTTTCTCTTGGACCCTTTAAAGCTTTAGTGATAAAACTGATTTCTGTCTCTTTAACTCATTTAGTGATAAAATCATATTAAAGGGTCTTTAGTCACAACCAAATTCATAATTTAATCAGATTTCAGTCACCACAACATTTCCATTATTTAATTTCATGTAAAATTAAAGAAATACAAAATAAAAGTCCAGTTTGGTAGTGATGCAGTAGCTCTGTGCACCAAATCAGATATTTGCCACAACTTAACAATTACATCTATTTGCTGATAATAATCCAAGTCTGATTTTTGTGGGATTACGTGAAGTGATGAAGTTTGATGTTGAAAGGCAGAGTGACCTTCCAATGTGACTTTCATTCCGTCTGTTTCCACTAGTCACAAACAAAATTCCGACAAAATTTGTGGCTGTGGTTAAAAAAGAAACCAGACAACATTATATTAGATTATCTAACATGGTAATTTGGCTCAATTATGACACTGGTGAAAGTGGTTACTTGTTGCTTTATAATGCACCACATTTGATTCTGATTTTAAGTTAGAAAAAAAACAAACAAAAAAATGTTATGAAAGACTTGGCTTTGATAATGTAGTCCGAATATACACAATACTTTTTATTTAGGCTATTCTGTGATGCAGTTTATGCCAATACGAGGTTACAGTAACTGGAATTATACTTTAAGTCCATCATAATCAACATCTTGTTGAAATTTCATTATGTTGTTCATTTTTTTGATAATCAGTTTGTAGCAGAACAAATCAACAAGCTGAATTTCATTATACTAATCTGTATTATTTTAGTAAATGTTTTGTTTGTCACCAATAAACCGGCTTTATACGGTTGTAATGGAGTCCATAAAAGGTTTTGACATGAAGCTATTTAGCATTGTGTTCCTTGCAGAGACAGTGATAAATAATAAAATAACTATAAAGATGTTCGGTCCAGGTGTTAGAGTGAGGAACATGAGCTAATCCTCCTGAGATTAGAAGTGATTCAGTAGCAAAATGAACATGTCTTGTGTTTTTTATCTTTCTCATTTAAGTTTGTGAAAGATGGGATGAACAAGGATTTTGTCTGATTCCGCCTGACGGATTTTTTTCCCCATAGTGGGAGTGAAACGTATAGTTTAAATATTGTAGAATAAGTGATTGCATTATATCATGTGTTGTTGTTTTTTTAATCTGCTCTTTTTGATTTAGGTTTTTTCAGGACAGTGGTATTATTTCATTTATGGATGTGGTTAGTGAGGTATATTGTTTTTTTTAGATTCTGACATTCTCACTGTTCTGCACAGTCACAGTGTTGGAGTCATAACCCTATCATTAGTCATCATTAATCCCCAAATCTCTCTTTAAACTGGCTGCTCCGCAGTCTATCCTGGAGGCATTACATCGCCCATAACTACCCTTGGCTTTTAGGCAGTGACAGAAATTATGACCTTAATAAAGTCGACTTTGCAATATTTGCATGCATAAGCATCTGATACAAAAAGACTGTCTGGCTCTGTTTTAGGACTCTCCTGGGTTAGCTGTTGGCAGGCGGTGGATGTCCTCATGGCTTAACAGTGTGTCAAAGTGACTCAAAAAATGCTTTAAGAATGAATCCAGCAGGCCAGCTCTGAAAAGCTACTTGTCATTTAGCATCTTAATGTAAAAGTGTAACATGTAACATCATATTCCCCTCTATAGACGCTTTGCTTCTTATGCAGAGATTCTCCTCTTCACATATTATTATTATTATGATGTTAGAAAATAGTGGCTGAGAACACGTGAAAAAAATGACAAATGTGTTGTAAAGTCTGAAAACAGCTGAATGGTTGTTCATATGTGTTGACTCTGTGATGGACTGGCGACCTGTCCAGGGTGTACCCTGCCTTTCACCCTATGTCAGCTGGGATTGGACAATCCAGGATTTTTAGGCATGTAAATGTATTGTAAATATGGCTCAATGACGCAGGACATACCTGAAAACACCTCCCCAGGGAGGCGTCCAGGAGGCATCATAATCACATGCCCAAACCACCTCAGCTGGCTCCTCTCTATGTGGAGGAGCAGCAGTTCTACTCTGAGCCCCTCCCAGATGGAGGAAACTCACTTCGGCCCCCCATGTATCCGTGATTACATTCTTTCGGTCATTACCCAAAGTGCCACACAACGATGGAACGTAGAACGACTGGTAAATCGAGAGCTTCGCCTTTCCGGCTTAGCTCCCTCTTCACCACAACAGACCGGTTGAGCGTCCACACTAAAGTGGACCCTGTCAGTCGCCTGTTCCATCCCTCTGTCACGCGTGAACAAGACCCCGAGGTACTTGAACTCCTCCACTTGAGGCAGGACCTCTCCCCCGGCCCGGAGTGGGCAATCCACCCTTTTTTGGATGAGAACCACATCCTCAGATTTTTTAGCTAAGGCGGTTCTGTGTTTGTGTACAGTATGCCGTTAAACTGCAACCACAATGGTAAAAATGTCTCTTCCCCCTCATGTTTGTTAAACAAGTGGTTTGTTACCGGAGCTTTTACGTTTATACTCTGAACAAACACTGACCAACAGTGACGTTCACCTGCTTTAGTCCCCACTAAAGCACGTACTGTATGTGTGTGTCCAGCTCCGCCAGTGGACACACCCCCGGTGTTTCAAAGCAGAGCATTTTTCACATTTTTCCTGTGGGTTGACAAAGTGACAGTGTCAGAGGAGATGTTTTTCATTACTTTACACGCACTTTAAATCCCTCAAGGAATTTTTCCAAATGAATGGATGGTAGGAAAACTCAAGACAACAAGCAACAAGCTAAACTGGACACTCCCATATATGAGTATGTCTGTATATACTGTATATATGTAGTGTTGTTTCACCTGTGTGTCACCTGACGACATTCCCATGCTTCACAAAGGAGGTGATTCATTTCCTGTCAGACAGAGGCAACAGCACCCTTGTGCTAGTAAAGCGATATGACAGCAAACAGGTTGTATGGAGTATGACTGAAAACACAAAGAAGCGCCAAAGGAAGGTTTCATAACGGAGATTTGCTGAGGTTTGGCGAGATAAACTGCTCCCCACCTCTGCACTGCTGTTTTATTCACAAACACTCCACCAGTCAGGTCTGATAGTATTGCTTGACAGAGTCCATTTTAAATGGAGGATGCAGCGTACACATAATGTGACACCGTTTCTGCTCACAAAGACCAAACTGAGAGGGAGCAATATCAACAACAACAACAACAACAACAACAACAACAACAACAACAATCTGCACAGGTTTTACACTGCAGCTTTAAAGGATCTGCATGTCTTTACGTAAAAATTGTGGCAAAAGAAAAGAGTACTGCAATCTACATGCAAAATATTGGTCAGTGTTGTCCCGACTACTCCTCCTCCTCCTCCTCCCCAGATACATGGCTCTAGCAGGTTGCCAAGTAGTTTGAATGAACCGAAAGACAATTAAAATGACAGTAATTAGAATAGAGTGAATAGATTGTGAATGAAGACACAGGCAATCGCCCTCATGGACAAAAACGTAATGTGTGCTAAAGTGCCCTCTTGAGTCACAAGACACACACTAAAGAACCCTGTACGGTGGTAAAAACATTAGGCATAATATACAGTAAAATTAAAAAATATATATTGATTCTTAAGGACCTTGCAACTTTGTTTCCTGTGGGTGCCTTTATGAAGTTCCCCACATGACATGACAATGATATTCAGTGCTGTATAGAAAATGTGCCCATCTCAGTGATAGAAAGTGATGCTGTGCTGTAAAGGATGTCCCTGTATGGGTATACACAGGTGTGTGAGAATGTGGTGCCCTTTTAATTTTCGCCCCGGCCCTTCCAAATGTGTGTGCGCGCCAGTGGAGCTGCCCGATTGGTTCATTTGTGGTGGAAAGCGCAGAATTAGTGGTCAGTAAATTCAGTTTAAAATAGTGACTGTACTGGTTGAACCGTGGTTGTCGGTGGAGCCAGTGTTTCAGTTTAAAGCGCTCCCTTAATCTCCGATGACACAGCATGGTCTGGTTCCTTAAAAGTAAAAGTAAAAATTCTCCAACACTGGATGAAAATGTAACGCTACCACATATATCATTTTTAACCCCCTAAAATATGAGCAAATAGAACATAACTCAAATTCAAAGTGACGCAAACTGCCTGCACGCTGCACCGAGTCCGTTTACATTTAAGATACAATATCATCTCTGTTTTTCATTCGTGGCAGATGCCAAACTGCATCACGTAAAGATAAAGTGATGATGTGTTGTTTTCAGGCTCCTGGCTCTGTTTATTTCTTGGCGACCGGACAGAAAAACAAACACGCTGCACTGTAACTTACTTCTCATGATAAATCCATCAGCGGGATAAGTGTAGCTGAATGGGGCTGGTGTTTATCCAGTAGTCCTTCTCATCGTAACACTGTTGATAAATGTCACAGCCTCAAAACAAGGAATGCTGGTCTGTATGATCTCCAAGAATTGTTGTTTATGGCCCCCTGTTGGATAACAAAGAAATGGAGACTGTTCTGGTATTTAATATCACTGTATGTACAGCTCTATACTAATGACTCTTCATTTACAACCCTCCTGACGAATGGGGATGTTTTCAGTGATTTAATTTTTCTTGTGAAAAACCAAATTGAATTAGCGGCAATAAAATGATACTGATCTCAAATATCTCCCTCATTAGCTTCGCATGTGTGAATCAAACGGAATCCTTTGTTGTGACAGAGAACTACATTTATAGAAAAGAAAAATCAAAGTCTGAATACAACTTGTCAAATGATACTGTTTATTCACCCTGATAGTAACGGCTTCTTAAATCACAGCTAAAAAGGCCAGAATAGGTTGAAAAACGGTCTGTGCCTGAAATGCCAGAAATCCAATTACCCAAAAACCACTAACCAGAAGACCTAATAACTCAGTGACCTAGAGAAGCAGAGTTTAACTACATTCCATCAGCTCTGCCAGTTTAATCTCAGTTTTACAATACAATAGAAGTGCACACTTAATTGTATAAGTGCCTCTAAGTATTGTTTTTTAGTGATATAAAGTTATACCTGCTGAAATCAAGGTGGCATTATTAAATAAAGTCAGTGGCAGTGAGGGTCTAACTGCTTTTCTAACATTCTGTCATGAAATATTGAAAATTCAAGGTCAAGTTTTTATTTCCTAAAACACATATAAGTGAGAGCATTTGCCACATTTGTTGTTTGACGGTTGAAACCATGGTTTAAACGCCAGTCCAGCGCAGGTTTTTCATGTCTCACTGAGTATTGGAGGGAGGGGTGGGGCCAGTGTGGGATATTGCCCGCTGGCGGTTCTGGGGTCTGGATGCAAATATCACGGCTGTGTGACTCTGCTGGTCTGCATGAGTTGGATGCACAGTTTCGACTCTCCAGCGTGGATTTAAAAAAAAAAAAAAAAAAAGCGCAAGTCGCCGGAGCTTCAGGGCAAACACGTTTTTCTCACTAAACAACACGGGAACAAGTCAGACTGACTTATTTCATCGGGATTTACACATATTCTTTTATAAATAACATCTTACTTGGGACTCCTTTTAATCCATTGCAGGTTTGTTTGTTTTCTTTTGTTGTTGTTTTTTTTTTGGTCACGCGCATCCTCCTCTCCACAGTCTGGTGACAGTGACACGTGAAAGAATTTAAATCATATGTCTTTTTAAATGATGGCAGAGAGAGCTTGCATGGGGGTATCCTGGAGGAGGAGTTCTTTTGTGACCAAACAACTAACGGATTTTCCGTTATAAAAAAGGAAATTGAGCAACGAGCGCTCAATGAACAGCTTAACCCGGGGACTCCGACGCACAGGTGGGTTCGTACACTGTTATTTATTTATTTATGTATTTTGTTTGTTTGTTTGTGTGTGTGTCTGTGATAATATAGACCGCATAATCCTTTTCTCCTGAGCAACTTTTATGACTAAACATCCTATAAAGAGATACAACTGTTGAAGGCTCAGTAATATACTGAATATAAATTCAATTTTCCACATTCTTATTACTGATAATAAGAAATCAATTTTTACCTTTTTTTTCCCCATTATCTGCTATTTTGTCTTTGGAGCAAACTTAATAATGGGATCGAGTTCCTCTGCTTTCTAGTTCCTACTTATAATATACTTTAAGAAATATATTGCAATTGTAATTCAAATTTGAATCTATCATTTTTAAAAGTATGCCACAGCTGTGGTGGCTGTACCGCCTCGTCACTGAGTGGCATGGAGGGTGGTAACGTGACGTGACAGCAGTGTGAAACAGGTGTGGACCTGCACTTGACTTTTTCCTTCACAATGCAAACAACTGTAATCCAGCACTGTGTGTGTGTATGTGTGTGTGTGTGTGTGTGTGTGAGAGAGAGAGAGCAAAGATAATCTGTGCTGTGCAGCTTAAATAAAGAAGTCCCGGTCCTATATGCTTGATAGGATGATGGATCACTGTCCTGTGTGGTCTCAGATCCGACCTCTCCCTGCCTGAACTTTGTGATTCCTAAAATGGCTGAGGTTCTGTTGGTGCTGTGGGTTCAGACCCTGGTTTCTCCACACTCAGAGCTACTTATTCATGTAAATGTATATGTGTTGAGAGCAGGGGTCGATGCACGAGAATGATGATGATGATGTCTCCACCTCTGTTTTTCTTATGATAGCCTCTCTCAGCACCCCCTCGTGTACCTGGTTTTTTTTGTCCTCTTGCATCATTTTCTTCTTCTGTCTCTGTTTGTCCACTGTGGTTACGTTGCCTATAGCAACAATAAATCTCATGGCTTGGATGTACAATCAGCTATCAAAATAAACTGACCATGAAGACAGACTTTAACTGGCTGATATCACACCGCAACTTCCCCATCGCTCCACACATGAGCGGCCAGCATTCAGGAGCAGAACGTACAAGATTCAAGTATTAAAATAATGCATTTGTGTCGTCCGTGTGGCAAATGCTCTTAAAGTAATAATTTATTACTGGCTCCAGCAGAACACACAATGGCGTTTTTATTCTCTCTGTGCCCTCTGTGACACATTTTGCACGCTACTATTATCTTCCTCTGTGAGTTTGTGTGCGACTGAAGCATTCTGGCACGACTCGTATGGTGAGTGTGGGCTCAGCTCGAGAATATGCTATTAGGCCGAGCCACACACAGAAAGTTCTTCGATGAGTTGCATGTGGGTAACTCTGAGCTTAGAATTCTGGCACCTTCAGAAGTTCAATACACTCCCAGTGTGGGAGCTCCGTTTCACTGCTTGAATAATTGATAGATCAAACTTAGGGCTTACAAAGGGGGCAATTTAATCTCCTGACTATTTGATGAGCAGGGCTTGGTTTCATTGGTCTCGCCTGCATGTGACTGGTGGCGAGGAGACAAGGCACTGAATGCACGGTGAAGCAGAGACGGAGAGTTTTCAAACCCCGCAGGTGCCACAGTGGCCTGATGAGATGAGTAGTTTGTGCAGTGACATGATTACAAAAGAGCCTTGTGATTTAGATTTTTAGAGGCTGACGGATCAATTTCCACAGGTTAACTAAACCCCGTCCTGACCGCAGACATGGACAGGCTGAGGTGGGCTCTTGGCAGGTTACACAGTCATGGGAGTGCAGGGTTATAAAAGTGTCCTCTTTAGTCAGTGTGCTGGAGAGTGTGTTGTGCTCTGACTGATCCACAGAGACGAAGCGTGTCCCATTCTCCACTCATCACTCTCCGGTAACAAACAGGTGCTGCTGCAGACAGACTGGCCGCACCGCTCTCTTTGGCGCTTCCCTGTAAATATGTCTTCAGCTGTGAGAGGTGTTGGTGACAGTGAGTCATTAAGTGTTAAGAAGTAAATAGACAAACTGGTGGGGAAGTGTCTGAAGTGTCGGGAGTCTCTTTTAACTCTTTTAACACTGTATGTGTAAAGCATTGTTATGGGATTGCAATTAGTGGATTGAAAAAAAAATAAATCCAACTCATTTGTGTGCATGTATAATATGTTTGTTTGTGTCATCTTCCTGACACATCCACACCAACAGGCTACAGCAGGTGTCAACTTTATTTAGTTTATATGTGTTAATAAGAATGTTATGTTAGTTTCCGTCCTCTGTTATGTCAAAACTGTCACTTTCTATCAAGACAAGACAAGGAGTTCAAATCTGTTTATATAAATTAGCCATAAAATTAAAAATGTACATTCAACAGCCACTTTATTAGGTACATGGGCCTGGAAATGAAGTGGCAGCAGTGGTACAGGTGTGGGCTGCTGCTGTGGAACGTCGTATTGTGCATTCAGAGACAGAGTCTATGTCGTGTACCTTATTTGTAATGAGTGGTTATTTGACTTACTGTTGCCCCTTTCATCATTTTCAACTCGGGGTGGGAATCACAGGGTAACTCACAATACGATACAATGTGCGATACAATATGTGATGTAATATCACGATACAATGATTACATAAAAATAATCATATATATGCTATATACAGTATATTACAGATAGCGATACATGACAATATATGAAGAAAACAAAGAGTCTGTGAAAAGTTTAAAGTGCAAGATTTCTGTATTTATTCACAACACAGAGAACAAAGTGTCTATCTATCTACCTACCTATCTATCTATCTATCTATCTATCTATCTATCTATCTATCTATCTATCTATCTATCTATCTACATTGAATTGCTGCCATTAGAGTTGAACAGGTGTGCCTAATAATGTGGCCAGGAAGTGTATGTAGTTATAGTATTTTTTTGGTTTCTGGCACCAAGTATTGTGTAATTCGGACATTATTTTCTCCTTTTTAAGAATGCAGTGCTGCCTGCTGGAATGTTTAGATGCACCGAATGGCATTGTCCTTCCTTAGTGTGATGCAGAGCCACAAGCAACTCAACAGCCAAATATGGTCCTATTTGTCTTTATTGCACAGTGAGGGAGGACCTCCCATTGCTCTGATCCTAACATGTTCTGTGTATCCTCTTCACACAAGAGCTGTAAATAGAGGCAGCGTATGACACTATCTGAAAAGGATCGCAGCACCAAATATGACAAAAGCCCTCAGTCTGAGTGAGTGTCTCACCGCCTGGTGAGAGCAGACGACACTGACTCGCTCAAAGGATAAACATGCTCAATTTATCAAAGTACAAATAGCAGCTCAAAATGCCATGACCCAAAATATTTGTGGTTTTTAAGCCCAGTTTTTCCACTGATCATCATTTGATTAAACCAGTCATGAGTTCATGTCTTCGGATCATAGAGATTCCTGATTTTCTTTCCACATCGTCATAGCTTTTTTTATGTATACGCATATATGTATGTATATATATACATATATATATATATATATATATATATACATGTACATATATATGAATGTATCTTACATGCATCACAGCCTCAAAAAACACATTGAATGACTTTTTACTTTTTGTATTTGTTCTGCATAATTTCATTGCCACAGTAACAATTACAACATTTTTAGTAATCAGTTAGTCATGGTCATTTCAAGCTCAAGTCAATAGAATTTGTATTGTTTGACAAACAGTCACAGCTTAATTTACATCATGTGGAAAACTATAAAAGCAACATTCGCACTAAATAAGCGACTTGTGTTTTGATGTCATAAGTGATTAATCAGCTTATCGTAGAGTTGTGATGCCGTGACCAAATATTTCTGAGATCTGCATCTATTTTCTCACCAAAACGGTAAATAGGCAAATTCATTGTAACAAGCCTTTGCCTAAACCTGTGTCCCTTCTTTGTGTCTTCTCTTCTCAGCTGCTCCTGATGCCAGCAGAAGTCCTGTTGAACATAATCAAGAACCTGTGTCCATCTCTTTCATCCATCCAGCTCTACAAGCACTTCACTTAATGAGATGCACGCATGTGACCTGAAGCACTTGCTGATAACAACCCCTCCTCACATAGCAGGTTCTCTGCTTCATGGGTTGAACCACCAGAAGTTTGACACTCTCCTTTGCCGTTCTCTCCTCCTCTTCGTGCTTTTCATAACCCCTCTGCTCTCCACGCTTCCATTCTACAGCCTTGCTCCCTTTGCCCCTACTAGCACCACCGTGATGGTTTGTTGTGCCTCGGGCTTGTTTGGACTCGCAACCGGAGCATCGTCCTCCACTACACAGACTTGTGGACGGAGCGGGAGCCACTAGAGTGAAAGTTACAGAAGGCGGAGGAGGAGGAGGAGGAGGTGGGGGGACTAAGGAGAGACAGACAGAGAAAAGGAGCACAGCACCACAGTAGAAAGGAGGGATCATCTGTCCCAGCAGCAGAGGGATCCACCTGTCCCACAGAGGAAGGGGGCCCCCCCACCTGATCCGTTTGGCTGCAGGGGGGGACCCTGCGTGGCCGGGAAGGCAACAGGGACTATGCAGCTGGGACTGGTGGCGCTGGCAATGATCTTCATCAGCTCCATGGGTCATAGCGATGCTCTCAAGCTGTCCAAGGCGAGAAGGCAGAGACGGGGTGAGTCCTCTCGTTCTCTCCCTGGGTTTGTTTGAAATGTTTTTCTCTTCCTCTTCAGGGCTGCTGCCTTTCGTTGCTGTGGTCTGAGTCACAGCGGTGGATGTCTTATAAACATTTAACAAGCAAAGTAAAGATAACACTTTGTTTATTTTCTCATCATTCCTTTTTTGTTTTCCCTGGGTGGGTTTTGGGGTTCAGTGTTTCTGCTGAATGGCTCATCTTTCTTCCTCTTTTTAAGATTATGTTTCTCTCAGTTTATGTAGAACCTTTACGGGTATTAGGAGTGTTTATAGAAGGGGTTTTGAGGTATTCGCCCTCAAAGTCTCGGTTCCCTGTGTGTCTGGCTCTGTGGGCACATAATGGAAGGAGTACCTGACAGTTCTAAGCTCGCAATTGGACTGTTTCGCTGGTGTTGCTGGAAGCATTTTTCTGACCTCATGCAACCAAAAGATGGTGCTCGCGCCAACTAGCAGCATATCACCAGCCTCGCAGCCTCGGCTCTGCTCTTACTGTCAGATTTGAAATCATTCTTCTTTTACACTCAAGGGGCTTTCAGCCTATGCCAAGCTCACCCCAATCTCTGCAAATAAGAATTCATATAATACCACAAAACAGATGTGGTAATCACACACACACACACACACTAGCAGGGAAGTGAATGTTTTTATTTAATAGATTTTTACAAAATACTGAACATACACATGCATTAAATGCTGTATGAAACAGGAGGATCCGGGTCACGCACCTTGTGCAGCATCGGTCATTTGAAGGGTTGCAGTTTGAGGTGTTTTTGTATTAAACATGATCAGGTCGTGTTGCTGTTCTTCAGCTGTCTGCCCTTGGCAGGGAAACAATTGACAACAGCAGGGCTTGTTTTCTGCGTGTCCTCTGTGAATGAATTAAGTGTCATGCAGACATCAAACTCAAACCATCAGCGAGAAGAGTAGCACATCGTCCTCCTCACGCTCCAGGCAACACAAACTGTTTTTGTTTTGCTTTGGTCCACATGTCACAAGCAGTTAACAACAGCACATTTTCAGACTCATACGCCCCCCCCCCAGCCCCCCCGCCGTCTGCCGCTGTTAAGCATTACTTTTACAACATCTACTTCTATCATTAATAGTACTAGTAACCTGGCTCTAATGACTACATTTGAGTTTGCCGTGACCCAGGCAGGCTGTAATCAGTCCATGAGAGAAGCCTTTTAACACCCCCCCCCCCCCCCAACTTGTCTGTGGGAGGCGGCAGATGGATGGTTGTGTGAGAGTGTGTATATTTAGAGCTGATATAATCAACTGTAAAAGGCTGAACTGTATATCCAAATTCTCTGGTTTTGACTCCTGCACTTTGACATGTACTTTTCCTAGAAATTACTTAGTTTACAAGACTCGATACTGAGTATTAGTATCAATATGATACTGGCCAAAAATCACTGTATTGAATATTGGAATTAGAAAAATCCTAAAATCCACATGCCACATCTAGCACAGACTGTAAAACTGTAAATAAAAAGCTTTTGTAAACGGCATTTGAAGTCATGTTCTGGGCCGCTTATGTCTTCTTTCACCGCGAGCCAAACTCTGGTACGCTGGCTATTTCTTTATTTGATTACTTACATCGTTATTTTTTGGTTATTTGCGTGTGTGCGTGTTTTAAGTTATTCGAGAGGCACTGTGCTCTTTTGTTGTTTTTACAACATCGACAATAAAGACCTTTGATCCTTGAACCCGTGAACCTTTAATAGAGCACAATATTTGTTACTTATTGGAACATTATGTTTTTGAAATGACTCGATATGGCTTGGCGGTAAATGCGTCAGCACAAATGTATTAGTTTATAAGATGTTTGACGGCTGCATCGATGGGTTATTTGTATACTTGCGTATAGATACTCAAGGTTGTGACGTCAGTATCGGACATGACAAAGTGGTATTGAGTCATTCCTAGTTTCCAAGTGTGAATTGCATCCATCTCTTTTTAAAGAGCTCCCCCTACAGTTTCGGAGTACATCAAATTACGACACCACCGTCAATATCCATCCATTGTCTACCACTTCAACCTACCACCTCAACCACCGCTCATGCTCCTTCCCACGGAGTTAGCGGACACAGGCGTGGACAAGGCCGCGTGGCCTTGTCCACGTCAGTGGGCATCAGTTTTAGATGCTTCTGTTCTTTTCAATTCTCACCATTAAAAAATCTCCTGAGTCTGAAGAGGGTTGGTGGCCCTGATCTTGCAAGGCTGAGTTTCCACTAACAGTGGAGGGAGTGGAGACAGTCTCAAATCATAGAGACATTTAACCATCACAATGTCTCCAAAGCTGATACATTATGGTAAAAGTCCTGCATAGCTCTGCTTTAAATCAGACGAGTTAAGATGTAAGATTGGTTTTTATTCTGTTTGACTCTTTTATTGTAAAGTCTTGTTGTTTTGCGGGTTTTTTTTCGTTTTTTTACATGATTTGTGTCCCCATTGTTTTGGATGTGTTGACATATGTACTTCAGCAAGCACTTTGAAGTCAATAGTGAGTAACCTTTCAAAAAAAGACGTTCAATTCAATTTTTGGAGTGAAGTGCATGCAGTTTATGAGTGGATCTGTGGACATGTATATTACACTTCTCCAATGTTCTTCACTTTGACACAATCTGATGCACGTCTCCTTTATCGAAATCTGACTAGAAGCTGATAATGTGTTTGTTTTATGTCCCTCCCTTGTTTGCACAGTTAGCACTGAGGGGCCGCCATCGTGTCCGAAAGGCTGTGACCGATGCTCTGAGTACAATGGCTGCATTAAATGTAAGCCCAAGCTCTTCATCTTCCTGGAGCGCTATGACATCCGTCAGATTGGCGTGTGCCTCGCCTCCTGCCCAATGGGATACTTTGGGATGAGGAACCCAGAGGGCAACAACAGATGCACCCGTGAGTTCTTCTGTGTATCTGTATTAACATGGTGTGTACTGTACATGTTAGATTTGTGAACACATGAGGAATCTTCCTCACACAGCCATGTGTGTGTGTGTGAGTGAGTGTAAATTATCTGCTTATCTGCAACTCTGGGTTACATTAAACATGCATGTTGTTAAGCAAATATTTAGATTTAGTAATCTGAGTTAAGCAGTTGGTGGTGCAAAATTTAAAGTCCAGGTCACCACAGCAGAAGGATGGTGCAAGGAAAGTGCAATTTAATAATGTAAATAAAGAGCACCGATAGCTGTTGATACAGGGTTGTGTTTTGCTGTTGCTTGCATGTATTATTGTAGTAATATTTGCTTATTATACTTAAGGAAGTTGAGGAATGTTTTGGTTTCCTCATTAGTTCATACTCTGGCTTCAAAGGTGACAAAGATTCAGAAACTCCATGGGAATTTATGGGAATTACTGAGAATTAACTGGAAATGTGGGATCATTTAAAGAAACGGTGTCATATACAAATGTAAAAACATGACAAGGATTCATTTGTGAGTAGAACTTCATCAACTGCTGCATTCTTTCACTGGACAATCAATTCTTTCATTGGAGAAGAGAAACATGAATGTTGAGGAAAATACAGCCGCTGCAATCTTACAACCATCTCTGGAGTTTTCTTGTTTTTTTAACAAATGTGTGCCGTTATTTTTTATGAACGATGAAGAGGCACGATAGCCGCTCAAACGTCTTCTAACAAGATGCATCTGTCCAATAACAAGTAAATATGCAGCCGCTTGATAAAAGTCCTCTATTGATGTCACGTATCCTTTTTATAGCCACCAAATTCAGGAAAGTATTTGCTGCACAGAATGAAAGTCATTAGAATTCAAAGTGGATGGGACCTCTTTATACTTAAAGGAAGGTTTGGCTCATTTGAAAAGATGGGTGCCGGCGTGCATTAGCCACACTCACGGTACATACCAAGCTCACATAGTTGGATCATGTACTTTGAGCGGAGGTGTGCCAGCCTCTCCATCTTCTGTCTGTTTCCTGTTAGACGTGGGCAGAAAGTGGGACTGCAGTGAAATCCCAACAAAAACATTGTCTCATGTAATGTTGTTTGTCTGATTTCGAGAGGATGTCTGTGTCTGGCCCTCATGTGCACAGTTCAGGCCAGGCCACAATCCAATTGTTATGCTTTTACTCAGATACACTGTTAATGTATCATAAACAAACTCTATATATAGTGTTGGAAATGTGTAAGAAATGAAGTCAAGCTTAGTTTTTTGTGTCAATGTATTTGGTTTCCAATGACTTCTCGTGATAATATTTCCACACTTAAATGACTGTACCATCAGTTTATAAATGGAATTTGGTGACACTCATTTACGCAGTGGTAAAGGTGTAGATATAAATGTCACCTCCCAGAAATGTTTTTGTATAGAACCTTTCATACAATACAAATAGAGGATATAAACTTCCCAAAATAAACTGTCCTAGATATACGGTATACTCTCTCTCTCTCTCCCGCTATATGTACATATGTATATATATACATATATATATGTATATATGTATACATTTCATACATAAGTCCAATTCAAATGAATTTGTTTATTTATTTTGGGAAGTTTAGATCCTCCATTTGTATTGTGTGAAAGGTTCTATACAAAACAATTTCTCAAAAGTGTGAAAAAGTGTATTTTTTTTATATCCCAGTGTTCAGTTTTTTTTAATGAAACTGCTTCAAATGCTGAAACTAAATGGTTTAAGCAGTAGTCGAAGCGCCAGCCGTGCCAGACCATGTAAGTGGAGACGTCATGCAGTGTCATAAAATGTGAGAAGTGTTCAGTTTCACAGTTTGTAAACTCATTCTTTCACTTTGTGCTGTTACCTGTGTTGGAGTGATTCCACTGCACTTTGTGGTTTAAGAACTGTGTTTGAAGCAGCTTTTTATTTTCCCTGTGAAGCTTGTTTTATCTGTTATATAGACATGATTATCAGTCGCAACAAATTCAGCCACATGTTTCTGTTATTTCAGCGCAGCATTATTTCTTCACTGTCGTGATGTTGTTGCAGCAAAGGGCTGAACTTCCTCGCCATATATTTCTCTGGGGCCTTTGGCGGCTAACCTGGGTTATTATCCAATCATTTGACTTCATACATGTCATTCCACAATGTCTTGTTAGCAACATTTGTCTTACATTATAGGCCTACAAACATCAGTACTGTCAAATTTAGCTGTCAAAGTCTTAAAAAAATAGTAATTGGGAGCAGGAGGCAAAGACTTTTAGATCCCAAAGTGAGATTTAGTGTTAGACCATTGGATGCAGACCAGCTGCAGAGGAGACATTCTTCACTTGAACACTTGCACACGTGAACATGATGTGTGTCGATGTGAAAAGGGCTTGAATGTAAATTTGCAGAAATCCATCTTTCTCCACTGTTTTTGTCCAGAAAAGGTTTATTCAGATGGAATAAATGATGCAAGTGAGGAAATGCCTTTCATGATGAGACTAAACCTTTTGGGAACCCTTTAAGATGTCTGTTTTTCATCCTTCTGTGTTTGTAATTTTACAAAACTTTTTAAGAAGTTCTTTGTTTGACTGGAGCGTCAGTGATTTTAATGACTTTGAGGTGTGGAGAAACCCACTCTTGGGAAGCCGAGGGAAGAGAAACACTTCTGGCTTTTACGGTTCACACCCATGTTTGACAAAAACAAGGCCTGCGGTGCACGTGTTCTCAGGAGAACGCTGTTTCTCACCCCAAATAGACCTTGTGTTGTTTAATCACCAATTAATGTCTCACATGGAATCAACTTTCTTTGGAGAACGATTTTCTGTTTTGAGCTAATTTTTCTAAATTGTCCATCACTAGAATCTGTCTGACCTTTCAGTGACTTGTTCCTTTTATTTGATCCTCTGTTCTTTCTCACTTTTCTTCCAGAATGTAAAATAGACAACTGTGAAGCGTGTTTCAATCGCAATTTTTGCACAAAATGTAAGGAGGGCTTCTATTCACACAGTGGGAGATGCTATGTAAGCTGCCCTCCAGGCTTGCGCACCGCCAATGAGACCATGGAGTGTGTCGGTGAGTAACCTTTGACCTCCCACTGTTCTCCAGCCATAGAACATAAACACAGCATCATTGATACCTGTTGTCATAAATGAACAAAAATAATCGCCTCGTGTTTTGAAGCCAGATTTGTTCAGTTGTTGGCCTGGAAATAAGGGAAGTGAACTTTTCTTTTTGTGGTTTTAATCCTGCTGAAAATAACTCTGTCATAAGTTAGAAACGACACCGTTAACACTGACATTTTGAGCTTTCCAAGCTTGCCTCAGTGCTGCAAAAACTTGGAAATCTGGACTCACTTTTTGGCGTCACATACCATTCCTTTGACTTGACCCTGCTTGTCCACAGAGATGTTAAAAGTGACTTTAAAACTGTGCTATTTTCAAGTCCAGGATACTCACAGGACACGTGCTATTGTGCATTTTCACGTTTGTAGCACCCCTCTCAATCTGCCCTTCGCTTGTCAAAAGAAAAGATTGCTTTCAGATTTGGAAATTACCTAAACTCATTATCCTGTGGTAAAACTACTGAGCTGTAAAAATGCAGACAGGCCGGCTGCGAAACAAATGTGAGATGCTGGAGCTGTAAACCATTCACTCACTACATTAGTCTTTGTTTGATGCTTTTCCCTCAGGTCAGCGTGCTTCTGAGTGTGAACTGGGCGAGTGGAGCCAGTGGAGTTCCTGTATGAAGAAGAACAAAACGTGTGGATTTAAAAAAGGCTCGCAGTCTCGGGTTCGTTCGCCCCTTCCGCACGTCTCCAGCTCAGACACTTCGCCGTCCTCTGTGCCCTCGCAGTCCTGCGCTCCGCAGACAGAGAAACGGAAGTGTGTCGTGACAAAGACGCCGTGTGCAAGAGGTAAACACAAATACACAAAACATTATACATGAGTACTGAGTCTGGTTAAAACTGTAGTGCCTAACTTTTAAATATGCATTTGTCAAATGAGTCAAACAGAGGTTAGGGTTAGGGCACCTCTATACCCAATATTTGTGCACCGCTCACAGGAAGTGATTTGATTTATGCCAAGAAGGTCAGAGTCAACAGCAACTCTGCGGTTCCAAACAGGTTGGAGTTTGACAGAAAACACAAAGAAGTGTGAAGAGTGGTGAATTCCAACAACCCACCCCTGCACTGAATAAGCAAACTCTCCCTCAGTCAGGCCTGATAGTTTTGCTTGACATCAGATGAAGAACACAACTTTACAAATTATTTTCTTTAATAATTTCTGTTCACTAAAACCAAACAGAGGCAGTGTAATAACATCATCAACAACAACAACAACAACAATCACAAAAGGTTACACAGTGTGGCTTTAAAGGTCAAGTGTGTAAGAATGAGTGACATCTAATGGTGAAACTGCAGAGTGCAACAAGCAAAGGACGCCACTCACTCCTCTCTTTCTCTCAAGTGCGTCAGAGAACTACGGTGGCCTTCACATACCAGAAATGGTATGGTAAACATATCTGGCTCCATTTTTCCACTCTCGATGCCATGTCCTCCTCCTTCTTCTTCTTCTTCTTCTTCTTCTTCTTTGTTGGTTGTGTATCCGGTTGATGCTTGCAGAGTCATTCACCATTTGCATAATGGCAGCACGAGATGGCAGCCTCTGTGGAGCAAGGTACTTTCCTAAAGCGCACATAAAAGGTGTCTTCTACGAAAACCAAATGATTTTTATTTTTAAAAAGATTACCGCCTTGTACAAACACAGTTATGAGTTGTGTGTTTAATTTCTGCCAATAATCCTCTCTAAATGTTACACACTGGACCCGTAATATCAGCTTTAATCAGATCACACAAACCGAGATCACAGATAGAGGCAGTAAAAGCCATGTGCTTCATAAAATGCCTCCTCCAGTTAATGTGATGACTGATGATGGAACCGTTACTCAACCCCAAAAAGCCTGCATTCCCGCCAGTGTGTTTGTGACCCATGGCGCGTTGATTGGGTTTGGTTTGGCCCGGCTCACAGAAGGATACAGAACCTCTTGACTTCTCAGCATGTAAACAATAAACCCAGAGTCTACGAGCCAAGCAGATGAAGGGCATTACACACTGCAAACCTGGACCAGGATCAGAGTGAGCGAGGGCTATTTGTTCTAAGGACCGCTGAAGCGTGAGGTTTACATGGCCATGACATGTTTGCTTGGGCTCTTATCATCCACACTGCAGTTAGCTCTCCAGCAGGTTAACAGTCATTCTCACCAGTCAGTGGCCATTATCAGCCCTCATAACAGCGCATCAGTCACTGATGATGCTCAATAAATGACAGAACTGGCCAGGTGGTTGAGAGTTTACTAGATGGAAAGTACAAGTGTACTTAATTTGATCCTTTTCTTCCCCAACCCGGTGAGACAAAGAAGTTCTGAATTGACTTCCAGTGGTGTCGGGATGACAAACCTTTAGAGGGGATATATGTCAAATATGTACCACAAAAGACCCACTTGAAAACACTGGAGAGTGTGATTGCCAAAGGTTCTGGAACATGGAAACACAGAGCTGCACTTAAACCGTGTTCTTGCACATACACATATAAATATAGTATATTAGTCCCAAAGTCCGTTTTATTTCCAAAAACCATGGGCCTATTTTATTCAGAGAATTATTACATATTATTATTATATGTTAAATGTCCACCACCATGAAAGAGAGAGTGAGTGTTAGCAAAGATAATCCACACCACCATCTGTCCTCAAATTACTTTCCAGCCATCCGTCTTCTACCGCTTCATCCTCCACATGAGGGTCGCGGGGTTCGCTGGTGCCAATCTCAGCTGACATAAGGCTAAAGTGGGGTACAGTACTGTACACGCTGGACAGATCCAGTCCCAGTCCGTCACAGGGCCACATATAGAGATGAACAACTATTCACTCTGACTCTCACACCTATGGTCACTTTAGAGTGTAAAGGCAAGAGTCAAATTACTTTCCATTATCTTTATTTTAACATCACCACTGCAGACGTTGTTTTTGAGAGGCGGCGTTAGGCTTTTTAGGATCAGTGATGTTTGTCATTTCCGACCCACAGCTGTGTAGACTAACTCTTTTGGCAACCAGTGTGTTAAAGTGCTCCAAGCTGCGTCACTGAGTGTTTCAATTCAACATGTTGCCTTAATCTCGGATTACGTCTCTCTGTCATACTTAATATAATACATTTCGTACGCACCTTTTAACAATGTCCTTCTTTCCCCCTAAATGCCACCAAATACACGGCTGTTTTGCATAATGCAGCCATTCTAACCAGTGTTGGAAACACATACTTACAAGGAGCAGCGTTGAAAGCATTCATTGCTTGGTGACACGCTTAGGGGATTTCGAGCACAGCAGCAATATTGTGTAACAATATTTGCTCAGTCTTGGCATCTGTACAGATGTTGCAACATGTAACAGATGATAGGCCCGAGTGTTTGTGTGTAAACATGGAGGCAATTTGCATATTCCACCACCAACAAAACATGATCTGACATTGTCCTGTATGTCAGCGGTGATGTCTAGAGGCTGGTATGGCGTTGACGTTGCTCAGTGAGAAGTAAATCTTCCCTAGACAGGGTTATGACAGCATGAATACGCGCGCAGCGTGTGCTGCGACACCTGCATGTCTGAAGAATTAAGGAAATGATATACAGCATGTTCCCCTATAAAATAACTGCTATGGCAACTGTCAAATCTCTTGGATCAAACATTGGTCACATCAGAAATATGGCACGGCTCAGTTGACACCTGACGGGTGATGAGTCATGGAAGATTTTGGATGGTGGAATGGTTGCCTGTTGACGTCATGGAGATTTTTAGTCCTGTCCTTTTTTGGGTTTCAGACTGAAACGCGCATCGCTGCCAAAACGCAACAGAACGAACATTTTCTCAGTGAGGTAATTCATGGGTGATGGTGCCGCGATGCAGGTAAACCAGTCGACGTGCGTAAACACAATGAAAAAAGAGCACGACTGTGGATTCATCTGTAGGAGTTGGCCAGCTGTTGAGCTATATAAAACATGAGGCAGACCTTGTATAACAGTAGTGATTTAGTGGACTGCATATCTCACGCTTTGTGTTGATTTGGCTGCAAATACCCCCCCCCCCCCCACCCCTTTTTTTTCCCTGAAGCTTCACAAAAGGGTCTCATGCAAAAACTGAATTTTCAGGATGTGTTATTGTGTCGGTCAGGCACGATTGTTTAGCTTGGATGGAGAGGAGGTGCAATCAGAGCTGTCATAACTGATGGAGTCCCTTCTCCTGGCTCCATTAGTGATTTGTTAGATGCGTAATTAAGTCCTTGTGCTTCCAACAGCTTTGTTGTGTTTATGTCTGTCGAATTCCGTGAACATTGGCATTTGGATTGGAACGATATGACTCAAAGTCGGTCTTTTATATTATCTTATATCGTATAGCAAGCTGTCATTCTATCTTGTAACATATTCTGGAGCTGCTGAACTGTGAATATCTCTGTGAGATGAATAAAGTATCTATCTATCTATCTACAGATATCTAGATTTAAGAGAATCAGGGTCGTGCTATGTTCAAGTGTAGGGGGGGTCACACTAAGTACTTTAACCTGTACAAAATGTGCTAATTTAAAACTGCATTCATGTTTCCCATATTTTCTGGATGTGTTTCAATAAAGTAATTATACTCGATGGTCATTATAGCATTTCTAATGGTGGCCTAAGACACAGTTGCTGCATGAGGACCCTTTACTTCACTCAGGCTCTTGTTCATTGTAGCACATTGATTTCATTGAAATAATTGCACTTGCTTCAATATTTTTAATGATTCACAATCTAATTTGAGTCCGGAAAATGTTTATTTCTGATGATTTTAGAACGCTCTCCTCCAGTAAGAGGAGATCTATTCCTGTTGCTGTCGTAGGTTTGTGCACTACTGTGTGGGCCCTGATCCTCTGAGTGTTCAGACATGAGTAAAGAAACCCTGCACGGACCTGTGGTGAATAAATGTTTAGTCTCGTGTTAAGTCAGCCCATATTCAACTGCATCAAATGCATGTCATCACCAGTTAATGGTTTTCACCGGCTGCTCGGAAAAATTGTTTTTGGTGAAATCTGAGAAACGTTGTACTTTTTAGTAAATTCGCATTAAAGCCAAGAAATCATAACTGTTTGTACGACATGTTTAAAAAGGCTTTTAGGGAAATAAACACAGACCTTAAGTTATTGCTGCATGGCAGTAGAAAAACACGGTGGCGCCATAAGCCGTGCTGTTGTCAGCTGTGTCGTGAACACTGTCCAGCCCTTGGCACATGTTCACTTAGTTTCTAGGATGCGCAGAGACTTTCACCACACAAGTTCATAACAAACATCCTGCAGCGTAACTCTACTCCCACAAATATAAAAACACTGAATACTTCTGAGTGCTGCCTAAACAACAGCCATCCGAAAGTGGACACATGTTCACTTCCACTTTGTGACTGCTCTTTATGTCCTCATGGGCCATTATTGGACCCTTGACAGTGTTTAACTCATCATGCCAGAAGTGATTTCAGGGTGATTGATGTGACAGAAATGAATGTCATCTGACTCTCCTAAGTGCTCTCTCTCTCTGTCTGTCCATGTGTTTTATTTTTACGTCAGCAACAGCAGCTCTTACATCCTCTGAGTGGGTCGTGTGTAGACATTAACCACACCACGATGGTCATTTGCTTCAAGAGAGCAATTATGCTCTTAAAAAGAGTGACAGATGTAAAAGATAATGTGGGATGTTCTGTAGGAGTTGGTAACTGTTGAAGCAGAAATTTAAATAGACTAAATTCGGCCGTGTTCAGAAATTGGATATTTTTCTTGAATCTTTCTAACTTTTTTGTTGAATGCAATAAATCATGAAATCCGTTTGTGTCCAGACAAACCTTCCCTATTTGAATGGGTTGCCTTGGTAAGGACAAAGGTGAACCCAAAGACCCAGAACTACATGTGTCACAGAGTACTATAGTGTCATAGTACTCATACCAGCACTGCTTTTGACATCTTTGTTGTATAAATGTGTGATTTGAGCAGCCACAGCTTTCACACTCAGTCTTAGCTCTAGAAGTCAGATCTAAACGATCTGAATAGCATTTCAAACCGCATTCAAATGTGGTTTGGATGCATTCAATCTGATATGAATCAGAGTGGCAGCCCAGCCATGCTATCATCTCTGTGAGGTGGTGCTTTGTGCTAAAGGCTACATTTCAAGACAGTCCGCTAAATTAATTTGGTTAAATATTAACATTTTTAATTAGCACAAAAGTCATTAATTATGAAGGAGTCCAGAATGATGCTGAAGGGGCTGTCGTTTCATTTTTCAAGTGTTACAACATTAGATTGAATTAAAACAAATCTCACAGCATATACTTTCTGCGTGGCTGTATTCTCTACACTTTGGCCCTTTGATAGACTCCTGAGTTTCCAGAGTATTCCCACTCACCGTGGCTTGTCTCCAGCTCCGTCTGCATACTTCAAAGGATAAGTGGTCTCGATCAGTGTTTCTCAACCCTGGTGCTGGTGACTCACTGCCCTGCATGTTTTAGACGATTTCCTGCTCCAACACACCTGATTCAAATGGTCAGCTCATCAACAAGCTGTGCAAACCCTGATGAAGTATTCATTTGAATCAGGTGTGTTGGAGCAGGGAAACGTCTAAAGGGCAAGGATTGAAAAAACAAAACAAAACAGGTTTAGATAATCATTAGATTGTACAAGTTAAAGTTGCTGTGGACTGATGACTATGTCTGGGATTGGCACCAGCAGCCCCGCGAATGCATATGGAGGATAAAGCAGTCAATGGATGGATGTAAAAGGCCCAATGTGTAAGAATTTGTGGAAATTAGAGACATGTTTTGGTGAGGCTGCCGAACAAACGGTGAACCCCCACCACCTTTCCCAAGCACATCAGGCAAATACGGTGGCCTTTGCAAAGGATATAAACACGCCGTCACAACTTTTCCTCTTCTTCGTTGGTTTATGCAACACGTTTATGTGGGTGAAGCTGTTCACCACTGTTTTTATAGCAAGTTCCAGCTTCAAAATGCAAAACACAAGTTAGGGCAGCTGCAGACACATATTGGCTCAAGATGCAAAGCAAGCCCTTTACTTCAAGTTCATGTAAAAGGCTTATTCTAAGGCTGCGTAAAACAAAGTTGTGGATTTTTAAGTAAGTCAGTAAGCCCACCTACAGACCGGACCTTAAATCATCTATCAGTGAATGCTGAGGTGCACGTTAAGTTCATAGCAACTGATCCAACACTGGTGTGAGATATTTTCGCTTCAGAACCGACTGACTAACGTGGCCAATAAAACTTCCAAATATTAAGACTTCTTGATAAGTTTTCCTGTTAAGTTTGATTATTGTTTGTGGTCCATTTATGACTGCATATATACTGTCAGCATGGCTAAACAAAGTATAATGGTAGCGTTCACTGTATATACTTTAGGCTGCATGCATGTGGTTTACACATGGTTTGCATCAAAATCACTCACAACCACAATCACTAGGTCGTCCAACAACACGCATGCAGATGGCGTCTAAGAGTTAGTATGTTCTAAATCTATATACTGTGTATATTTATATAACATAGTACTAATTGTGTTTTTTTGTGCTTTCTCCTTCCAGAGCGGAAGAATAAGGGAGATCCGCAAGATGATTCAAACCACAGAGACAGGGACAATACACGTGGTCGAGGACGAGACGGAAAAAGTGGCAGCAAAGGAGGAGGTGGTGGAGGAGGAGGAGGAGGAGGAGGAGGAGGAGGAGGAACTAGTGGTGGTGGGAAGAGGAGAAAAGGCCAGAGCAGGACGACCACTGTTGCTAGCATCACAACCAGCTTTGACACCTAAACTCCAGTGGCTGCTCGGTGAGGCTGAGTGGAAAAACAGAGACAGTTGCCTCACCCAGCAGTGCCAGCTGTAAAGTGAAGGAACGGATTAATGCTGCTATGTGTTGGGGAAGAGGCAAAGACAAATGAGGAGGACAGCTGCAACAAAACAGGCTCTCCTGAGCTATTTGACAAGATGAACTTGTCTGGGACAGACTGACGTGTCAGTGGTTCTCAGAAAGACTTTCTGATCCCACTGTGTGGCGTCGCTGCAGGAGAAGCAAAGCCACAGTGAAGACTGTGGTTGGTATCATGACCCTGCTTGTGTCACTTGTTGAACTAAGAACAGAGCTTGTGTGTAATGCAGCATTAATGCTGGAAGCCTGATAATGAATGTAAGGCCTCTTCACTTTGCTCTGGCTTATGATGTTACAGTCCAGCTTTTAATCACAATGTGTTCTTTATTTGTTTTCGTGTTGGCGAGAGGTGGCGGATGGAGTCTCATTACAGCCACTGTGAAGGCAATGAATAGCATGAAGACTTTATTTCCTATTTTGAGATGAAATAAGAAAAAAAAAAAGGCACTGGAAATCATTTGTGGTTGGTGAGGACAGAAGATCCTCTGTGTTTTATTTTGACGACGGATTCTACTACAAAACAAGCCCAAGAAGATGAAGAGGTGGATTACTGCGAGCTCGGCGCACGCTCGTGTCCTTCGCTGGTGTTGACACAGACTTTTGCCATTTGATATTTTTGATGTTTCGGATTTAATGTTGATGTATCAGAAAATAGTTCTGCGCAAAAAACAAGGAATTACAAAAAAAAACAAATATTTGCATGGTACAAGGTTACATGTGCGTGCTATTATGCATGCAAATGTGTGTGTGAGTGAGTGAGTGTGTGTGTGTGTGTGTGTACGTTCATGTCTGTGTGTGTGTGTGTGTGTGTGTGTGTGTGTCCACCTAAAGTC
Organism: Solea solea; assembly: GCF_958295425.1. Lineage (NCBI taxonomy): Eukaryota > Metazoa > Chordata > Actinopteri > Pleuronectiformes > Soleidae > Solea > Solea solea. The sequence goes on from NC_081146.1 coordinate 4,469,640, forward strand.
TTTTGTGTTCGTAAGCTTTTCAGCACGGAGTCAAGTTGCTCGTCGACGGAACCTGGTCGTTGTGTTCCATGTGTGTTTACGTTTGCACATGTGTGTTAACATTGGTCTCACAGATTGAAGCAGTAGGGTCTGCATTTGAAGAGGAACAAAATGTAAATGCACAGCGATATATCGAATATGCAGTAACTGCAAGCCACTGTTTGTTATATAAGCCATCAACTCATCAGCTGCTCAGTATCCATGTATGTTTGCAACAGGGTCTGAAGATTTTTGCACAACTATAATGTTTCCTACTGCTCAAGTTTCAGAACAGTCATAGCATCTTACACGTTTATACTCCAACAGCCGACTTCATAACATTGCAGATACAGGTGTTTTTTTTTTTTTTTATCCCTATAATGTTTTTATGGATCTGTTTGCTTTCAGGAGAAGTTACCTGCTACATTATTCATTCATACTATGGATTGTGATGCTGAATATGTCAAACTGTTTATCATCAAAAGCAAGAAGTATTAATATCATCATGTATAGCTTATTGAAGCTTAAATAAAGTTCAGATGAAGCTGATGATGACACGTCATTCATGCCCTGATTTTATTAGTCTCACTGATTTCAGCTGGAATCGTTCTAATCAACCCAGCTAAAGCTGCAGTGTGTAACTTTTGTTGTGCTTATTATTCTGCTTCTCTTTGGTCTTTATTATTATTATTATTATTATTATTAATAATAATAATAATAATAATAATAATAATAATAATAATAATAATAATAATTATCATTTGACTGACTGACACGCGCACACACACACAGGTCCTCACTCTGTGTCAGATAATAACTAAGTAGCAGCAGTCGTACACAGCATAAATAAAATTAAAAAAAACACAGAAACAAACACATTTTGCTCTGCTATGGTACGTGTCATCTGCACATTACTCGTTTTCGCTGATAACGCCCAATAACATGTATTTTTACAGGAGTAACGTTAGGTAACACTTAACTTAGGTTTCCTTTATTGAGAAAATAGGAACGTTTTACAGACAAACCATGACGTTTCCCACTATTCCGAAATCCCGTTTTTGTTGACTTACTCGCTGAAAAGTTGTGGGTGGTGGTCACGTAGATGGCTCATCAAATTGGAAGTGTTACCCCCCTTCGCAGAGTTTTTTTTTTTGCATTTTCTGCACAAGGATTGATTGTCTTCAATTATTGTACCCTCAACATCCTTTAAAAATACAAAATATGCCCAGACTTCTGATCTTGTTTTTTTTACTGGGGGGGAAAATCTCTGGAGCGCAGGTGGCTTCAGCCGTGTTGTCGCTGGACAGACAGTGGAAACTGCGCATGCGCGCCCGCTTCTGAGCGAGTGCCGTTCAGGTGCTGCTGCTTCTCCAGGAAATGAGCAGTATCAGTATTTGCGGTAATCAGTCACGGTTTTAACGATAATTAAAATTTGAAATGGTAGTACTAACCGTCGGGAATTTTACCGCGGTTTATCGTCATACCGGTAATCGTTACATCTCTAGTATCAGACCTGACTAAGGGAGCATTTGTGTGTATACAGCAGCTGTGCACAGGCAGGTAAGGGCAAGATGCATTTGTGCAATCAAGCAGCTGAATGACCAGCTTTTTTTTTACCTTTATTGATTGTTTGTGTTTTCAGTCGTACTACAACCTGCCGTTTACAGCCGTTGCACTTTACTAGCACAATGTTCATTAGCCTCAAACAAATCCTGTGTGCAGGACAGGAATGTCGCCACAGAAAGAGTCGTGTTGAAACAAAATTTTGTTTCTCAGGCTAAAAAGCAGCAGGTGTTTTAAAAGAAAAGATAAAATGGTACAAAATAATAAATAAGAAATATTGTACATTATAAATAAGAAAGTAAGAATACGTGAGCATTGTGTGAACTCCTTTGACAATGGTTTGAATGTAATGGACATTTTGTCTAGATTTAAAAGTTACGCACTACAGCTTACACCGCAACAATGACATGGGATACATCCTGTCTGCTCTTATCAAAGCTCCGCCCTCCATACACACACAACACACACCTCTTGAAGCCAAGTGGAGGATGTTGCTGCTTCATTTACTCAAAAGTATAATCAGTCATCATCTACCGCTTTATCCTCCACCAGAGGGTCGTGGGGGGTGCTGTTCCAATCCCAGCTACATCGGGCGATAGGCAGGTTACACCCTGGACAGTTCGCCAGTCCATCGCAGGGCCACACACAGATAGAGACAAACAACCATTCACTCTCCCACTCACTCCTATGGTCAATTTAGAGTGTCCAATTTACCTAATCCCCACATTGCATGTTTTTGGACTGTGGGAGGAAGCCAGAGAACCCAGAGAGAACCCACGCACACACGGGGAGAACATGCAAACTCCATGCAGAAAGGCCCTTGTTCCAACCGGGGCTTGAACCCGGGTCTTCTCGCTGCAAAAGTAAGAGAAGAAGTAAAGTATAATATTTATTTTATTATTTAAATCTTCCATACATGGGTTAAATGTCTGTGACCACTTGTATGTTGTCCAAAAAGTCGCCAAAATGTCATAGTTTAGTATGTCATCCAAAATGTGACATAAATGTCATAGTATAGTCTGTTGTCCAAAATTTGACGAAAATGTCATAGTTTAGTATGTTGTCCATAATTTGAAAAAATAGTCATAGTTTAGTATGTCGTCCAAAATGAGACAAAAATGTCAGAGTTTAGTAAGTCGTCCAAAATGTGACAAAAAAGGCATAGTATATTATGTTGTCCGAAATGTGACAAAAATGTCATAGTTTAGTAAGTCTTCCAAAAAGTCACCAAAATGTCATAGTTAAGTATGTTGTCCAAAATTTGAAAACAATGTCATTTTTTAGTATGTCGTCCAAAATGAGACAAAAATATCATAGTTTAGTAAGTCGTCTAAAATTTGACAAAAAAGTCATAGTATAGTATGTCGTCCAAAATTTGACAAAGAAGTCATAGTATAGTATGTCGTCCAAAATGAGACAAAAAAGTCATAGTATAGTATGTCGTCCAAAATGAGACAAAGAAGTCATAGTATAGTATGTTGTCCAAAATGAGACAAAAAAGTCATAGTATAGTATGTCGTCCAAAATGAGACAAAAATGTCATAGTATGGGAGACAAACTCCACACAGAAATATCCCAGACCTGATATTGAATCCAGAACATACTTGACAAAGTAACATAGTTAAGACTTACTAACCACTACACCACCATGCCGCTCGCTAGTTTAGTATGTCGTCCAAAAAGGACGTTGTTTAAATAATACAGGGCCATAAAAATGAGGGCAAACTCCGGGCAAGGAATCATCACTACTGAAATTCAACTTAAGATCGAGTATGTATGTTTGGAATGTTACACTCTCTCATTTTAACATGAATGGAACTGTGAACATTTCCTCTTGCGCAATAGAGGAAATGGATGTAGAATGTGAAAAGAACAACTGATTACGTAAGACAACGGTTATTACAATAAAGTGTGCAGGAAGGCAGGTGGATGAGTGACAGGTATGCCTGAGGGAATCATGTTTATTACGGTAAAGTTTATTTTTTTCCCAGACAACTTTATTTAATGATGGCTATTAGGAGGTGAAGCGGATTTGAAAGTGTGTTTTAGAGACCAATTACAGGCTATGGCTATGATTGGGAACATGTTATGTACATTCAGTCGTTATGGTGCGATCTTCCTCAAGGCTACAAGAGGCCATCTTGGGAGGTGGACAAGCTAAGATGGTGTCATGGTCCCGATCACTGGCCAAATGCTGGCGCCTGGGCAGGGGTCGTAAAAGCAGAGACAGAAATAAAAACTAATGGTGTGTCATAGCCAGAAGGGAGGGGGTATACCATGTCTTGGCCTTACAACTAAACAGCTGTTTCTCATTACCAAAGGGGAGGGCAGGGGGAATGGTAGAGTATGCACCATAAATTACACATTCATCGCTCTTCCTGACCATAAATTCTTGCCCTGGCTCCAATGGATAGAGCTCTCCCTCACCTCCCACTCCCTCTTTTTTCACTCTCCTGTTCCCCACCCGTGTGTTTTCCTAGAGAAACCAATGGTAAATCCATGGGTATATATGGGTGCCCAAGATGCCAAGATGCTCAACACTGGATGATTATATTACTTTTGTTTGGCCTTTAGAGTCCGGCCCCAGGGAGTGCATCACATCAATAGGGAACACCCATGTCCATGCTTGACTTAAACACACAATTCCTGATCCAAATGTAAACAAGAAGGGTACCACCACTAAACCACAACTCTGACTGTGAACATGATATCACTGTCAGACCGACACAGCTCTTAGTGGTCATAAGGAAACGGAGCTGGATGTAAAAGTCGCACGTTGCAGCTGAATTTCCCTTCACCTCTCCCATCCCTCCCAATTTTGGAGAACCAACGCAGCCTGGAGATATGAATAATAAGCCTCATTCTGGGCCAATAAGAGACAAGACACATAATACAAATAAAAACAAAATCTGTGTAATTCTTTCATTTTCAATTTCTGCCAAATGAAAATAATTTCCCATAAATATTACACAATTGAGAGAAAACAGCTTTTTTGCATTTATAACTCTGGTGCTGGTGTTGTGAAAGTTGACCAGTGAGTTGAGATCCTCACAAGTTTTTTGTTGTTGTCCAACTTTGAACTAAACAGCTGCACAGAAAGAGATGAGTCACACAAAAACAAACTTGCAAACACTTGTCACCAGCAGTGGTCTAGCCCACTTTGTCCCACACTCTACTTCCAGGGTCAAGAAAGAACTTATTTGGTCTTGTTTGCTGTTTGCAGGAGGAAAAAAAATATTATGATATCGTATTATGATCGAAAACACGCCAAACTTCAGTTTCCACATCGTTTCCCAGAAATAATGAAACCACTTCCAGAGGGTTACCCACACACGTCACTGTACATTTTCCATAAAGACCAATTTCCCTTTAAACAGAAAACACTGGAAACCGTCCTTAACAAGGTCTGTAAATTATTTAAAGCAGCGGGGACTTGGATGTGGAAAGACATTCTGCAATTGTTATTAGTGTTGTGAGGACAAAATAAGAAACCCCATTCACCTCAGCTGACCTGTCCTGCTTCTGCAAGGTGTGAATTGTTTTTACATCATATGACCCTGTTAAACTCTTCCTCAGACCGACGTCTCCACCAAACTGAGTGTGAAATCACTGTCACATTGCATCAGTCTTTCATTTTCCATGTTTATCTGAGCTATTACAACGCACAGCACCCGTGACATAATTCTTACAGACTATGCTTTAAGATATTCTGTCATCGTCTGGGTGAATAAGAGGTCTGGGGTACATGAGGCCACTGAGTCAGTGGCAACTGCCAAAGTCCACTCGAGTCTCTCCTCCCACTGTTGTGGCTTCCAGCTCCTTATAGATCAGCTATCCCACTAATACAGGATCATTTCCATTTCTTAAGCTCAATAAGGCAAAATCTGAGAGCCTGCATCTGGAAAAATGTCCTTCAAAAATATAACAAATGTAAATGACGGACTGACATGTTTCATCAGAAAGAGACCAAGGCTGCTGAATCAAATATAACAAAGATTGTGTTTATTATTGAGTGACCTAGTTCTCTTTGTTAAAAACAAATAATTAAAAAAAGCAAATCTACATCTGATGATAGCTTCTAATTAAAAAAACCCACAAGTCACACAAAAATCCAGGCAACAACATCAGGGGATATTACATCAACCTTGGGACTCATGACAAATCAGTGTCAAGAAGACATTCTTATGATAAACAAGCGTTACACTTTAATTTTCTCTCAGCAAAGCTTCATCTTGTCCTAATGTGGTGCTAAAGCGTCCACAGGATGCCATGAGGAATTACCATACTTGATATGTGCTGCCCCCTTTTGGAGACAGTGAGTAGTACCACAATGGACAGAGGTTAAACAAGTTCTCCAGGTCAGGGACACATTACAGGGGGGACACTTTATCATAAGCATAATCTGGACGTTTCACTCTGTGTGTCTCTGTGAAAACGTTACTTCATGTCCAGTGTCCATGTCGCTGCAGAGTTGTCCAAACAAGTGTGATTGCGAGTGTCCTTGAGTTCACAAAATGAACTGCAGTCACAGCTGTGTGTTGAAAACAGACGGAGGATCTGGAGAACACCTGTCGATGCAGCATGCCGTGCGTGGCACGCTGTTTTTTTACACTTTAACATTTAACATTACAGATGTGATATTCATTTCAGACGAGGCCGAATGACGTTGAAGGATATCTCCACTTTGAGAGATCCTTAAACACAATCTATTTGAAGATTTGTATGATTTAATTATATATATATATATATATATATATATATATATATATATATATATATATATATATATATGTATATATATATATATACATATATATATATATATATACATAGGTTTGAAATAGTGGCTTCACTGATAACAATGGTACAGCCACCATATTCACGATATACATTTTCATTTGCAGGCCACACAAAGTGACAACGTGAAGAAAATAGGGGCCAACAGATCATCCTGGAAGACCCTAAATATTGGACTGATTAGATTTGTGCTTGATTGTGGCTGTTTGGCTTATAAAGAAACTCAATCAGATTCAATACTATCCATCTTTGAGACTGTGAGGACAACATCAGCGGCAGCTTTACAAGTGGAGATGGGACGAATGTTTCTAGATATGATGAGGATACAAGTCTCTGTGACATAGTGGGTAAATATAAAGTGTCACCCAGTGTAAAATGTATGCGTTTAGGATTAGGAGCTTCAGTTGGACAATAAAGAACAGACTTGTTGCTGTGCCAATCTGTGTTGTTCGCCCATGGGCGCTGAAAACTGTATGTGTGGATTTCAGTTTATTGAATATAGAAAAGGGAAGGCGGTTATTTAACATTTATTATTCAGATTTTATAAAGATCCAAAACACTTGAGGAAGCATTTGTCATCATTTCTGAGGGTCGCCACAGCAGAAAATCCACAGATTTGATTTGGGCTTGGGCCCGGCACGAACACAGAGCACACTGTGGCGCTGGGGATTGGGTAACTTGCTCAGGGGTACCCAGCCCATGGCCCCTCTGCTCTGCTCCATTTGTCATCAGTTGATGATAGTAAAAAATAAACGTGTCAGTGATGACTTGACTGTCTGTACAGGGGAACTATTAACGATTCTTCTTGCTCTGGGTCAGGAGGAGGAAGTTGAAACACGTGTTGTCAGGAACAAGGATGGAGATTAAACTAGATATTTTACAAACAGTTCTAAGAATCTCAACGGCAGGAGTTATTGATTTCATTCGATCTGGATGCCAGCACACATCAGAGTGGAAGGACTATGTAAAAATGCACGACAAAGAAAAGACAAATAAATTTGGTTAATTATAGCAAATCTGAGATTAAGAGCATCATCAAATCCTAGTATATGAAAAAGAAATGGCAGGAAGAGTGAGATCGAGGAAATAATGGCAGGGATTACACCAACATTCAAAGAAAAGTACTGTAGCGTTGCTCTGTATGTTCCTTAAATAAAAAGTGCATTAATGTAACTAATTTGGGGTAAATGTTTTATGTAAACATGAATATTTTAATGATGTACCAGGTTAGAGAGTTTAATCTGCAGCATTAGTTCAGAGGAAATCTCTTTCACAAACAAGTTAAATTGGTATGAAAACTGATTTATCTCTAAATGAATCAATATCAAACCAAATTGAAAATTTAATTAATTCAGGAAAGCAGCAGCGCCCAGCCTGAGAGTCAATTTACCTTTCTGTATGATCAACTGCAATAAAAATATTAACCACACGAGGGAGCCATTCACCCATGTTAATATTATTAAACACATCCTACATTAGATGTATGTGGTGGAAGGACATGTATTATCAATGTGTGTTTTGCATCATCATCATTTGAAAGACCCAGTTTACTTTTATTATTCATGTAGTTATAGGAAAGGTTGAGGATAGTTTGGGAATCAAATTAATCATAAATAGCTTTCTTTTCTATAAAAATGTAAACTCATTTCAGAAGTCTGGAACGAGAACCGTAAAAGCAAAGAGAGAAGCATGTGATCATTGTGTTGGGCCATCACATTTTTGTCTCTTTTGTCAGTAATTCAGACCCAAACACTGTTATGAAGTCTTTTTCTTTCATTATGCACAGACACAATGAGCTTGTATTCTTGTCCTTGTTGAACTTTTGATATATTGTTTGGTTTGAAAGGTCCTTGGTTTTTGTTTTATTTCAAATCCAACATTCTGAAAAAATGTCCAGACATATTCAGAGCTAAATAACAATTAACAACATTTAAATGGATGAAGTGATCTTTTGACATCATATCATAAACTGTGAGGTAGAAAATATTAAATTGTTAATATCTGGATATAATAAACCTTTCTTTTGTTCCGTAAAAACCAAGCCTTTATTTGTTTTAACCTTTGGTGAGACATGAATTGGTCACTGCTTTCTAACGAGGTAAAGACCTTCCTGTTTTTTCCGCCCATTATAAATGGTTTAGATGTTTTGAATTACACTCTATCATGGTCAATCCACTCCTTTCGCATTCCAAACATCTCATCTACAAACAACTGCTGCAATAGAGCTGTGCAGCTGCCATCAGTGGGACTGCAGGACTTGGACCGCTCCAAGATGGAAAGTTTGTGTTCGACAAACTGCTATTTTACCCTCAAGTTTCTTACAAGATAAACACATTCCACTTCAGAAGTGTTTTCACCAACAACCTCAGATTCCAGCGAAGCAGAAAAGTAATCAAAAGGTCTTCTATTTTCCGGTCATTTGATCGGTCTTTCGTCATCGTCCTCACTCTTGGCCTGATTGTGATTGCTGTATTCTTTACCAACAATCACCAGATAATCAGTGAATTGTGAACCATGCTCCACTGCTTGCCATCATCTTTGGGTTACCTCTTAGTACAGTTATTTTCCTTGTTACTGCAGTTGAAAACCGTCCTGTGCCTTCGTTGTGGCAAATTGACTCTTCAGATGCTACACACAGCGTCAAAGCTGAATGAGAGAAGTCAGGAAAGAATATAAGGTCAGGAGTTGGGTTGGTTGCTATAAATCAAATGACTACCTATGTGTGTGTCTGTGTTAGTGCATAAGTGTGTGGTTTTCCTATAGCCTTAGAATAATATTTTTGTATGTGTACTTTAGGAAATGGAAGCTTTCTATGCAAACTAAAGAAAATGGCTCCGCCCACATATACATGATGCATAAACCAGTGAAGAAGAAAGCGGACGCTGCAGATTGGAGAGAGTTGTGGAAGTGTTGTTTTATTGTGTGGAATTAGGATGTTACGTTTAAATATGACTACCTGATTTGTTTCTGTTGGTGGGAGGTATTTTATTTTGATACATGGTGTGGCTGCTGTATTTTGTTGGTTTTTTTTTTTATGCTTTTATTATTTGGGTCTTTGGGTCTATTTTAAAATACATAGCATGATCTTACCTCACACTTAAGCGCTGACATTTAACCTAAAAGAGCCAGAGGATGACAGCTAAGAACATATTTGCTGACACAGAATGCTCCTTTTATTTCTGCACACCGTGCACAGACATGATGTTTTTTATAGTCTTCACCAGACCAAATACCAAGAAGAGCAGAGCTCAAAACCACAGTCACAATAACTGCAGACAACAGCGAGTAATATTCTTGTGTCCCGAGGATATTTAAGTCTGAAGTGCTTCGTAAGTATTTATCACATTCCTATGCTGCCACATTAATACACTGCGTTTGCTCCAAAACCTCATTAAATACTAGGAAATGTACAGGGAGGCAGAACAAACAAACACTGTGGTGGATTTGTTTGCAGTTTCCGACGCAGAATGTGAGACATTTGCAGTCTGTGTGTAAAGTACTAAGAACTATGAGCATTGGGTGGTTTTACAGATGAGCTAGAGTATCTTCAACTTGTTGCTGAGTTTACATCAATGGTTTATTATCATAGTCGACATGTCAGGTAGGCCTCATCCTCCAGCTGGGCTCCTGTCCAGCTGTCAACATTCATTCTTAAGAGAGGAGGGATTTAAACAGAGGTCAGATCAGAAGGGTGGACACGTCCAACCCTGAGCTGTGGAAAAAACGAGGCCTTGTTTTCCTGCTGGGAGCACTCATTACAAGACAGTATATAAGCTTCCCACAGACAAGTACAACTCCTTGACCTCACATTGGAGTGAATGGAGAGAATGGACCCTCAGGCCAAGCCACAGAAGTAGATTCCAAACCAGGCCAAAGAGAGACAACAGAGTGTCAGCTTGGGACACATATGTTGTTGTTTTTTTCTCTTACTCCTCCATCCACAACATGTGAGCTGCTAACTGCACTCTGTGGTGATTCAGACAAAAGGCCAGCACACATTTAGAAGCAACGGTTTGAGTCGATGTCATTTTTGTTATAAAAATAGCACAATGGGAAATGACACATACATGTGGCTTCAAAACATGTGAAAAACACATGGAAGAAACCAGGTGTGCTCATTACTAAGCAGCCAAAACCTTGACGCTGCTGAGATAACTGAAGTTATTCATGTGTTTAATTAAAAGTCTAAACATCTATATAAATCTATACAAAGACAATAAATTATAACAAATCCCTCACAGCAGATATTTATACATATCAGATACTGTCTATTTGGTCTAGGAGCCAAATATCAAAGTGACACAATTCTCATTTGAAAATAATTCAAATGCCTGTGGAGTCATGTAACTACAATAATCACAAGAACTCCACCAAATATCATATGATTTAATTATAGATCAATGTGTGATGTGGTTAAAATCTCATGTGTAAAATAAAAGTGTGTCAAATTAATTTGAGTTCAGGGGCCACATAATCACGTGGGCCAGATCAATAAAATCATAGTATAATAACCTATAAATAACAACAACGCCAAGTTTTTCCCTTTGTTTTACAATTTCATTATTTTTTTTACAAAACACATCAGGAACAACCTGAACTTTCTTAAGAAAATAAGATCAAATTTTATGCCTAAATTGACCATTTCCACATGTGCATTACAACTTACAGCTCACAGTGGATATATATATACATATATATACAGTATATAGATATATATTCAAATAATTAGCATATTTTAGCTTATTGAATGAAAACGCTTGTCAGACTCTAAATCACACTGACATGTTTGTAACTTACTTTCACTCTAACCCTGTTCTCCCACTTCCACAGTAGTAAACTGGAGCATTTTTACTCCTTTACTCCACTTTGTACAGTGTATAAATGTGTATATGACAAATAATATTGATATCGTCTAATATATATTCTATTCTCATATAGTCTATCATAGTCTGAGGTGAACCACAAATAATCCCGCTACAGGCTGAGTCATTAGATGCCAGAGATTTACACTGTGATTTTCAATACTTACAAACTTATTAACAAATGGAAGTTACTGGCACATTCTGAAGTGTTGAAGGAGAGAAGTTTGTTCACAAAATCATTGATTCAAAGCGGCCTTTGATCGTTCTGAGTTACATCAAGCAGACGACACACCTCACTACACACACACACACCTATATCACTCACCACAGGTGTGTGTGTGCCCTAATCGTTCATCAGCGAGCGAGACGTTCTCGACACAGTTATTGTTCCTCACAGGTGTGTCACTCTTTAATCAGAGGCACTAAAAAGCAACACTGTGAAAGGGCGATGTTGAAATAAATGAGCCATATTGTGTGGTGTTTGACTTTGCCACAGATCAACAAATTGATCATCGTCATTAGGGCAACGATCATGAGGTAGAGGAGACTCGGTGTGCTCTGCTCTGCACATGCTGACTCATGCTGTGTTGTCCAGCAACATGTGCCACTGCCGGCTCGAGCCTGACCAGGTGTCCCTGATTATTTCTGTTGAAATGTTTGGCAAATGAAAAGTCGATGGATGTTTGTTCATTATTTAATTCAATAACTTGCCTCTGATGCTTGGGTCACAGGGTTGGATGAACTTTGCCAACATAGACAAACCGTTCTTCAGCCGAAGATCAAACTATCAAAGTTAAGAAGCTAATGCAAGACAAATGAGCAACGTGTTATGTGACACTCACAACAGATTGAATGTATTATATATCAAAAGTCACCACAAATGCTTAATAATAATTCAAGCTTAAATATCTAAAAGGTTTTTTTAAATTATAATATTCAAGCTTGAAAAAATGAGGAATACGATTTGTGGTGATTTTTTGTTATTATTCTGCCTGTGTTTGGTCCTCATGATTAGAATTAAAATGAGTATTCTATACACCAATTACGGCGCTTTTCCAGTTCTAGCACTACTTGACTTAACTTGACTCTACTGGGTTTGGTTTCAGGCACGTTGTTTTCCATTATTTCATCGTACCTCGTTAACATGGGCTCTGTCGTTATAGCACGTGCCATGATATATATATATATATATATATATATATATATATATATATATATATATATATACATATATGCGACACAAACACACATGAATGAATGACATAACAATATTTGTATGCCGTGTCCTTCATTTAAAAACAGGCTCTGTCGAGCAAAACTATCAGACCTGACTGGCTGCAGTGATTTAAACACTGTTATACTGAAGTTATGTGGAACTTGTGGACTCCATGATAATGTTTGAATCTAACTGACATTTGTTTCCATTTTAAAGCCTCCAAGTTTGGCAAACGGTGTTTATATGTCCATGTGTATTATGCTGTACAGTGAGGATGGTGTTCCTGCTGAGCTCTGGGCCTGTCGCACCTCTACCTGTGCCCATATAAGACCATGCATGGCAGGGACGTCCATTTCCCTGAGTCAGGCCTAAGCCGGACCGCATACCAAATGAGTTGATAGCTGCAGGGTCATCGGCCGAGGACCACTGCTCCTTGATGTTTCGCCTCTTATCCCGCAAACATCTTCTTTAAATATGAAGTGTGAATGCAGGAACAGGACTTCATGCAGGAAAATGCATCGTCAAAACACGGAATTAGGACTTGTTGAATGTAGTATTTAAGCAATCTGGGGTAGGGAGCCTTTACAGTACAACAGTATAAATCATCCAATGCTCATAACTCAGACCTGCGTTACTGACTCAAGTTTTATTTATCTTTTATTTTCAATAGTGCTTTTGCTTCTACCACTTGTGTCACTTGCTATTACACTGTATGATAATATATCTTCATATAATGTATACTCAGCTGAAGTTTTCACTTCAAAGCACAGTCTCTTTCAAACTGGACCTTTAACTCGAGCAGATAACTCAGTTTAAATTAATCAAGAAATTGAATCAAGAAAATGCACGATACGAGTTGAACAAACTTTATTGGTTTTCATATCGCTTCAGACATCAGTGCAATTACAATCACAAGGAGGAAACTTGATTAGATTTGTATCCAGACAGAAAACCTTTTTATGCAACAGCTTCATAAATGAGCTGAAGTCGAGTATAAATGAATGTGAATTCAAACTGCTGGCAAAACATCATAGTAAAAATACATTTGATTTAATCTCATTGCATAATGTAGACATTAAAGGTCCAGTGTGTGCTAAAATTGCATATACCACACATAAGTGTATAATTGCTTTACAATAAAGATGATTTGGTTTTTGTAGCCTCAGAATAAGACTGTATGTATTTTAGATGTTTTCTACAGCAGCCTGAAAGTACAAGTAGTTGCTCACAATGCTAACAAATGCAAAGGCCACCGTAGTTCTCTGCCCTTTGTTGCCTTTTGCGATCTCAACCACACTTCAAGAGTTCTTCTCTTCAACAGGAGCTGAAAACATACACAACAATCAAAGTATTCCACTCTCTTTGTTTAAAAAGATGAAGCCTGACTCTTAAACGTCGACTGCACTCTATGGACAAAATCATTTCCATCACCTCACGTTATTTATGTTGGATTGCAAGGATTAAAACCGCGATAAGTGCTCCTGAGCTGAGGCTGAGAGGTGCTCCAGACGGCCGAGCACAGACATCTGGGAATGATACAGATGGGTTTGGTGCTAATCATCCCTCACTGCTGTTTTTATGGACCCAAATTTCAGTAAAGCCTCAGGATCTGAGCCTGTATTAACCTGATTCTATCTGCCTCCGTGTGCCTCTGATACTTTTACAAGTCGCCCTAACCGGTGCTGTTAATTCATCCTACATCCTTTACTGCACATGCAGCAGCTGCACTTTGCACTTGTGAAGTGAAAGTTATACATTATTTGCTCTCTTGTTCTTGAAGTCTCTAAAGAAGGCACATATTTGAATGACCTGAGCTCATTTCTCCAGATAAACTCAGACTAACAGTCCAAGATAATCTCTGAAACACTCCAGTATTCATTGTCTGAATCTCTTTTCAGAAATGCACTGAATTCTGGAGTTGGAATCTCTGGAGGGAACTTTATCTGCAAATGTCTGAAGAAGTTGACAGAGATTCTCCTGCCAGATTCCTATGTTTAATCACCAGTTAATGTCTGAGTGAGATCATGTGAGAACATTGCCAACGCTGGAGTAGTGACATTTAAGGACGTTTGCACAGCTGCTAAGCAGAGCAGCCAATGGGAGCGCCTTCTCTCTCCGTGAACTGCCCTGTGATTGGTCAAAGTCTCACTTGGAAAGTTGAACATTCGTCATCTTCTACCACAGGCAGCACAAGCAAAGGAAAGCAACACATCCACAATGTGGTCCAGCAATGTGTGACGCAGCGCCAATCAAAGTCAAAAGGCCTTTTCGTCAGTGTGTGTGTGTGTGTGTGTCGCATGTCATCCTCAATGACACGTGGGATCTCTTTAAACCCCTGGAACATGTTTTCTTTGTGGACTATAACAAACAGTAATCACTTCATACGAGAAGAATATGATGCAAAAGGACCGTCAGAGTTTGCACAAACAAAAGTGAAGTTGGACTGTTTAAGTGAGCGCCTATTAGTGTCCCTCAACTGTGCAGCAAACCTTCACATGTAAACCTCTGATGAAAAATAAACTGAGCTGGGTTTAGTGTGTGAACTATACCTGGGTTTCTTTTGGGTAAAACACTAACAGATGGCCCCTCTTATAATATCAACCCTGGACTATATAGAGTCTGATTACATTTCGTTGTTAGTCATGTCAAGTTGAGAGCACGTAAAAATGTCCCACTGTTTGTTGTAGTAGCATAATTGTGGGCCTAATATCTCCTCTAAGCCTGTGGGAACTCAGGTCTGTTGCTGTTTGCTTCACTTCACTTACGGTCTTGATTCTGAGTGACGGCGATGACAAGGGTATGGGACAAATGAAAGTATATTAGTTTAAAACGGAGAAGAGAAAGCGAGTAAAGCTTAAAAACAATGGCTATAAAAAGCATAACAGTCTTTTCCCTCACACTAGTTTATCATGATTGTCGAGAGCGTCTAAAAGAAGCGTCTCCTCCTGAACTTTCCTGCTAGTTGCCCGTCTCCTCCTTTCAATAAATCCAAAGGAGGCCATGAGTTGAGTTGACCCCCCCCCTCAGTGAAAGTGCCATGGAGCAACTCCAGATGTGAACATCCTCCCTCGCTCTCTCTTTCTCTCGCTTTCTCCCATACTTTTCTTTTCTCTCTCTCTCTCTCTCTCTCTCCCACTTCCACCACCAGTCAACCCCCCTCCCTCCCTCCCTCCCTCCCTCCCTCCCCCATGCAGCTACGAGTTTTCCATTTCCTTTTTTGGTGAAAAAATCTGAAACAGAGGCAGGGAGGAGGACATTTCACCAAAGCAGACAGGAGAGTGGATCTGGCCGCCTGTGGATGTGTGCTTCATCAAGGCGATCAAACAGTCGACTCAGCATAAACAACAGAGTGCATGTAGGCATTCAGCCACACACTCACACACACACACACACACACACACTCTCTACCATTTACTGCGTCTGTCTGTCTGTCTCACACACACAAATATTTCACACCTACTGACACACACTTTTTGCTTTATTATACCTGTTTTTTTTCTCACACTCACACAGTTTAATGATTCCCCCCACACACACATCTCTCTCTCTCCCCCTCTCTCCCTCTCTCTCTCTCTCTCTCTCACACACACACACACACACATAGAGAGTGATCTTTCCTAGAAAGACTTTTTGAGCACACCAGATGGGTTTTCTCTGGCTTAGACAGTAAACACAAGTCTACAGAAAACCATGAGCTCATAAAGCAGTAATGTTTATTTTTTTTTCACTATGACCACAGAATACAAAAAAAAAAACTGTTCAGCAAACATCAGTCAGTGTAAATGTATTTAATAAGACTTTACAAATAAGACTTGTAGCTTTTAGTCAATTATCGTCTTCTTCTTCTTCTTTTTAGAGCAGTAAGTTCATCCTGTTATCGCCCTTTCTGGCTTACTTTTCATTTTAAAATGCATATTTGCCAACTCTGACTCACCAGCATCAAAGCTGAAATAATGAAATATAGTACTTTTCTTCTTCTTTGTTTTTTTTTTTTATAGAATTTCCACATACAAGTTAAAACTAACAATGAAAAAATGAAACACCAACAGTGTTAACAGGAACAAAAAAAGAAATGAATGTGGCAAATCATGGCAGATGAAGACGTGCATATGGTCACGCATCTCATTTCAGCGTCTTTCGAGATATAAATGAAGGCTCTTTGAGCAAAAGTGATAAAAAAACGTGTAAAATAAGTGTCATTGCAAAGTTTCACATGCACATATGTAACTGTAAAAGCGTGTCTTTAGCCATTGTCCTTAAAATGTGTTTTTATGTGCACATTACATTGGTAGCAAGAGATTATTTCATCCAAAGTGCAAATGACTTTATTGATTGTGACCGTCGTCATTTCTAAACCTAAATATCCCTCTTACATTTACTTTATGACACATTTAAATTGGTCTTAACAACAGTGTCACAAATCCTTCTATGTCATTATATACAGTAAGTTGTTCAAGACACACAAAGCAAAACATACACTGTAGAAAGATAAATGACACGTGAGAGAAAGCAACATTCAAAATGCATAAAACTGCAGTTAAAAGAGCATTAAAACAGCGACTACACCATACTTTGAAAATACAGACCGTAAGGTTTAGATTCTATTCTGCATCAGTGTTCTGTGTCTTCTCTTCAGAGCCTGAGCTTTACCTGAAGTGGCAATTTATTTATATAAAATATTAGGGAATTGTTTTTTTTGGCAAAGTGACTAGCATTTTGCTTTTTTTTTTCTCTTTGGTTTAATAATACATCATATAAGAAATGTATTTTTAAGGCACGCTATAAAGTTTAATTCACAAAATCACAAAACTCTTTGGTTAAAAGAAGAAATGGGTGATGTTGTGGTTCATGCACCAACACGGGATTTTGCACACGAGCTCCTTGATGAACGTCAGCCTGAACCCAGACTGTCCCTCGCGGCAGAGGCAGCATTCGTTTGCCTGTGTTATCTTTCTCGGCTTTGAAACGCTGGGACAAACGGCACAAGGTCATTCAGAAGAAGGGTGAGACTATTGTGAGTGACTGCTCTATAGGTTGTTGTGGCAGTCGCGGCACAGGATCCTTTCTCCATCGGGGAAGAAGCCGGCGCCCACCAGGGTCACGGAGCACTGGGAGCAGGTGAAGCATGGCTGGTGCCACTGACGGTCCTCGAATGAGATATACTTTCCTCCTCCAAAACCTGGGACAAAAAAAAAGAGAGACTGAGACTGATATCAAGGTCAGGGGTCAAATTTAGCCAAAGCTGGAAAAAGAGACGAGAGGAGATCATTTCATTTACAGTAGCTGAAAGGTTTTTCAGGAGTTATTGATGTATAATAGTATGATAACACCAATCATCAAATTTTAGTGTCAACTTGTCGTATTGTTATTATTATTATTGTCATATTGTGTCTGCCTAATGAATGGATGAATGAATGAATGGTGAGATGAGATAGAGAGATAAGGAGGGACAAAAAGTGAGAGCAAAGCCTTCAAAAGTATGAGAGCATTTCACTGAAAATGATCAACACTCGTGATAATACTGTCATTCAGTGTGAATATTAGAATCATATAACAGTGGAGAACATAAACACATCCCCACTCAGAGGCGTGCACAGACATTTGAAAGGACAGGGGTGGGCACCTACTGTGCACTGGTGGGCCAGAGGCAGCCAGCCCTGGGGGACGGAATTTCATGTGAGCCTCTATGGACCTCCACACATTATTGTTTGATTAAGCAAGTTCAAGTTGCGTTTTGTAGCCAGTAGGGCCCTTCCTCATGTTTTTACCCCTCTGGAGACCACTTTGACGTGTGTCTTTTTACTCAAGAGGGCACTTTGTCCCGCTGAATTTTTGTCCGTTAGGACACCAGGGAGGACCACTTGTGCTCTGTGACTGTGGCGAACACGGGTGAGTGTCTGACACTGTTCTCTCTGTGGCTGAAGCAACACTTGAGCTACAACTTTAGCATACTGCATTTCCCAGAATTCCTCACATGACAGATATTTAATCAGTGAAATCGTTCAATTGGCCTTAGGTAAAAGATTGCACATAGATTTGAACAGTCCTGCACACCAAAAATGACTTGCCTTACCTGTCTCTGAAGTTTTAATAATAAGTAAAAAGAAATACCGGGGCCTTTCTGTGTGTACATGGGTTTTCTCTGGGTTCTCTGGTTTCCTCCCACAGTCCAAAAGCATGCAGAGGTTAATTGAACACTTAATTGGTGAGTGAATGGTTGTTCATCTGTGTATGTTGGCCCTGTGATGGACTGGGGACCCGTCTTTTGCCCTATGTCAGCTGGGATTGTGGCAGATGAAGCGGTAGACAATAGATGCACGGAAAAGAAATACCTTTCATGTCCGTAGCCCATTAACAATAAATCTGTAATATTCTCTAAAATCTAATCTTCACAATATCATAGTTCATGGCACTTTATTCCATATTGAAACATATCTAGGTAGGGGCCAGTGATGTGGTCTTGCCTGTAATGGGTTTGCTGCAGGCCTCACACTTCTTGGCGTACAGGCTGCCAAAGCACTTGAGGCAGTAAGGGCTGTCGTCTCTGGAGGTGAAGTGTTGACCTGCCAGCTGCGTCTTACAGCTGGCGCACACAAAACACTCCTTATGAAACGGCTCATCCCGGTAAGTCACGCCGCCTTTAGCCAGGGTCTGAAAACAAAACAGGTTGGATGTTATGTGAAGATTGCTTCTGAAATCTCTTCCCATGTGTGCAGAGCCCGGATTAATCCCACTCATGTATCCCATGTGTTTACGTGGCTTCGTCTTATTCTCCTTCTCGTGAGTAGAGCGAGTGGAAATTCAACGAACAATTACAACCGATAACTGCACCGACCTTTTTACAGTGTGTGCAGCGTGGGGCGAACTTGTCCTCGTAGCAGGCAACACAGTAGTGTTCGTCCTTGTCGGGGATGAAGGACTTGGAACCGATGGGCTCTTCGCAGCTGTGACAGATGAAGCAGCCCTCGTGCCAAGTAGAGCCTGCGTACTCCAACTTCCTGGTACCTACCACAGAAAGAGCGAGAGAGAGAGAGTGATGAAGTTTGTTTTTGTGTGGACAAAATGACCTTGACCTTTTAACCTTTGCCCACTAATCAGTGAAAGTCTGTGCAAGATGTACTTTCTTACAGGAATGGGTCATAATGTGAGGTCGCTGTTTTGCACTACCAAAATAAAAATGTAATCAATATATTTGTGTATTTGTGAAAAGCGAGATACAAGCAAACTGTGTTTTATTTGCATAGAAAAAAACAATAGCAACTGAAAACAACAAATTAAATCAATATGACCCTGAACAGGGTGAATATTACAAGCATGCATGAAATGGACTTGTCGTTGTGTGCTTATTCCTTTCTCTGTTGGTTTATTCTTTCATATTTGGTATGATCTTTGTTTGTCTACATAATATTGACTCTGAGGATTCTGGAGGTGAAGATGTAGATATTTCATTTATGTATGATTTATGTTTATTTAGCTTTAACACCGTTTTAGAGGGGTTGAGCTTGTTTGGCTTGGTAAATGCATGTTGCATTTTTGTTTTGCAGATGTAATTGTGGGTCATTTTGTTGTTGTGTGTTATATTTTTTAATATTGTATAAAAAAAGGAAACTAACTTTGCTTTTTCACATTTTACTCAAGTGACAAACGGCTGTGACGTCATCATGAGAATCTAAACTCCAGATTTGAAGCCTCCAGATTTGACTGGAGTTAATTGACATTTTGCAACTGGGCGTTCAGAACAGTTTCCTGCAACCAGGCTCCGATTGAATGGATGGAAATATTATTTAAAAAATGGATTTCACTTTGTAAATGATACCAATTTACAAAATGTAAATTGTAAAACAAGTGAAGGGGGAATTGATTTTTTTTTGTAACGAGCACAGTTGGCTTAGCGTCAGGAGAAACCCAGAAGACTGTCCTTTTTTCTATGATTTTACTACAGAAATGCTTCAATTTCTTCATATTTGAAGAAAATTCACAATAGGACAGATGTACAACACAATATACAGTCGCAGCTGCCGTATGTAACCATTTAGGATGGTTTTGGTATTTTTGGTCGTAGTTTTACTGAACTATGAAACTGAATACATGAACTACACAAAGGCAAGTAAATAAATCATTTAGATTTCTTTCATTTGAAATCAAACCTCCACAGACCCCAAGCAATTCATCTTGTCGCCCGCCTGTTTTTATTTGACTGCTTGGTTTATTCTACTGTGACGCTGTGGTTTGTGTGATGCTGACATTTTGTACTTGTACTTTTTGTGCTGTCTGCACTTTGCTAATGTTTCACTGCTCCAGGCTGTGTGCTCCACTGTTCTCTAATCAAGAACACACACAAAAAAATCCCCCTCACAAACATTCCAGGTTATGAACTCACAGGAAATGCACTGGTTCAATGAGGACAATATCAGAATTTAGGTAGGAGTATTGTGCAGAGGCAAAACCCACTGAATTACTTTGGTGCAATTTTAGAAGAATGGAAAATCTCCATTGTTTATACAATTCTGCGTAAAGCAAAGCCATATTTCCTTGTATAATGTATTTGTATGTACACTGTTAATGCTGTATTTATTGTGGGTTTTAAGAATGTATGTATATTTAGCCTTTGAAATCAATCTCAGGCACTGAAATGCCTGTCTGTCTCACACTGTCTTCTAACAAGGACGGTCATTGTCCTAAAGTGTGCACAACAACAACGACGTACAAGACTTTCTCCAGCGACAGAAGCAGTTTTTATCAGCTCAATCTTTTTAACCCAACAGCTCATGAGGAAACTGTTCACGTAGCTTTGCATTTAAGTTTCTTTTCTCACTTTGTTACCAACATAAACCACTTAAGCTCCAGTCATTAAACTCATTACAAATGATCTTGTAATATTTAGAATTGGAGTCTCTTTTATTGCCACTTTGGTGAGTGTGTATTGCCCTAGTGTTGTAGTCAAGACCACCTAAACCGAGACCAAGTCGAGACCAAGACCACAGTGTATCGAGACCAAGACAAGACCAAGACTTTGAGGGGTCGAGACCGTGACAAGACCAAGACCGTTAGCGTCGCTTTGCAGGATTTACACGTTGCGCTGTGTTTTCTTTTGGAGGTATTTATGCATTTGTGGCTGCATACATTTTATTATAGATTTTATTGGCTGACATCTTCTCACGGCCTCTTCTCCTGTCACTCACATGCACTTTTGTGTGTGTGGGGGGGGGGGGGCGTGTGAAAGGGGGCGGGAGGGGTGACAACCGTTACAGTGACAAAAATTTCAAATGATAAATGAGTCAAGTTATTGGTTGTACCCGAAGCAATACGATTTACGCAAAATCACAGTAATGATATTAACACGTTAATCCAAAAAATGCACAGGTATTTTATTGATATCCCCACAGTTGTGGTCTTGACCGGTAACCGGTAAAGGAGACGAGACTGAGACCTTCAAAAAGAGACCACTTTTTGAAGGTCTCAGTCTCAGTCTCGTACTACAACCGATCTCGAGTACTACAACACTAACGTGCCCACCAGTGACACTTGGTCCGAGACTTGAAACTGCAGCGCTAATTGCGCACTTTTTAGAGCAGGACCTCATTCCCACAATGTAAACAGTGTCCGCCATCTTTGCTAACAGTTACGCTAACAGGACTAAGTGTCACTGGTGAGCACGTAACAGAGAAAAGAATGAAGATATTTCTCCACTCAGGGGAAACTCTCCACAATTTTTGGAGTAATATTCTAGTAATACAAAGCTAAATGCAAATCGGTGAAGTATTCCTTTAAGTAAAAATATTACATTATCACTGTGTTGCGATTGCAGCTCTGTAGTGTCGCCTCCTTTAACCTCATACCATCAAATCCACAGCTGACTGACTGCTCGCACAAACCCAGAGGGGGAGAGGTTGTGTTACTCAATGCCACACACAACCTGAGTGATTCATTCAATAAAGCTCATACCTTAGATACGGTTGGATACCTTGATTATTTAATAGCCTGGTAAACCCTGAAACTGATGCCTATAACATTTACAGCATTTTTAATGATAGTCAGGGATTCAAACGGCTAAATTCGGCACAAGCAAGTGCACATGTAATGCTGCACTGAGGTCACTTTAAAATACTGTATGTTTTTCTTTGTGGGACTGTAAAGTTTATTGCATATTTTATTGTGAAAGGACATTTTTAATCATCAGAAATGAAGCACTACTGGATCCCAGATCTCACACAACAATGTACAGTAATGTGTATTATATTATTAAATGACTATCTGGACAAATGGTTATACATCTTTTCTCTCTATAGCAGTGTTTTAGACGCTCCCTTGCTCCAACACACCTGATTCAAATGGTTATCTCATCATCCAGCTGTGCAAAAACATGACCCCTACATCTGAATCCGGTGTTGGTGCAGCCATGCAGAGCTCCCCAAGGACCAGGGTTGAGAAACACTGCTCTACAGCAATCTTCACCTCTTATGACTCAACTAAGCCTGAATTACTCATAACCCTGTGGTTGAAATGTGTGGGCACTGCAGCACATGAGATTACCTTCATGGACTCAGTTGCTGCTTTGTGGAGGCCGTGTTAGCTGCAGGAATAACTGACTGGCTTATCTCTTGTTATCATCAGTCTGCTGGCAGCCCGCCTGCCCGCGGTTCTGGCTTACAGACAACAAGTCAAGCAGATTGGCAATTACTCTGTCATATTTAGCCCTGGCTACTGCTTAATCATGGACTCTCACCTCATTTGTCATCCACTAAAACCTCGTCCCTCACTGGATCTTCTCTGTTACTTTATACTTTTCATCTGTCCCTTCTTTTTCGGAAGTGTGTTGCGTCATCATTTTCCAAAGTCATTTGCCTTTCTATTTCTGGTTTAGTACAGGGCACTGTCAGACGCACGATACTTTGCAAGTTACACACACTGAATTTTGAATACTATTTTAATCAGGTGATTATCGAGCCAGAAATACAACTTTCAAAAGCTCTCCTGAAAGAATGTGCTGTTGATGAAGGAACAGTGAAATAGAACATTTGTCCTCATCACCATCAACTAATAAAGTTGCTTGAAAAAAGTAGAATGTGGTTTGTAGCCCTCAAGTTTTAAACAGTGATAACTGTTTATAAGTATCTGACAGCATCTCTGTGTCCGTCGTACCTGGCATCACGATCTTGTCGCAGGCTACACACTTGGAGGAGAACTCGTTACAGTAACAGTCATTGCAGAGCAACGCGTCTTCCTGGCTGGTGAAGGGTTCGTCCGCCAGCGAGCGATCGCAGCGGAAACAGCGGAAGCAGTGCTCGTGATAGTGCCGGTCCTCATAGAAGAGCTCCTGGCAGCAGAACAGAGGGCGAGAACAAGGATAATGGACGTCATTTCATACAGTTGTGTAAAACACAACACTTACAGTATCTATTTACATTATATAGGATTGGTGTGTACAATTTAGTGGTATGGCTGCTCAATGAATAACCAACAAAGATAACAGGTGTGTCAAAACAGCATTATAATAAAACACCGCAGTCATGCAGAGATTCTCTGGTCCTTGCTCTACAGAAGAGAAAAGTGTGTAGAATTTGTGACATGTAATGTTGAGACTGCAGACTACACATCACAGAGGACTCCCCTGTCCACCCCTCCCATTCCAAAGCATGACAGGAAAACTAAAAGTGGCCTTCACCGACCAGAAATGATGCAACTCTCCTTCGTTCATGCAGTAAACACAAAACACACACTCAGACTGGTTTGGCTGTATAAGGAAGACTCTTCCCTTATAAAGTACATATAAGTACATATAAAATGTTCTTTCGCACGCTACAAAAACCAAACTATTTTTATTTTCGAGCAGTTATATTCGCAGTTATATCCTTCTGGGTAGTATTTTAAATGTTTATTCAATAAAACCACACTGGAACTTTAAAGGAAGTGGCTTTGAACTCAACTGTGAATCTTACAATCACAATATTGGCACAATATTGATCATATTGTGCCGCTCTATTAATTGGTGTTTAACCAACTGTTGAACTGAATGAGGAGAATCTGCAGTGGATTCCAGCTCAATATCCAGTGCTTAGTTTTTCCTGTTACTGTCATTAGAAACATGAAGGTGAAAGATCCATTCACAGCCCTTAATATAAAGAACTACAATTTTGGGTCGACACAAATGAGAGAAATGATGTTTATGAATTTATTTCATTTGTGCCAATAGATTCCCTTATTCTTACAGACTTGAAGAATTGCACAATGCAGTCATCTCATCTGCATGAAGCAAGTACAGGAAAGGCTTGAGGCGAGACTAAACAACACTCAAAACCAAAAAGATGAGTGTGTATTCTCTCTGTTTGAAAATGACACATATAATGTCTGCATACGCAGCCTCGGTCAGTGGGCGGTTACTTGCACATATTGTACTTTAGTGCATGCTTCTGTTTGAAAATGTTTTACAAGGGTGGGAGTGAAATCATTGTCTACGAGGCACCGGCCCAACAAATCCCTGGCGCGTCCCGTGGCCTTGAGGATGTTGACAACTCATACGCTGCCTCCGCTATCCAAACGACTAAACGCGGAAGCATGCCGCGTTCTATAAACTCAAATAAGTAGCATATTTCAGTCTCTAAATGGACCACTCCGTGTTAGTGTTTTCCATTAAGGGAAGATTGAATTTTAACTTGATTGTGGCAAAGGAGACGTTCTCTCATGCTGCATTTTTACAGTCTAGCCTTTTGGCTTCTGTGGACTTAGTGGAAATTGCCTGTATAATTGGGAGGTAAATTAGCCTTTACTGCGTCTTGCCACACAAAATATATAGAACACGCCTCATTTGCCATGAATTATGCGTCATTAAAATGGCATAACTTCTGTTTTCACTGCCCGAGGCCACATCACAACGTGACAAGCAATGACTTGGAGCTAATAAGGGTTAGCTCTTTTGATGTGCTTTGTCTTTGTTTAAACTGTTAATATGTTGATCCCGGTGTGGAAAGACTGAGGTCATAGTGTGGGATTCATTCCAGTGTATACACCACAGCAGAGCCAATAAGGGTTGCAAGAAACATTTAGGGCTGAATGTTTTTTTAATTTCATTTTGAAAACCTGTATGTTCTCCACTTGTTGTGCAACTGATCGCTGAACACATGCCTGTTCATGTCATGATTGATGCCTTACCCTTGCGTCGTGGCCGATCAGTTCTTTGCACTCATCACAGGTGTTTGAGAAGCGGCTGTCGTAACAGGGGATGCAGTACGGGCTGTCGTCTGACTGGATGTACTTGCGGCCGTACAGTGATTCTTTGCAGTTGTCACAGTCAAAGCGGTCGGCCATCGCAATTTTCTTCTTCAAGTCTGAAACAGAAAGAAGAGGATTTTTTAATGAGACTCTCAAGAATAGAAAAGTGTGATGTAGTGTCATTACGTAAGGAGATTAGACAGAGCGACACCTTTAAAACACACACACACAATATTGAACTTATGCCACGAGGGATCTCTAAATCAAAACAAAAACAAAAGACCTGGCTTGATAATGTCAGGAAACAGTGCGGGATCATGGGAATTCTGTTGTTGAGACTGAGCTTTACAAGGAGAACTTTGGCAGCAGAGCACGCGGCAAACGCCAACGAGTCGTTGTGATCCATTAGTGACAAACACACACAGGAAAATGAAAATAAAAGACACATTGATCAGTTATTAGAACCCGATATTTCCCTCCTCACGCTGATGTTTACCCCAGGTAAAGCTGATGATGTCATTAAAAGACGGCTAAAATGAAATGAACAGAAATTTGGCTTCAGTTATAAGGGCTCAGACAAAACACAAAGTGCAAGTGGAAAGAAAAAAAGACAGACAGAGAAAAAAGAGAGGAGGGGAGAGTTATGAGAGACAGTGCAAAATGCCTATTAACTTTAATTGGTGTGTGATGAAAGTGCAGCGGATGCAGAGGCGAGAGGATGAGAGAAGGAGCTGTCACTTTGCTGTCTTTCAGTAACAACCTGAGTCTTTCCTGCCGCTGTCAACTGTGGCACAATCTTATCAGCGAGTGGGGAAATGAGTGGATGTGAAACCCACACACTGTACATATTTATGAGGCAAGAACAACAAATAAAGAAACGCTGTGATGTGTTTGTGAGTGTGATCCCCTCACTAGATGTTTCCTTTTGGCCTAAGGATGCACCTACAGTACAACGCTGATACAGACACTGTTGAAAACATGGTTTTTAATTGTGCAACGGGCCCTCGATCATCTTGATGTGATGCAGTATGGCAAACATTGTTGAGTTGGCAAAACACTGCAGCATGAAAGAAAGCATGGTCGTTCTAAAATCTTCCTTTTTTATCTTTTAAGTGTACATGGTGCATTATCTGTGTGTGTGTGTGTGTGTGTGTGTGTGTGTGTGTGTGTGTGTGTGAAAGAGTCAGGATCAGAACTGTGTTAAATGACACTGGACATGTTCTTACTCATTAATGATTAATGCGTAATGATTTTTCACGATAAGTGCTTTTGGCTCAATATTGACATGTGGGAATTTAGACATAAATCTCAAGGAAAAGGCTGCTGGAGAATAGTTTTGCAAACGTAACTGTGGGTCCTGACCCAGATTACGGGTGCATGACAACAGTTACTATATAATATAACTAAAAAAATATCTATTAAATAAAATATCACAATATTTCATGGCGTGATACTGTATCAATACACTGGATTCATAGCTCCAATGCGACGGTAGCTCAGTGGTAGAGCGACTCATCTGTGAACGTGGAGGTTGTGGGTTTGATTCCCAGCTCCGCTAGTCTACATGCCACTGTGCCCTTGGGCAAGACAATTAACCCCACGTTGCTCCTGACGGCTGTGCCGGCAGCGTGTGAATGGGTATGAAAGATGAGTGATAGAAAATGTGCTGCACATAGATCAAGAGTAGAAAAGCTATTTTGATAGTCGATCAATCAGTTTGAAGCTTTTTTTCACGAGTAAAACACGATTTCCGATTGTTTAAGCTACTTTTTTCTTAATTTCTTTGCTCTGGATAACAAAGAAATCATTTAAAGTGATTCATTTTGGTCTGTGGACAAAACAAGACATTTGAGAACATCATCCTTTCCAGGTTTGACGAACACAGATCAACATTTTTTAAGGTTTTCTGATATTTTATGGACCAAACGAGTAATCGAGAAAATAATCAAATACAAACCATTTACCATTAAAATACACTATACTGATTCTTGCCAATACACAGCCCTAGAAGCACATAGTCAGTTACTTCTCCTTTTTTTCCTCTTTTCTTTCTTCATTTACTCTTTATTATTTGTATATGTATTGAAATATTAACTATTTATAAAGTCCAGGTTATATGTCATTGTTTTGCCTATAATATGGCACTTAAAGGATGGGTTGATGAAGCTAGAAAATATTTATAAATATATATATATATATATATATATGTATATATATGTATATATATGTATGTGATTTGGGATATACTGTGATTTTGTGCCTGAAATAATAAAGAGATTATTAAGCACTAAATCAAACAAAAAAAAGTGTTGCAGTATGGCTGGAGGGAAGTGATAAGTGATACAGCCCTGAGAAAAGATGCAGTGCAGCTCATTTACTCTGACCACACACTAACAATCATCTCCACTTAATATCACAATCAATTCAACTTGTAACTTCAGGTACTGCCTATCTCACACACACACACACACACACACACACACACACGTGCGTATATGAACATCCATCATAATACAAGCATATAAAGCACGGAGCAGGCAACCACACACACACACACACACATAAAAAGCACAGGGTGACATAGAAAAATGAACAAAGTGTAAAAGCCAAATCACACAGAATCTGTCATCAAGGAAAACATTAGTCCCAGACTCTCATATTTCATCTGTCTCAGCCTTTAGTGAGACACAAGCCCTTAATGAGTTAAGGTGAACAAGTTCACCACCACAGTTCCACAACCATTTCCCCAAACTGGAGTGTCGCTTTCAGCTGCCTTCAACAACTCCAAGACATAGTTCAGAAAATGTAAATACACGACTCCCTGCAGTCATGTGTATACACTGGCTTGCATCACTGCGCAGCCATAACTCTCTAACTAATGACTGAATGGATACATCTCACATATCTCACATCCATCTGAATGCTATGGCAAGGTCTCAGAATAAGCAGCTGTGGTTGGCCTGTGTAATCTGCAACAACATGCTGAACTTGCAAGTCTCTGTTTTAACGCCGAGTTCTGCGCATTTGGACACTCCATCCATCAGGAAAATTCCCGTGACGTTTGCCGTAGGCCCGCGTAACCACAACGTCAAAGCTTAGATCAACTAAGTGCACGGTTGAGAATGAACACAGCACCTAATGTTATCTGCAGTTCCAGGTAGGTATGCGCTGCCTGCGCTTGCCAGGTAAGCCAACGAGACGAAGCATGACTCACAGAGCCGGGAAGGCAGTGCTGTGACGTCTGACGTCTGTCTGATGTCAGCTTTGATTTCCAAAGCAAATCAGGCGGCTGTTTTTGACCCTTCCACACATCATTCACATGATCCACATAAGCATTGACTTCAACACCGAAGAAAGTAGGTCATCATAGGTGGAAATACAGTACCTCTCGTACAGGATGATGAATATTTGAACACAGATGTTTAACTATAGCTGACATCCCCGTGCCTGGGTTAGATCACCCACTGTGTTCCTGGTTGCTAACCATTAAAGCCCTGTGCAGCCTTGGCCAGCCGCCCTCTCTGCAAGTGTTTTAATGGTCTCCAGTGAGATAAGGGTTTGAACAAGAATGACTGGTTTTCTAGCACTAGGCACTAAGGCAAGGTTTGGTGCTCCTCAGAGGATTTTAAAAATTGATTTCTTTACATTTTTATTTACCCCAGACGAGTCCGAGAGGTAGGACCACACACACGCCACGGGGCATTGTCATCCGTCATATGTAGAAAATGTAAAATACAAGAGGAAAGAAATTATGGATGCATTCATGGCTCAGAGGATGAAATCTTTATATTTTCAGACAGACAGAAATCAGGAATCATGTCAACATTAGAAATCTAGTCTTTCTTGTACATGGAGATGCCAATCCATGTTATTTATAATGTAGGTACATGACAACTGCTGGGTAGAAATTCATCATGTGATGTGATATTTCTGCACACTCATTGGCTATTCTGCCCAAATGCCATTGCAAACAGAAAATCAGTGAAGACTAATGGGCACGTCCATACTACTGCTTTATGATCTGCATCCAGACCAGCATTTCAGCTCCAAGTCAGAAGTTGTAAGTCCTCTGGAAGTATGAGTAGCTACCAATGATGAGAAACAACAATGTTGAAAACAAAGAGTAAGTATTTCTTTTATAGGATGAACACACACACGGTGAAAGTGAAACTGAATTATCAGAACCTTTCATTCACTGCTGAAAGTTCGTGTTGTGGCCAATCAGGAGAGAAATGTGAGTAACTGCAGCTCTGTTTTCAAAGGTCGCATTTTCTGCAGTATTTTCAGACTTGTGAGTAGTGTGGATGTAGCCTGATTCACTTTAGTAGCATCCCCACCGGCCAAATCAGGAATTCCCTTAATCAAAGACCCATAATCACATCCTACAGTGTAAAGCCAGAATAAATGTAGGCAAGAATGCAGGTACTAAACCACAGATGGCAACATGACACCAATACAATTATATATATACAGAATATAGGCAAAACAAAGGCAGAAGAGGTTATTGTTCTGACTTCCGGTCAGGTAGTGTTTTCATTTCTGTGGGATTCACTGTGGTGTTTGAGTGGCCACAGCACAGCCTGCAATGAAGTCCTGATGGTAAATGCTCTCACAGAGAGGGCTGTGACGTCAGTGCACTGACCCCTGCTGTGATGCACTAAGACGTGATTACTGACCCAAAACCCACTGTACTGAAACTGAAGACTTGGATCTGGGTCACAGTGAACTCTGGTACAAAGGCCATTTCTCACAAGGCTTTGTATCCACTACTGTATAAGCTAACTTCCCAGCAGCAGTCCATCTCCGTCTTGTCCAGAACCCAGTGACTAAGAACCCCACTTTGGGTTAATAACGTTCCCAAATACCAAAGCTGTGAGTGAATTCATCCCCCTGGGAAAAGTGTGGGCTTCAAGGAAATCGCCAAACTCTCCACAAAAGACAACCATCCAGAAATATTTGAACCAACTTTACTTACTGGGATATATGTATTACATTCAGCAATAATAGACCAGTAAGACAGAGAAGAACAAAAATTACAAATAATATTACACAAATAATCCTTCTTGACATTTTTTGTTTCCCAGGAGCTGATGTTTCCGTCCGTACAGGTGTTCTTAATTAATCATAATGTGAACAATGCAGAAGAAAGTGTGACTCATTCTCAATTTTACCTAATTCACATAATTGTGCACAAGCTGTTTTCCTCCCGAACATTTTTTTTTTAAAATCTGCCAACTTCCAGGACCAGAGGAACAATTCTGTTCTCAGTGGAGCAAATTAAAACCTCCGACCTCCTGATAAGTTTGCTTTAAAGTAAGATTCAGCAAAGTAATTATTGCCTGCTTTGCATATATGTTTGTCATTTTGGTTTTGCCATTTTCTTTCAAATCTAGACAGTAATTTGCTTGTAATGGTGCTGCATGAAAAATGATTACAGTGAATAAACTGTAAATCCTCAAGAGTGGCTTCAATCTATTTAAACCACGGAGAAAAATGCTGTGATTTACGCCAACGGCAAATCTTCAACTTCACCCGAATTCCACAGTTGAATCATTCTACATTTACATCTTATTAAAGTGCACATCACCTTGAATAGCCACAATAGGAGCACATTTTAAACACCTAAAAAAAAACAGTGTGCAGCTGTGTTTTGTATAAATCTCCAGACACCTGAGGCAACACACAATCATGCATCCATCATAGACTTAAGAGTAGATGTTCATGGTTCTGAGAGGATGAACCCCTACTTTCATTAGCCTCATTTTCCATTGTATTTTAACATCATAACAAAGCTTCTATTCTCCACTTTCCATTTAAGGGAATTCCTTAATTCCTGCAACATGAGACCTATATATTTCATTATCTAGACACATTGTCTCAAGAAAACAAATGAAAATTGACAGATATTTATAGCGCGTTATTTATTCCATGCATATGTTGTTGTGTTGTATTCTGGGATGTGCCGCACCGTGTAACTTCCTTGACCTGTCCAGATAACAGAGGAATGCCAAGGCTGAATTCTGCTATTCATCACAAGCCTGATTGACATAAGGGGTGAGGTTCAGGGCCAACTGTGAGACACCACAGAGCAGAGCACCAGTGTAAACCAGACCATGTGCTGTTGCCGGGTGATGGTTGGTAACTGAAGGGCAGACACAGATAGCCTGTCCAGTCCAGTCTCACAGGCACAGGCTTGTTAATCCCCAGCCCAGACATTGCTTATGCTCTGGTTGATCCCAAATGAACAGTCTGCACAACCTGCTGCTGAAAGGCCTGCCAGCTCTTCCCTCCTGCCCTGCCATTGCTCTGAAGAATCTCCTTGTAAAACATCTCTTTCACTCAAACTAGACAAAGCATTTACATGACGGTACATTAGCGGAGGGGAGATGATATCTTCTCCACTGTGTGTCGTCTTTCTAATGTCTCACCTCTAGATGAGAGAAGGGAATGACACTTGTGTAAATGTAAAAAGTTACATTTTAAGGATTGGATTTATTAAAATGTGCAGTAAGTAAATGGCAAAAACTAAGTGTAATTTTCTTGTGTTGCAGACACAAT
Organism: Solea solea; assembly: GCF_958295425.1. Classification (NCBI taxonomy): domain Eukaryota; kingdom Metazoa; phylum Chordata; class Actinopteri; order Pleuronectiformes; family Soleidae; genus Solea; species Solea solea. The sequence goes on from NC_081146.1 coordinate 4,501,863, forward strand.
CATGGTTCAACTGACACAACGATCACCTCTGTTTCTTGTGCCGTTGTTGTCCGTTAAAAATCTCATCCCCCTCAATTATAGCAACTGCTTTGTCATCTACCTCATTATCAAGAACAAGTAGCACAGATATGGATAATACAAATACATAGAACAGACATGACTGAAGCCTTTCACTGGAGCATAAATGGATGTTTAGTCAAGTGAGGGGAACCCTGACTGCCTGAGCATTTGTATGTCACAGGAACTCCAGTTTACAACAATGTTGTTGTTTTTTAATGATGTACAGTGCTGCTCTGTTATCTTGGCACATACAAGTATGGAATTGGCACCATTATCTTTATGAGCTACTTCCTGTGATAAGACTTGTTGCCTCACTGTGTCCTCTCCATTACTGGACTTCATTTATCTGATCCAGGAAAAGTCAATGAGACCAGAGCACCAAGCATTTGACTAATACTTAATGAATATACTTCAGGGGCTTTATCGTCCACCTGGAGAAAACTGGCACACAGAGCAGCGCAGATGTCTCGTTTCCAACCGACAAAGTCGTCATCTTCACGCCCAGTGCCCACGTTGTCTCCTTTATCACTCTCATCTCTTCAGCAGAGAATCATACACTTCTCCAGTTTCCTGCATTCGTCATTTAAATAGCTGGATTGTAAAGCAATGACAAGTGAAACTTAGATTGTCCTCTTTGATGTTACACCCAAAACACACCTACAAATATCTCAGACACTAAATACAAGATTACGTGACGTGTAACTAAGGACATGGCCTCTGAGTCATCAGACCCTGGAAGAGAGAGACATGAACATAATCCCTCTGACACTGTGTCATAAACAGAAGAGCTGAACCATTTTTAGTTTTGTTTTTGTTTTTTTTTAACTTAATGCAATTTACATTTTACAATAAGTCACCTAATGAAAAGTCTTGCATGCCATGAGGTGTTGAAATATTGGATAAGATTGGACAACATCGCTGTCCCCTGTCTGGTTGCCACTGGACTAAGACAAATGAATTTTTTCTAAAGTGTGTTTTTGACATTTGACTTATTTTTGATATGCCTAACCAAGCCCTCGAATGATACACTAAAGTGTCCAGCTCTTTCTTCCTTATCCCAACTTAACCAAGGAACTTTACTGCGTCTGGAAGACGTCCAGGCACCAGACAGAGAGCAATGTGATGGTATGTGTTTACACAAAAGAAGCCGTTCCACTTTTCCTCTAATTTGATTTAAGACCTGGTTTAGTATAGGTTTAGGCTTAATATAGGTTTCGGATTAAGATCCTGCTCCAGCGTTCGTTTGATTCTAAATGTCACTGTCTTCATTTTTTTTTCCATCCTTTTACTGTGTCTAATCCCCTCCTAGTGTTTGACTTCTCTGTTTCGTCATCTCTCTTCTCTGTGACATTTTGTAAAAGGAAGAAGTCATGTGTACTTAAAGGAGACCTGCTTAACTGCACACGCCGTCCTGTGTCGCATTAGTCTATTCGCTGCCATAACACTCAGGTAGTTACAGGTGATTAAGTGGCTTTTATAGGCACTACTTTTTCAGGCAGATTAGACCTTACTTTTCACGATAAAATCCACACTTGTTTAAGTGTCCACTTGGACATAAAAGTGCACAAGTCACAAAGGACACATAAACACAGACTACTAGACTTTCTCTTGTACTGAAGTAATTCCTTTTTGAGGGTTTGTGTGTGTGTGTGTGTGTGTGTGTGTGTGGGCAAATTTGACCTAACTTTAAAGTTGTTGTTTTTTTCTGAGGGTTAATACTTGGTTTTAAGACTAGACTTGGTTTCAGCGGAGGGGAACTAAAAATGAGTCATTGTATCAAAATATAACCAAACACAGACAACATAAAATAAATGCCACTACAAGTCAGTCCCATGTAAATCCTGTAAAGAGTCTACGGCTTAGCTACATGATATTTCTAAAGTAGCCAACAGCCAGAGCTTGTGGAAATCCCTGCAGCTGGTGTGGAGGTGATTGGGGTGACTGCCAAGCTAAAACATGCCCAGATCAGCTCCGATCTGGTACTTGCCATTGGGAAATCCCTACAAAAAAAAAAAAACACTTCACTTCTAATGTTACACAGAAGGATGTTGCTTTCCTGTAGGCAGCACAACAATCTCAAACAATACAGTTGCAGATCAACAACAATACAGATCCACAGATCCATTAGTCATTTGACATTGATTCCTCACCAGAAAACCATAACTGCAATCATAGCCATGATATTGAGGACTTTGCACAATCTGTGGGTATCAGAGTTTAAACTGTGGTATCTGCACTGATCCTCTGTTGAGATGCTGTTTGTAAACAACCAGTGGCTCAAACATGAGTGCTGTCCTTTTTAGATCACTGCCTGTCTTCCATTAGAGGAGAGTCTGGGCCACCCACATTCTCAGGACACTGTGGAAGTGTATATGCAAAAAACTATCATCTGTCTGTTCCTTTTAAGAACCGTCAGTGAACGAGTTGTGGCAGGGTGGATGTTTTACCTGAGACTGCTCCTCTGTGGGAGCCTGGGTCAGACTTGAGGATCGAGTAGAGGCTGCAGGACCAGACACTGGAAACACTAACCTGTTATTGTCCCTGAGCATTTAAACACCAGCTGGTGTGGAGTGGGAGGCGACAGAGAGCTCAAATCAAAGCCAACATCATAAACACAAAGGAGGGAAATGACCACCTGCAGCAGAAAATGTCACCGCAGCCTTTGTAATTTGTCCCTTCTTGGCAACTTCTAATGACCATGCAAGTGCAGGGATATGACTTGATGTCTTTTAATATTAGCCTTGAACCTATTGTGTAGGACACACTGTAGAATTACAGGAAAATCTACGACTGAAGGAAAACTGGCCTGAAAGAAATACACGTCAAACTCTGTGGCCTTAATTATTAAAGGGATTTGACAGAGAGATTTTCTGTAGAAATGATAAACAAAAGCACAGCACGTATACCACTGACGTACGCTCAGTTAAGCCGTAAAAAAAAGAAGAAGCATAATCTGACACTCACTTGGCACACGGAGGACTTGAAGACGTAATGGTAAGGAAGACTCCGCATACATGGAACTTTCTGAGGGAGAAGTGCAGCTGAAAATGCAATTGTCGCATCTCATCTGTCCCCTTCCACACGGCTGTCTCAATCCCAACTTTCCACAATACTCCACCGACACCAAACAATAACATTGCAATTACTCTAAATCATACAGTGCTGCAACTGCTGTCCCAACCACCGTGAGGGAAAGTTTGGAACTGAGGAGCAAAAGTGAATTTATTTTTATATCACTCGGTGTGGATGGCCTAAAGACTGCATTTTTGGCCTACATTTGTCTTCCTTTGAAGAAAAAAAAAAAAAAAACAGCACTGCCATACGTTAGACAGTCACATCTGGTTTGCATTGGGGAAACTATGCAGTCGACTCCTGAGTGCCAGTGGAGGTTTTTTGGAGAGTCACTGCCTGGAGAATGCAAGAAAAGGTAGTCTTTTTTTTTCTTTCTCTCCGTGCTTGTATTTGCCAGTAAATGTTTAGATGGCAGAGAGACAACTGGAGTGAGAGTGAGAAAAGAGCCAGCAAATCTTAAAAGTAAGTGTGGAAAAAAAAAAATATTTGGACATATGAACATATGATGAGAGCATAGGAAGGGAGGAATGCAGAGGGAATGGAGATACAAATAATCTGTGATAACACAAACATTAAAAGCCGATTCTCGCCCAACAAAAATGAACTGACGCTAAGATAAGCCTGTTGTATATAGCAAGAAGAAATCCAAGAAAGGTGCTAAAAGATCTCAGGGTAACAGTCTATCGGTGCTTTGGTGTGGCAACATGTTTCAGAATAAATAATTTGTGAACGATTGTGTTCCCCTGCAGCCACTTGACAGTGTATATTAGTTCTCTATGAACAAACAAGTTAGTAATCCCTATGTAAGGAAGCCCTATACCTCAGAGTTTCCCAGGCCAGAGCTGTGTGACCAAAAATGGTTATCTTATAGTCACTGTCGTGATATCTTCACATCCTCCCTGTCATCCTCAGCCCTGTGATCCAAGGGATAGGGAATCCCTTTGAAATCTGAAGCCTGCTCTATTAAACCAAAACCCATTCGACACCTGCTTGAGGACTGTGGACCTGTGCCATTGTCTGAGCTAATGTTGTTTAAAACTTAAGAAGCGTACCAACACCTTATCTTCATTCAAATCAGACCAGAACGAGAGGCATGCTCAGTGAGGAGCTGGTACTTTTACTTGCAGGTTTGGTGATTCAATTATATCCCATACCCACTGGTCAAAAAACGATTTAATCCTGGCTTTAACCTGAATTTTGACTAGTGTGGAATCATTTAATTGGCAATCGAGTCCACTGAGACATGTACTCATCTTCTGGTCATTAATAGAGCCGTTAACCCTGAATTTGACTCTTTACATCTTGGAACAGCGTAAAACATATAAAATAGTAACGACTGTAACATTTTCTTCCTCCGACTAATTCTCCCTCGGGCGTGTTTGAGACGTCACATTTCACGCATGGGTGAAACAGGGATGAAAAATACACCACAGGACAGACCGACAACTAGCAATGGTAATGATGTTAATTGCCTTAGTGGGTACACTGAGGCTCAAAAAGCCCCAAAATGTGGGCTAATTTGAGTATGAAAGAGTCTTCATTGGTTTTACAAGTTCCACAAGAGGATGTTTCTACTAAACAAACCTCCAGAGGTGGAACCAAAAGAGACCCACCGCTGCATATCTTCAGAGGAAAAGCACAAATATCAATTTCTGTCTCTGTCTTTGCTACATGACCAGAGAAACTTGAACTTCACGTCCAACCACAAGTCACCCCAATGGAAAATTGCATGTGGAGAGCTCTTATAAATAAAACAAACTGCTTGAAACTCTTTAAACTGATGGAGCCACCTTTGCGTTACACAAGTGTCAGTAAGGATCTCAAGTGCATGACTTTGGAGGTTTGGACTGTGACCTATAATCACAGAGGACACTTTAACTGTATCGCCCCAGCTTTGTGACATGATGAGGAATTTGGTTATGCTTGTGCGTTTGCTTTGACTATCTTTGCAGTTGAATTTCATTAGAAAGTGCATCTGACAGCTGTGTAGCCTTGATCTCAGCCAAAATACTTTTAGTTGTCTTCATTAGTTCTAGATGCAGACGTGTTGCAAAGTTCCCAATTCCACTCTAGTCAGTGGAATCTAGTCAGTATTTTGCACCATCCATGAGCAATTCAGACCAGGAAATACTCACAAATCCATCTTAAACATGTATTATATATGATACAAATGGTCAGACTATGATAAATGATAGATCTGTACCAACCTCCTTCACCACAGTCACCCTTCTCTCCCTCTATTCACTATATGATCTGTATCTGTGTTGGTTTTGGATGTGTTTTTAAAAATATGCCTCCAAATCCATTGATACCAAGGTAGAGATTAGCAGACATGCCTCAGTGTTGTAGAGAGAGACGGAGGGATGTTCCCTCTGTGGTACTGACATACACAAGCAGAAAGGAAACACAAGGAAATGACACTTCTGGTAAGGACATACTCATGCTCGATTTTGCCTATCGTGATATTTTGTAGCATGTCCGAGTCCAGTTAGAACAAATCATTTGACATACTACTCCTTCAAAGATATTTGGATATATGTTATTAGCACTAATAATATGTATTTAAAGTCGAATGGACAAACATGATCCCAGTGCACATAAGGTTGAAGAGGAAGGCTGCATCATCATTTTGACTTTGTTCTGTTCTGTTCTGTTCGGACCGCTGCTAATTTATGACCTGGCTCCATTGCACTCATTAACACAAAGGTATTGAATACCAAGACAAAGTGTGAACCAAAAAAAAAATGGCCACCCTACAGACCTTCGGTCAGTCCCAGGTGGTCGCCTCATGTCGGCTGAGTCAGCACAGCTATAGCTTGGACATCAAGGAGCTGGGCTTTAGTTTCACAGACTGTACACTCAGCAGTCTGAACCACAAACAACTGTGCAAACCCACAACTGCAAGCAATTATTTATAACTAATTTAGACTTGTGGCTCGTGGCAGCAGTGATGGCACCTGACCCCGAGGTTAATGCCCAGACAAGAGAGCTTTTCTTCTTCTTCTTCTTCTACTTTTAAACATGCATCCCAAAATCCCCACACTTGAATATTCAGCGTGTTGTTATGGGCAGGTGGATGTTTCCAGCCACTGTGTGAAACTAAGGGCCTCCATGGGTATTATAGATTATGAGCAGCAAGAACAATCCCCATTTTAACAGCTGCACAAATTATCTCCCACAACCGCAACAGCCCGAAAAACTTCACCTCTCTCCCTCTTTGACTCTGTAACCCCAAGAAAATGGGTTCATATGAAGAAAAAAAACATTGGCTCAGAAAAACAGGAGGGGCTGCCAAATGTGAAATGACTGGGATGAATATCTCAGAAGTCATTTCCAGTATATGCAGCCTTTTTCCCCTTCTCTCTCATGCACATCTCCATGGCAACGTGTAAACAGTGCCCTCATTCCCCTGGACCATAAACATCTTGGCAGCAACGTTTTGCTCTTGTTTCATCCTACGCAGCAATGACTGGGGGCAAAACACAGCATTTTATTGGGGAAGCTGTGGCAATGTGAACATTGATGTGTGGACCATAAAATATATTGAAGCCATCAGGGAACTCAGATATCATATAATACATCCTAAAGTTAGATTATGTTGATTATTTTAGACTTCCTAACATATTTATGGAGCAGAGTCTGCAATGCACATGTCGAAAATCCGGTCAAAGTTACTTTAAGGTTCAGTGTGTAACTATTAGAGGTGTTTAGTGGCAGGAGTTGAATATACAGTACTACCTACGGCTGAACAATTAATAGTTTTCAAAGAGAAATCACAATTGCCACAATGCAATTTACACGTTTTATTTTTGATTGTTTTAGTTTCAATTACAGTTTTAAACTAATGTCCTATACAGTGCCTCCCCATTCTGGTGTCAATATTTTGATTTCATTCATTCATCTTCTACTGCTTCATCCATACTCACATCTACAGTAGTGTCAATTTAAAGTGTCCAATTAATGTCCAACTAATCCCCAAATCTGCATGTCTTTGGACTGTGGGAGGAAACCGGAGAACCGGATATGCACAAAGGCCTTTGTTCTGATCGGGTCACAAACCCAGGTCTTCTTGTTGCAAAAGCAAGAGTGATAACCATCTTATTTTAAACCTATCACACAGTAAATACTGAACTGAAGTCAAATTGCAATCAAAATTTGTGTCTCCTAGCCCAAATACTACCCATAAATATAAGTGTAAGCTTACTTTGCAAACAGAAAAAGAACAATATTTATTTATTTAAAGGCCACCGTAGTTCCCTGACACACATAAGAAAGGGAAAGGTGAACAGAGGAGACAACCTGCAGTCTCACCATTAGATGTCGATAATTCTCACACACTAGACCCTTAAAGTAAGTAGGACCGCTCACCAGAGCATGCAGTCAAATGGATGCCATATGTTTATTGTAAATCAGCAGGTTGTAAAATTAAAAACATAAAAACAGACATGATAATGTGTGTTGACTTCTGAAACATCCTCTTGCACCATTTTCCTGTCATAACAAACATAATGTCTTGTTCCTTTATTCTGGCATTTACTGTGAGAACAAAACGTGGGTTCATTTCCTACAGGGCAACGACCCCATACACAAAACATGGTGTTGATAACAAGTCAGCATGCACCCGCAATGTGCTCCTTCCTGTTACCCCAAACAGAGCGACATCTCTGGGATGTCTCAGAGAGATGCTCGCACACATTTGCAAACACAGAGAGAAAATGAAAAACAGGCGTATTATGTCTAAACACACTAACACAAGGACAAAGCTGCCGAGCTGTAGACACACCTGCAGCCATGTGCATGAATAAGCGCACACCTACGCTATTATGCATGCAAACATGTGAATACACAAAGCAGAGGGTAGATAGAGAGATCAAACAAAAAATAAACACAGCAGCCAAACTGGGGGACAATGGATGACTTGTGCAGGAAGAGCAGGCACAGGGAGCAGCTGCATACACACACTCACAGTTTGTTTAGGTCTCTTTGTGGGGACTTCCTGTTGGGTGCAATCGCGTCTCATATTTACAGACCCCCTACTTTTTCAGCTCACATAAATAAAGCCGATCGGGTCATGCAATTTGGACATATTTAGGGAATTAATTTTAGAAAATGTGGCAAGATCTTGGCAATAAGAATGCAAACAGATTAATTCAAACCAGGATGACGACCGCCAAGACAACCACCAGCGAAACACAAAACACAAGATTTACCCATTCAAATAATGATGCCATCATGACTAACATCAAGACTAAAGACAACTGGAGTGAAAGAGAGATTTAAACTATGAAAGATAACAAATTTACAGTAATTCAACACATTGAAGCAAAGGGAAATTTGTATGATCCCACAGACGAAACACCTCCTTCAGGACCCAGTTCAGACCTGGTATTAACATCCATCCTGAGTAATCCTATCACATGTGCACAGCTACAGGTCTGAAGGCACTCAATGTGTCCTAAATGCAGCTTCAGATCTGTGGTTTGAGAAGACACAGATGTGGACACATTTCAGAGCATGCATGAACACATCCTGTCCTCAGGACGGATTAGAGTCCGTCTACTCAGCTGACGTCCTCTGACCTGCTGCAGTTCCACGGTATTTTTAAAACTTCTCAGGGAACAGACATTGATTGTACATATAGCACAAGGAGGGGAGAAACTGCTGTCCACTTGTGATTGTATAGAACTGAACTGAGGACTTTACAGTATATATTTTAAATAACAATAAGGTAAAACCAAAACATTAAATGTGTAAACTTACAAAGGTAATGATCAGACAATTCAATAAATAATAATTGGCTGATGCTGATGAATGAGTTTACTTGTCCCAGGTCTGAACAGGGCGTGTGTTGTCTTTGTCAGTTTGCTTTAGCTTTGACCTCCAGACTGATTGCTGAGAAGTGACTCTGGCTGATGCCATGGCAGCAGCTCGTTTTGTTTGGTGGAGGGAGGCCAAACGCGCTCTGATGAATTGCCACAAAATCAGGAAGTGCATATGTGAGTGGAGCTTTGTGACCTAAAGGTCATTTATCCTCCTCACCATACCGCAGGGAGAATGTCCCAGCCCTGAGATGCTGCAGGCAGGCCTTGTGGCTGGAATGAGCTCACTTCAAAGGTGTCCATAAATCATGTTGCCATGCGTCCAAAACTGCCTCCAACCACATCGCTGCACGTTTCCCGGTCATTCACCATCATCTAACATTATCTCCCATTTTCCGCTGTCCTCTAGTCTAAGTTCAGTCCTTGTGCCTTTGTGTCCTGTCATTGATGTTTTGAGATTTTGCATCCAAACATGCCATGACAGTCGAATCTGAGCAGATCATGATAAATCAATCATAGCAGAGGAACATGAGAGCAGTGGAGTGGTAGTGCTCGATGTAAACATGTAATGACCTATAACCAATTAGTTTGATAAAAGAAAGCAATTCTCCTTTTGGGAGACAATGAATCTCAGAGGATTTATCTGATGTTCACTGCAAGTTCAGAAATCCTAGAGCTTGTTTCTTGACTTTGCCAGAAGAGACCTGCAATCCGTCAGGTCCTTATCTCACAGTGTCACACACACGGGAATCTCTTTATCATGCAGCCATGCAAAACACCATTCATCTTCTCCACCTAATTCATTATCAGTGATAACATGCAAAGGCACGGCGGCGGTTGTTAAATGGAGCGACGACGTGAAAACAGGTGCTTTGGTAAACACTGATAGCATGGTTGAATTATGTTGCTTCCCCGAGCAGACCTGCCTATATCGCCTTCAATCTATTAACCACAATTCCTCATCAGACTCCGTTTTGACCTCGCTCTGCTTTTATCCCGCTCCCTCTTTTCTACAGAGACACCTTTTTGGCTTTAGAGGATGTGGGAAGACAAAAAAGGCACACACAAATTGAGAAGCTAGTCGAAGGCACATGGTTGTCTTCGTGGCTACATGGCCTTGTCAATGATCAAGAGACGTGTGAATGTAGAGTATGTCACACATCTACCTAGCTGAAACAGAATGTATGGCTCTGGCTTGAATATTTGACACGCAGAATCAAAACAGAACAGAAGTAGTTTCAAAGGTACGCTGTGTTTCCATCAAGATATGGTTCCGTTTGGTACAGTACAGTTTGGAATGTTAAAGCTCTGGGTCAGGCTTGCGTTTCAGCTGAGAACAGTACCTTTACTTGTTAGGCAGGGCGTGGGCTGTGTGTGATGGCTATGTGGCGCAAGGTCCCCCAACAATGGAAGGACATCCAGCCTCAACTTCCATGGGATGCCCAATCAGCTGACTGTCATGGGTAGAGCCGGTCTAGCTCCACCCTCACTGTATCGTAATAATAAATAATAATAATAATGACTTTGATTTATAAAGCGCCATTCACGAAACCCAAGGTCGCTTCGGTACCATCGTACCATTTTGCTCTGGTTTCCAAAGGGAAGGGTGCCAAAGAATGGCACGACTGGAGCTGGATATGTTGGTACTATTCCTAATGGAAACACAACAAAAAAAAATATGTAGGGTCCCAAAACCGAATCGTTACACTTGGTGGAAACACGGCTTAAAACTCCTCTGACCCACCGCCACGAGCATGACACAGCAAATGACCAATGACCATCATTACACATGGTTTCTAATACTATAGGATGCATTTCCTTCCATTCATTCTTCAGTATCCATTAAAACTTAAACAGTTTCCACTCACCACTGCTGAGAAAGCGTGCAGTGGGATGAGGGATGGTTTTTTTTTTTTTTTTTTTTTTAAAGGGGGGGTTTGAATACTTCCACAGTGAAGTCATGGTGCTTGTGTCATTGGCTCTCTGCTGTGCTTTGCTCACCGTCTGGCCCCCATTTTACCCATTGATCTAATTTCCAATGCCAAAACTAGATGTGGTTCTGTTTGAAGTTGAATGTTTAGGCCCATTAAAGCGTTGACAGAATTGCAAACGTATGGTGGACCTCGAGAGAAGTAAAGAAGAAAACAACTCAGCGATGTTTGCCAGATTCTTGAGAAGGGAAGGCGTAAACACAATGTAAACTTTCTTTAGCAGCGTCCAGTGAAATCTGAACACCTATCTTACTTTTTGCATCTGTTGTTCGTGCTGTTCTTCCCTTCATTCTAGCTTTAGTTATCATTTGGCATCATAATATTACAAAATCTCCACCTCTCGTGTATTGAAATTCTACCTGAAAATGTCTTTCAACCACAGCTGCCGCACTGAAATGAGATGAAATGAGCCTATAGAGAATTTTCCCATTGCATCATCAGCTTGTCTCGCCTTTACTGCTGTCACCAAGCATCAGAGTCGCAGCTGGACACAGTGCAGATCACTATCATCAAATATTTTAAGAAAAATGAAAGTTTTAGGGCAGTGTGTTTTTTTTGAGGCTGGTTCTCTTTGCTCTGGGATGAAAGAATGCATTTGTCGGCCACATTTAAAGGAGCCTTTGAAATTGGAGCACTTAATCACAGTGCTATGATGCAATCAGCCTTCAAATGCAGCCTCCAAAGAATGTGGCCCCTGGTCCTGGACTCAGGTTTTCTGTCCTAGGCCGGGGCCACACTGGATGCATTAGCAGCATCTTGCATTGCAAGAGGTCTTGCTTTTCACTTAGGATCACATGATGACAGATTAGAGCAGCCACACTGCCTGCCTATTTTTCTGTGAGCCAAGCACATGTTTACAAAAAACAGACAGTAAATTTCAGATTCAGTGTCATTATCTGTCATATATGTCATTCTGTTTCAAGATATAAGAGGTCGAGCATTTCAGTTGAATCCCTTTGTTATCAACAAGACTTAATTGTAAGATATTTGCAGCATGGATTAAACGGTTTAACAGATTCATACCGAAGATTCCTGGCATTTAGTTTACAGGGGAGTATTTGCATTATTTAAAAGTATAGTTTTAGGATTGTTTTCAAAGGCAAACCCAGACACAGCACACCGCACCAGTACAGCCATGGCCTTACAGCAGCCTGCTGCCCTTTTTTAGCAGCTTGTGTTTACTGTGATGTCACCTTCTAACAGTTTATCTCTACTGATATTGCACCTAGATGTGGATTTATGCCAGAGATGTGTTACATTACCAGTTTGCTGCTGCTCATGTGGTCAGGTGATTTGACTGAATGCCCGAGACATATACACCACATCAGAGATTCACAAAGTTCAGGGGTTTAAGGCCCCTAAAAAAAATCTACAGAACTTCTGAGGGTAAAACAACACTAAAGTATCACTATATATTTTCACATTTCATTTTCAAGTTGTTGTTTTTTTAATAATTTGGTAAAAGAGAGATTTTTATAGAGCCAGTGTGAGTATTGAAGATTGGATATTAGAAAAGGAAAACCTTAACAATTGATACAAACCAAAACCCCAATTTTCACATACATGCTTCACAGACTGTACAAATATAATAAAAAACAAAAACAGGATTTTTTATTTTATCTGATTTTATCCGATTCATGTTGCCTAATGTTGTGTTTATGCCTCAGTGACAAATGCATCATCACAAATGTGTTGTTTACAGCGTCGTAGCAGAATATCTGACCATGTTTTTGCTGAGGTTCCAGAAGATAATGCAATTTTCAAAGTCAGGATTTCCACTCACACAAAAATCAAGATAGTGAAAAAGCTAATTGAATTCTTATGCCTCAACCTTTCAGGCCCTGCTGCACATATTTTCCATTTGACCAAATGTTGCATTAGGTTCATTAGCGATGCACTTTAAATAACAAGGTAATTGATACAAAGGTGACTGAATACGGTCTAAAAATGAGTCTACACACTTACTTTATGAGTGTATTCAGTGTTTCAATCTGATGTGGACATTTGTTGTGGCATGACATGGGGCGTGAAATCTGCCTCCTTTTTTTGATTTTGAATCCCTTTCGAAACCCTTTTCTCTGTCAACTGAAAAGTGTAAACGTCAGTCAGTTTTTGGCTCTGACTCCTGACTCATTGTGACTTGCTGCAGGGCTGACGTAGTCTCACTCTCTTGCTTTCGCCATACACTTTACATTGCTACTTTATACTGTCTCGCCCAGCAGATCCACTCTCAGGTATACATGTATGCCATTGTTTGATTTGATTTGATTCCTTTGTACCCAACTCTTCAGGAGGTCTGTGACTCATTTGGTAATTGTGATGAGTGGAAAGGCTCTGATCTCCCTCTGGACTGAATTATGTCCGACTACTACAAACATCCTGAGCTCAGTATGATCTGCTGGTTGTGTCAAACAAAGCAGTGCTTCACTGTTATGGTCTCACTGCACCAGTTTCAAGAACTTTAATTACATAAAGGTGAATGAGAGCAGATGACGGACGCCTTTGGGAGCGTCACAACATGTTCCTGCTCATGTGTGCATTTGTTGCGATAAGGTTAAATAGTTGCTGGAATTTCTGCCTAGTGATACAAACTTTTCCAAGATGGAAAGGTTGTGCACACTGAGTAAACTATACACAGCAGGAACTTGCATTTATCTTCGATTATGCCTTTCCGTGACAGCCCGTTGACAGATGGACCCACAGGCAATGATGGCGCAGTCAGGCCACTCCTCTCTCTCTCGCAATCTCATTCTTTCGCCTAACTCTCTTCGCCAAGAAATTGTTCCTCAGGTTTCTGTTACTCATCTCTGTTGTAAATAACTGGGATCCTGTCATTGAGGGGCTGACATCCTTTTATAGCCACATCAAGGACACTTTCTGCCATTTATGGCTCCTCCAATGCAACATACAGTATGAGGAATGGTCAGTATCCCATGAAGGTGAGACAAGACAGGGTAGCAAAGGAGGCCAAGATACATTTTTAAAGATGAGTGCCAAAGAACAAGCAGTGCACACTTCTGTTTGTGCATTTACACCAGCAAGCGAGCACGGTTCCTATTCAGGGCTCTCGTTCCATTTGGAAACCTTCACACGGTTAAGTTAAGCAGAACTGTCCTTCATCATAAACTGAAAGTGAAAAGAATGTGGGATGACCAAATCACCACCAAACATTCCTTGACCTTTAGGTACTTCTGCATTTTCTTAGTTTCCTTTGCCTTAACACTGGTAAGTATTCCTTCCTTCTTCCTCTCGTCTACAGCTCACACTGACACGTCCACTGATGAAAAAAAAGCACTTTTTAGGTTCCATGCCGATTTATTTTCAGCGTGAACATTTAGTTCAGGAACAGGAACATGCCAGAACTTTGCCAGTGAGTGAGGGCTTATGTTATGTCATTTTAAAAGGGTGCAATATTTGCACCTAATTGAATTTATGGGCTAGTGACTGACATAAATCCACACCTCAGTGCACGTAGTCTGGCTTGTCTCAGCCTGTCTCCTCTATTGTCTCTCCAACAGAGCCATAGAGAGTGATAGTGTATGTGTGGAAATACTAGTGAGGAAAAAAACAGTGTGCGTGCATGTGTGTGTGTGTGTGTGTCTGTGTCTGTGTGTGTGTGTGTGTAAAACATCTTGGTAAAGGAGTCGCATTCTCGATCACACATTTTTAACTGTGTTTACTTTGATGGGGGAATGCTTTCACTCACAGCTGCTCCTCAAATAAACATTCCTGTATTTATCAAAGACAAGATAATATACATCTTATCGGAACAAGTAACAGCTCTTCGTGCAGTCCAACAAGTCAGCTCCTTCTGGCTCGTCCCTGAGAGACATGTCTCAGCACCATTTTCTGTGTCCAATACTGATACCGATACAGATAGTAATATCACAACCACACATTCCTATTGACACTGATATCAGTCTTTAACCTCTTTTGTACAACTTAGCTGTTAATTAGACGTTTGTGCTCGTGTATTTACTGTCTAGCCATAAGCAGCCATTTCAAAAGATTATTGCTCTTCATTTGCAGTCCTCTATCATGTCCTGGTCATGTGATGGTGGCGGCAGACATGTCTCTTTACAGCATGTTGCCCATGCTAATACAGGGTGTCTCTTTTTTAATTTAAAAAAAATATTACAAAGGCAGTTGATAAGATATCTTAACCAGATTTGATCCATTGTAATCAGTGTTTATCAAAGTTTGTAATCACATTGAAATTGTGTGTTTCAGATATCCTGTTGGTGAAAGAGGTACTGTTAAATGAAACCCTAACAAATGGCCACTCCTCAAGAGAAGGCACAATGTGTATCATGGTTCATTGAGACAAAATCGGATGTGCAGACAAACTACAGAACTAAGTATGGAAGAGATCCACCATCACGTCCTTCAATGCGTGAATGGCACAAGAAAATGATGGCGACAGGGACAGTGAGTGGGCGACCAAGAACATCTGAGGAAAACATCGATCGTGTCAGACTTCTTTCTATGGGGTTATGTTAAAGAGATCGTGTATCAAACAAAGATACGGGACATTACTGACTTAAAGCAAAAGATTTCTGATGCCATTGCCACCATTGATGAGGCTATGCTACAGCGAACATGGCAAGAAATCAAGTATCGTCTTGATGTGCTTTGTGCAACTAATGGTGCTCATATAGAGGTGTATTAAAAAATACAACCACTGATTACAATAAAACAAATCTGGTTAAGATATATTATCAACTGCCTTTGTAATATTTTTTTTAATTGTAAAGAGACTTTATGGACACCCTGTATATCTATTTATCTATCTATCCATTGTCTACCACTTTATCCTCCAATCTCAGCTGACATAGGTGAAAGGCGTGTTGCACCCTGGACAGGTCACCAGTCCATCACAGGGCCAACATATAGAATTGAACAACCATTCACTCTCACACTCACACCTACGGGCAATTGTAGAGTGTCCAATTAAACCTCTGCATGTTTTTTCGGACATGTGGGAGGAAACTGGAGAACCTGTAGAAAACCCACACACACACAGAGGGAGAACATGCAAACTCGTATTATTATTTTAAGCATCATATTTAGGGTTTACAGATCAAAAAGGATTTTACTTTTAATTTTCTGACAGCCTCTTCAGTGATTTTGGTCAGTATAAGACTGATACAGCTACTGAAAATCATATCTGCTTATCCATACAAGCTAGAGCTTTTCTGCCAATTTAAATTAAAAAAAAAAAAAGCAGTGCACCCACTTCATACACCCACACTCTGATGACTACACTTCCTCTACCATGATGTCACAGTCTGGGTTCATTCATTGTGTCTGTGGGATACAGCCTTATTAAGTGTTTCGGAAACAATCATCACTAATGCAGTTGGCATTGTGGCAAACTAAAGCTACTCGCCATATAAAGACACAACTACCACAGCAGCCGTGGGTGAAGGTGGGGATACAGTAGTGTTGTGGTGATATAAACAACTCACAGTGCCAGTGCCATGGTTTAATTACCTTTTCAAGACATCTGTTGTGAGGAAATACTTTGTTAATGGCCCACTCCTTCTGGGATATATAGTGTTTTGAAAGGTGACATTTTGAGCCTCAGGCTTTGTTGCCTTATTTGAGGCCTGCTGATTATCATTGCCTGGTAAAGGAGCTGCATGCCACGTGGTCTCAAATTATTGCCCAATTAAGCCAGTGTGGAAGAACAACCAACGGGAAGGATGACGTCTGTGTTGCTTCAATGGAAATGAAACAGATGACAGATGGCTGCTGCTGGCTTACTGCATACTACAATAGGTTATTCTATAATTTCTTAGATTTTAATTTAAAGATACCAAGGCTGGTAGGGTATTTAAACTCTCAACAGAGAAAAGCATCCATCCATCCATCTTCTACCGCTTTATCCGCACACGAGGGTCGCTTTGCCAATCTCAGCTCGAGAAAAGCACATTATGCAAATTATTATTTACTTCTGTTGGAAGCAATGATAATTGTAGGTCAGTGGCCCAGTGATTCCCTCAGTAACAATAATATCCAAAGATCACTAGATACGAGGATGTGGTGTTAAAGTGTGGATTATGAGTCCTGGCTCTCGTTTCACAAAGATCTATTAGAGTGAAATAACATCCTATTACCTCATGTAATGAAATTCTCTTCACCCAACATTCTTCTCCTCAAGTGTCTCCATTAACTATAGGTTATCCTTCAATTTAGCCATTAGCCACAGCCCAACATAACTATTAGTTACATGTATTTATTATACACAACATCACATCACCACTGCAATTTGTCCACTGATTTGAAGCTTGTGCTTTCTTCTCAGTTCCCCTTTCTCCCTGCTGCTTGGCTGTGGAAGACAAATACCAGTTGTCAATGGACTTTTGTGACATTTGTTTCGTTTGAATAAATACTGTTTTCTCATGACAGCATCTTTTCAGGGGTGCCAACATACTGCGCAATGAGCAGGATTAAGCAATGCTGGAGATTTTTGGGAAAGAACATTTCAACTCATGGCAGAGGTGAGGGCGTTTCGAGTAAACACAGACAGGTCTTTCTGGGATCCTGTTCCCAAACACAAACCAGGCAGCTGCACCACATGATGGCAGAGCTGGTAACCACTGCACAGTTTTCATCATAACATTCCATTCATCAAGTCCTGGGAATTGTACGTGCCACACACCTCTGTTGCAGCATGACCCTGCCCTCCTCCCCTCAGGCAAGGGTGCAGGGAAACAGTCATGGCTTGACTCACGCGTCTCCTCAGCATAAATTCACAATTTAGCCGAAGGTGATGATGCGGCAATGAATCGTCAGGATTCAGGCACCCAAACAACACCTGGCTGGTACAAAGTGTGACATAAACACTGATAAGGTACACAAGGTACAGAAGAGGTAACTAATACTTCTCACTGATCAAAAAACCTGCTTAATCCCTGGATTAAATGGATTTTTTTTAATCTCCTGGATCAAATGACGCCACCATACAGGCAAGGTGAATATATTAATTAATTTCTCTTTATCTGTTTTATTTTTGACAGGAATGCAAATTCACGTGTCATCTGATGCAAAGCTGCGATGTGCATTCATCTTCCAACTGTTAGCATAGCCATTAGCCATGAATGCTCAATATTGTATCATTCATTTTATTTTATTTAATCAGTGCCTTAAAATCATCAGAGTTTAGGAAAGAACCAAGACCAAAAACATACAAAATATGAACATATTTAACATTGTCACTCAGCTCTGTTGTGTTGTTGCTGTTGTTTTCTTCTTCGTCCTCCTCCTTATTTTGTTTATGGTACACTTGTGACATCACATTTAATGCACTGGTGATCCTGGGGTCAAAAGACACAACAGGGCAGAAGAACCACTGGTAATAGGAATGATGTTAATCGCCTTATTTTTGCAGGTTCACTCAGGTTTACAAATTCCAGGGATACCCGCTAATGTTAGTGTGAAAGGGGCTTAACAGAGTGGAGAGGCGAGGCATGACTATGCACTTCAGGTGAAAGTGAAGTGAGGCGGAACATATAGACTTATTCATTCAGAGCCTATAATTAGTTTGTATTAAACTAATAAGTGTTTAGTTATGAGGAATCTGCAAGTCTGTCCTCACAATTTGGTATTTCCTTTGAAAACAGCATTTCCTTTGAGAGTAGCAGGTAAGTGCCAGGTATAGGCCTGTAATTGTATCCCTCGAGGAATGTAATTACCCCATTAGTACAGCGTTTGTTACCTTTTGCACTCCTTAGCTGCCTATATAAAGTTTATATTCTCCTTAAATGAAGTCTTGTGTAGAGTGAACAGTGTGGCAGCGCGTGTAATGAAAGAGGGAAGCGACGGAATGAGGGAATGAGACTAAGGCAGGATGACTGGACTGTGTTGAAGTGTAGGGGGGGGGGGGGGGGGGGCATACTACCTCCCACAGGGGCCCAAGCTCAAAGGATCACGTTTCAGACATTTACCAACAAAGCATTCAGGGAGGAAGTCCTGCACCCCTCACAATAACACCATAGCACCTGGCCGTCACTATGAAGGAAACCTGAGGTCACCTAACTCCCCCTCTTCTCAGGGAATGCAGACACACTCCTGCTGCCAGACACGTGTCCCTACAAACCTACTGACCATGTCCAGACATGAAGACACATACAATGAAATAAAAATGCAATCTGAATGATGGGAATCAGAGGTTATTTCACTGACACAGCTCAAAGAAGTGTATGAGGGTTGGCACCAGTTTCCCTTCTCAACATAGTTGTTTAAAAGTTGAATTGGGTTGTATTTATTATCTATGATAAATATAAAAAGAAAGTGTGAACCATACCATGTACATGGCTTCCACTATTGATACTTAAATCAGCGTCCATATCAAGATCTCTCATTCCAGTTCTTTTTGGTCAAATGTTTGTTCTATGACATTGTATTCGTTGAGCAATGGGTTGTCAAGCGTGGGTACCAACAACAACCTCTGTGTATGACGTCATGCATGTCTTTCGTCTTCGTTGTCGCTTCTTGGACCAAAAAAAGGACTGCAAAGTTCTGTGCTTTGTGGCGCTGACACAGCGAGTGTGTTTGGGCTGTACTGAAACAAAGATCAACCTCACTGATGCATGTATTACTTTAGATGCTACTGAATCGATACAACAGCAAGTGCCATGATGGTAGTTTACAATGCACAGGTGCAGTGCAGAAAAACATCCGTGCGTGGCAGCGCATCCACTGCATAGACCATATATTTAGATTTGCAATATGAAGTCACCTGCAACCAGGCTGCAAATGAAAGATACGAGCTGTCACACACATGGTGCCATGCTTTTCCTTTTGGAATTTGACCACAGGTGGTTTAAACAAACTGTGTTGCAAACAAAAAGGTGAAGAACTGTAATATAAACATCTCTATCCATCTAAACCTTTTTGAAAATCAGCACAAAAACCTGCAGCTTAAATGCAGCCAGACAGCTGCATAATGTCAAAAGCAAACTACTCACGACACAATGTAGTTCTAATTTCTGCTCCCTAACCACCTGCAACCACTTGACCGTCAATTCTCCATCATTATCACTGCCGTGGTTTCAGGCCATGCCAACCCATAAAACCAGCCACAACTAGTCCCAAGTCATTTGGTTGTTGTCCCACTGCAGTTTGGAACTGGCCAGGGTCCAACCGCCACTGAGACCTCTGAAGAATGTGACCATGGTCAATGAAACAGAGAGGGAGAGCGGAAGAGCATGAAAGCAAACAAATACATTATACAGCCCGCGGGCACAGTCATGAAAAGCTTCCAAGAGGCTAAATGGACCAGAATGACTGGTGTTTAGCTGCTAGCTGATTATTTCTTGTTCT
Source organism: Solea solea (assembly GCF_958295425.1). Lineage (NCBI taxonomy): Eukaryota > Metazoa > Chordata > Actinopteri > Pleuronectiformes > Soleidae > Solea > Solea solea. The sequence continues at coordinate 4,522,132 of NC_081146.1, forward strand.
GTGTCAAACTAAAAAAAGAAAAGATTGTGAGTGAGTAAAAGCACAGACGGGTGTTTCATTGAACAAATCCCTCAAAAATGGCATTTATGTCACAACAGCCAGAAAACAGGTGCTGGGGCAAATGTTCAAAGTTGATCATGACATTTATCATGCCTTTATTCTTTGAAATGACAAACACATGAAGGTTTTGCATCATGCTTCACATTTAACAATATACAGCATAGCGACCCTATCTAACTGGAAAATATAAGACAATTACACAGCCACAATAATTGCTATTGTTTAATCATAATCATGTCCAGTCCCTCTAAATCAAACCTGTTAGAAATCAAGGCTTATATAATTATATGATTATGTGTATTTAGTGTACACTCTTTGTATTAAGGTTGTTAACTGGACATGACCTGCAGGAGCAAATGCAAATGTCTGAAATCAGTTGGACGGGACATTAAACGGCAGCTTGATGTACTGTGTCAGCTCACGGTACATCAAGCAAGCCCGTATAATCCACACCTCCTGTGTGAGGAGAACAGCTAATTATCTGCAGGATTCACAACAAATATTGAATTTCTGTTGCGTGACTGGTGCAAAACCAGAAGAACAGAAACATCAGAGGGCAGAGACGCGTCATTACGTCATGACTGGAGAAACAACAAGATCTGGGAACGTCTGAGACCCAAGGCTTAAATGATAACACAAATCCAAGGAATGGTTTGAGTCAATGCCTTGGACTATATGAAAAATCTATGGCATGATTATCCAGAACCAAAAATAATTCGCAATTCACAATATTGGAATAATTGTAAATTGTAAAATATGCTTTAAACTCTTAAACTGGCTCCAAATCTAAACATTTTTTTTGCATTTTTACCAGGATACACATTTTTTGAGACCATTTTAAAATAAAATACAACAATCTTATTTAATGGAATGACTGGAAAGTTGCAGCCTCACACTTCTGAAATAGATCAAATTGGGCTTTTTGTAAAGATGCACTTTAAAATCATATATTGACTACGTTGTTTATGAAGTAAACATTGATATTTCCACCCTGCCAACTACTACACACTAGAATAACAAGGTTGTTTCTAAAAAAAATTCTTAAATGACAACAAAGGTAGAAAAGTAGTATGGTATTTTGAAAAAAGACACATAAAGCTGCATCATTCTTCTGGGTTATTTATACACAGTTGGGTATAGTTGTGGTGTTATCCAACTGTCAGCCACAGAGAACAGCAACATCTTCATTCTTCAGCCTCATTTGTCAAAAAGTACAATTAAATATTCCTGAGAAAACATAGAGTTTATGTCAGTGAGCTTTTTTTTCCCCTTTGGGCAAAACCCATTGTTCCCACTGTGCCCATGATGACACAACAGGTGAAACACCTATCAACCGTCATGACGGTGACACTACTACTATTCCGCACATGCAGTGACGACAGGATGCACACCCAAAACAAAACAAACCCAAAGCACAAACGCACCATCTCCCACTTCCTGGTGGAAAAAAAGAGAGAGAAGATTCCCCCCGAGGGACTTTGGTCTGTGAGGCCTTCACTCACTGCTCAGCTGGGAGCTTCTGTGACACAACTGTCCTTTTAATCCTTCCTGCGCACACTTCAGTGGCTCACACAATCCAGTGCACTCGCTGTTTATTTGCTTTTTGCCTCAAATTCCAATGTATGTGTGTCCACCACAATACGACTGGACCATGTGGTGAAGGTGTAAGGATGTGATTAGAGCGGAAGAGAAAAATGAAAAGCAGGAATACACACACACCCACACACACACATTAGACCCCCTCACTTTTTACAGGAAGTGGTTCCTGTCTTACATTTGAGGCTTCTGTCCAGACAGCATGTTTAACTACGGTGTGAAATATTAAGGCTGGTCATATTGTCAAGTCCACGCCCGCTTTCCTACTCAGACTGTACAGTAAAAACTCACTAAATAAAATGTATAGACTAAATATTAGGCTACATTCATAATGACTCTTGTAAATATCTGTAATCCCAGTGGAGACACTGTCAGTCTCCTTGAAGGTGACAGGACTGTCTCTGCTGTGGAATAGTCGCCCATCCATCATTAGCTCTTCCCTTTTTTTGATTTTCTTTAATCTTTTAAGCAGTCTAAATGTATTAACTATTTTAATTCATTATTTGTCCTTTTTTTATTGTTTTTTCCTTGTCTAATCCCCTTTTTTTTAGCTCAACTCTGCTGTTCTTACTTACTTGACATGTCCAAAAATCAATAATAATTATTATTTTGACATATAAATAATAATAATATTAAAAGCTCACTTCTTATTTGCTGCTCCTTTTGTTATACTCTGGCCAAAGAAAACAATGTGTCACCAAAGACTGTCATTTCCACTAATTATAGAGTCAAACACTTTTATAGCCTATTGCTGGTAATCACAACGTTTCAAGATAATAGTATGTCATTCATATTCATTTGAGAACCTCTATAATAAACTCTATGAATACACTATTCCATGATCAAACGTTTTCAAAGTAAGGTCCTAATATTTGACACCAAAAAGAGTATTTTCATTGTTTTCTGAAAGTCTAAATGAGGCAAAGGAACTGAATACTCAACATTAACAAAAGAAAGACGGAAAAAAGAAAAAAAAGAAAAATTTGAGTCCTACCAGGAATAAAGAGTGAAGTCTGGAGACAACTTTTGCAAGTTGACTGTGGTAACTCGCCTCGCTCTGTCTGTGTGTGTGTGTGAGCAGACAGCAGGACAGCAGGACTGGGATCAGTGTGCAGGTCCTTTACTTCCACTCCTCAGCAGCGTGAAACTTATTCTGTCTTCTCACTCCACTCAAGTCAAGCCTCTGTGCCGAACAGTGATGCAGCTTGCCGGCTACTTTTGTCCTACTACTGAGGAAGTTGCTAGTGAGTCACAAGATCCCGCCTTCCCCTGAAAAAAGAAAAAAAAAAACATTCCTCCCTTCTTTCACCCTCCCTCCCTCTCACCAGCAACTTCAAAGGAGCCCAGAGAGAAGTTCATGCAATGGAGAGTGGATGACTGCAGGGCTCATCTGCTATCCTTTAGTTTATTAATCAATCAATCAATCAATAATAACAATAATAATAATAATAATAATAATAATAATAATTGTATTATTATTATTATTATTATTGTTATTATTATTATTATTATTAATAATAATAATAATAATAATAATAATAATAATCAGAAGAGAAAATCTAAAATAAGATCAGAGACACGATAAAGAAATGACATCATAATTCAGACACCCAGTCCTGAATGTAAAAATGTGTCTTTAAGAGGATAGAGACACTAGAAAGAAGAGTTTATTTCTATAGCACTTTTCACATGAAAATCACTGGGTGACATTCCTGTGCAGAACACCAGAAATGATTCATTTTATAGCTAAACACATGTAGGCAACAGCAACATTGTGCTAGTAAAGCGAGCCGACTGCAAACAGGTTATGCCTGAAAACAAAAAGAAGCATCCAAGAAATATTTCAGAAGTTAATTCTACTACTCTAAACAAAACAAAAAAAACAAGCTAGTTCAACAGTTTGACAGGAAAATAGATGATAATAGATGATCCATGTTAAAAGTCCTAGAGGCTAAAATTAAGCTAGTCTTATTAAGACTAACATAGCTGGATAATGCGATTCATAGTCTGATTGCATGTATACGTTTAGGGAACTTTCACACCATGAAAGTCCTGGGACTCAGTTCTATTGGGCACCCCTTAATTTGGTTTGGTTCCCTTTCACACTGCACTTTTATAAGCAGACCAAACCGCCTAGACAACGTCACGTAGCTGTCTAGGCCTAAAGCTGGTCCTTTTGGGGCCGTATTTCCCGATATGAGCACTGACCAGGAAAGAAAAAATGCATGAGGAAGAAGAAAACCCAGCTCATTGATTGGGGTTTCTTTTTTTACTTTGGTGTTTTTCTGTTTTTGTTTTTTGGTTGGTTTTATTGGTTTTACACAAGAAGCTTCCCCCGTATGAGCAGCAGGTGACGCAGCGAGCTACCCTCACTTCCTCTCTTTGGTTCACTTGCTCTCTTTGGTTCGCTGGATAGTCTGTTTGCATTTCCCACTGTAAGCGAACCACACCAGGGTTCACCTGCAAGCGAACCAAGACCCACATTTTCAGGCGGACCAGAGTTTGCTTGTTTGTTCTGCACCAGGGTTCGGATGAGCTTTTACACCTGCCCAAACTGAGCAGACTATACGAGGAAATGACCTCTGGTCCATTTAAGGCAGACCAAACATCTCCGGTGTGAAAGCACCCTTAGTCGGACTGGAGTCACACGGACTTGCGCGTTCTGTATGCACCAAAATTTCCTCCCCGATCTTTGACCTGGAAGTAGAAGGAATATAGAGACAACGTATAAACTGCAGTACTGTTGCCAGAAGCCTAGTCTGGAAAAGGCCATTAGAGTTACCACTAAATCAATTCTGAAATCTACTCTAATCCAATGGAATTAATACTCTTATGGTATTTAAATTCACCATCTTAGATTAAACGACTAGAACTTGCTCCTGTCGTTTTGACAGGTCAATAAAAATCACAGGTATAAATCAAATGAATAACAGCGTTCAACAGAGAACAACAGAGTTCCCATGCTGGTTCACTGTCACAGGGCGCTCACATTAATGTGATCAGTAACACTTTTAGCAAGTTTGTTTTATAATGGTGCCTTGTGAAAAATATCCAATGATGAATGAATCAATAATCACGATCAAAAAAAAAAACCTGGCAATTGACCGATCAGTTTCAGATTCAATTTCATTACACAAATACCAGAGTGTCTCAATTTTCACTTTTACAGATTTGTGCAGATACGTTTTCCCGGAAACTTTATTTCCAAATAATTATTCCTTCCTCCCTTACAGCAGTATGAAAATAGTGAAGTTGTGCAATAATTAGGCTTTGACAGTGAATCCATCCTGTAGTTTCACATCTGAGTCATAAAATGTGACCATTATTATATAAAAATTGGTTAGACGTCGAGGTGAGGTTAATGTCAGATCTCCTGATATTTGGCTGCTGAAATGTGTTGTGGATTATAATGGAGGTTTCAGATGTAAATGACTGAGCGTGGACTGGAACAGCATCACCTGTATCTTTCAGTAACATCTGTGAGCCCAGACATCATCCAAAAGGGCTAAAGAGCAACAGAGCTGTTAAATTTCACTTCCTTTATTTGAGTGCAGTCCTGACGTTTTGACTTTGTCACGATGACTCAACAAGTGGGAGAGACATTTATCTTCAATGCAGCTGTTTTATCACACACAGAGGAAACTTAACAGCTGATGAGTTGAGTCATTACTGTTAATCAGTACGTGCACAACACATTGAGACGCAGCACTGTCTGACAGATGGGACCACTCTTCGGATTCTTCTTGCCAGTATCAGGCTTAACAGTCACCATGCATTTCTTATAGTTTGTGTTTTGTTGCCTTATCTGCTCGTGCTCAGACAATCAAACAAGTCGCATTGATGCAAATGAAATAAATAATGCACGGAAAATTGAAGATATTACAAGAAATGTCTCTCATTTTGAAATGTAGCAGTGTCAAGTGGCGCTTTGTCGCCACTTTTTTGTTCTTTTTTTGTTTTTGTTGGCATTGCGTGCAGCAGATACTGAGACACAAGCGTCAGACAATGTGACATGTGATGCAAATATACCAACACAGGCACTAATCTGTGACAGCGACCTTAGATTTCATAAGCAGATTGACTCTGCTGTTAAAACAAGTTTCTTTTTTTTTAACCTTTGCCTTTTAGCCAAAGTAAAGTCCTTTCTTAACTGGCAAGATTTGGAAACAGAAATCCATGTTTTTATTAGCTCAGGGCTCGACTATTGTAACACACTTCATGTTGGTCTTTGCCAGTCTTCACCCCGAGGCGCAAACACATCACACCTGTTTTATATCAACTTCATTGGCTGCTGGTTCATTTTAGAATTGCTTTTAAAGCCATTAATGATCTTGCTCCACCTTATTTGGCAGAGATTTTAACATAACATGGAAATAACAGGGTTTTACGCTCTTCAGGTCAGCGGCTACAGGCTGTCACCAGGTCAAGATACAAACAGTGGGGTCACTGTTCCTTTGGAACAGGTGACCCCCTATTTGTGATATTTATCAGAATGGCTTTTAATATTCAGTAGCAGTCCCTTTGTTGTTAATTGTACATTTTCTAATTGTATTGATTCTTATGTTTTTGGTTTTCTTTGCTGTTTTATTGTGCATTTGCAATTTTTTTTTTAAGTTAAGTAAACTTTTTTTTGTGTATTTGATTTGTTGATTGAGTTTTTTTATTCTTTCTATTTTTCTACTTTGCCAATATTGTAAAGTGCCATATAAATAAATATTGATTGATTGATTGATTGATTGATTGCTTATTACCAGATACACCATCCAACACTTCACAAATTACAAATAAAGCCAGGTTATGCTGTGCTTTAAAGAGCCGTGATGGTAAACAACCTTGTCGCTGTACACAAATGAATTGTGCTCTAGCAGTCAGGTTACAAGTGTTTATTTGGTTAAACAAAAACTCACAACAGATGCCACGCATGTGATATAAATAGCCATCACAATGTGGAATAAGTTGTCGTCTATGATCACTGTAGCACCATGAAAGGCAACAAAGGATACACACTCACATGAAGCCAAACATTCATTAATGAACCTGCACAGGAAACTCACTCAGGTGTAAATAATCTGATAGATTACAGTTAGTCATTTCTGCACACACAGTCACAGTGAATTTGACGTCATCTTTATTACACACGAGTAGTGAACACACACACCAGCTGCACCCAGGGAGCAACCGGGGGTTAGGTGCCCGGCTCACCACACCTCAGCCTTACTGTAACAAGTGCAATTGCTGCCCTACTGATAAGTTTAATTTAACCTTGTCAGTTTAAGGATGTATGCTGGTTCACTGATACACTGTCCTGACTTACGTGGACTGAACTGAGAGTTAGTTACGCCTGTGTTTCTTTGTTCGTTTCCTCCTCTTGTGACAATCCAGAGCATTGATAACTAAAGCATTTAGGATTTGTTACCAGTTTGAGAAACATGGCTCTAAGCTCTCTTGGCCAATATAGACACTTTCACTTCATAAAACCATGTTCCAGTCCCTTTGCTAGGAGAAGTCAATTAGCTCCTGGCTCAGCCTACCATGCACTGCGATGCTGTTTATTTTCATACCCTGACAAGCAAATAAATTATAATGGGGATAATTTTATAATTTCCCTTCCCAGAACTGAACATGAATGAAAGAAATTAATATTCACTCAACATTGTCGGGTGTGTCTATGTAGCTAAGAGCATGTAGGAACCTTCATCATGTAGAGCGTAAACTAGACGACTGACTCCTGCTACTTAGGCCAACGTCTACACAGTAAGCGATGCTTCGGACCACACGCTTCCACGGTCATATTTCTGCAATGATTTAATGTAAACACGCGTGTGCATGAGCACGCTCTCCCAGCTGCACTGGCACATGAGCCAATTCCAGATAGAATGTTGTCACTCTTTATTTATTTATTCATTTACAAAGACGGCGAAAAGTGTGTTAGCAAATTTGTGGATGAGAATACAGATCACTATATATCCTCCTCGTGGAAAACAACTGTATAGTCTACGTCTCCATTGTTGGATTCAACCTTTTAATTCAACGCTTGCGCTTGAAGATTCACAAAACTCGACATCTGTGAATATTTCACAGCACATGGGGCGGAAATTTATAAGCATGTCACACAGTTATGTAGATTTCTTCAAATTTTAATTGCTTTGGCCTCGGTGTATTTTTTCCCCCCGTCTTTGTTTTTTGTTTTGTTTCGTTTTAGGAAAAATGCAGAGCATAAAGTAACACGTTCAACATGACTTTTACAGAACTGCATGTCTACACATGTGACTCTTGTCTTTCATGGTCCTGTGACAACCAAAAGAGTGTAATCTGCCCCGGTCTGACTCCTCTATTTCCCACAACACACTAATTATGAATTCTAATTTTACACTCTGGGGCGTGGTCCTGTCATTCTGCTTGCAACAAATTAGAGGATAGGCGCTTGTCAATTTATCAAGGCAGAAATGCTCTGATGACTCCTCCACTGTTTTGTTTTCTTCCAAAAAAAGCCTCTTTTTTTTACCTTTCACATGAAACTCTCTGTTTTCCGTTTGAAAAACAAGTGACAAGGTAATGTGGGTTAAGTGAGTAATGCAGTTTAAATATAATGGAAAAAGAGAGACAGTCAGAGTGGAGACTGTAAAACATGCTCCGCTAAATGAAATTTAAATCCATTTAACAATGTAAACCTCAGTGAATCATAATGTGGTTTGGAAACACCTGAGTGAAATGACCTCTAATGAGCATCATGACACTGAACAGCAGACCAATGAAGCAATTATATTGTTAAAAGTCCCACTTAGGTAACATGCTTGACCTTTAACGTGTGCCTTTTTCCTTCACACGTGATGGTAGGAGGAAATTGTTGGAATGCTGCCACTACGTAAGACAAACATTATTTTATGGGGGTAGTTTAGGCTTGTTAGAAGTGTGGTTGTACGAGATACTGACACGTTTTAAGCACCAACTGCTTTAAACCAGTTTGAGACTGGGACGCTTGCTGTCACTGAAAACATAGCTGCCCGGCGGGGATCGCAAGAAAAAACAAACTAATAAAATCTATGCCTACAGTATCTTAACAATGTGTTCCCTGCTTTTTACACAGCCGCTGCCAACTGAGGTTGTAAAGTGCTTTAACAGTGTACAGTACACTCATGCACCAAAGTCCATTTAGAAAATCAGTGTTGTTCAGTTGCTGATCTCCTGCTGCCTTCTTTGCTAAACACTGAAGTCACAAAAACTCTGATTTAAACTTAATGATGGAGGCAGCAGAGGATCATGAAGCCCTGTGTGCCATGATGTAAAATCACTGTTTTTCTCTGTGGACTTTGGTGCAGGGAGTGACTTCAGGTTGTTGTCCATCTTCTGCTTTATCCGCTGTGCCAGTCTCAGCTGACATAGGGTGATAGGCGGGGTACACCCCGGGCAGGTCCACTTAAAGGTCGTATTACAGCAAAATAAAATGGTAAAGATATTTGATAAGTGAGGCTTTTGCAGCATCTTTGTCTGAAACAGGTGTCGGGATCATGTTTAACACAGTCCGTACTAACTTCTTGTCAGTACTTCATACACTGTAAAAAAACCTGAACATCTAATCAATGATATCAAAGCCCGGACACTGAATATTCAGTTCAAATGTGTTTATAGCTTCAGATTCACTGTTGAGATCATGTGCCACCTCTTAGAGAGCAGCTAAGAATAGTCCATCAAAAGACCATCAACTGTAAGAGCCTTTTGATGATATTGGCGATAATAGCTTTTTTACAGCCCACTTGAGGTACAGAGAATATTGCGTCTCATCAGAATCTAGTCCACTCCACTGCTGCGACTGTACAACGTATTAAACAGGTCATGCTATCATATACACTCTCAAAACTCAAGCGGGGGAAAATAAGCGACGTATATTGGCGCTTAATTACAGACGTCCTTTGTTTTACAAGAGTTTGTGGTTTAGCCACTATGGTGAGAATGCCACCCAGGAGAACACCTATTGTCACAGCTGGGAAACAGACATCAGAACGTAGACCATTTAATATGGCCATGTGAAAATAGTCTATTCTCGATTTCATGTCAGGAAAAGCAGAAAACAGTATGTAAAAATGGCCACAGTGACTCTTATACTTATAGTGGATGTGTTTTTTATGGGGCTGAGAGGAGCAATAAATCAGCTCTACAGAAACTGAAATTAGACTTGTTTCTAATCTTTCTTTCTATCTTTTTTATGACGCATTACAATTTTCACCTGCTTAGTTCAGTTATTGACCTTTAGCAGCCACATTATTGAGGTCCATGTGTTCAACTGCTTATAAAAAAAAGATCTAATCAGTCGATCAAACGGTAGCAACTCATTGCATTTAGCATGTAGGCCTGCACAAGACAACCTGCTCAAGTTCAAACCGAGCATCAGAGTGGACAGGAAAGGTGATTTTCGTGTATTTGAACATGCCATGCTTGTTGGTGACAGACGGGCTGGAGTGAGTATTTCAGAACCTGCTGATCTGCTGGGATTTTCAGAAATAACCATCTCTATCAGGGAATAATCCAAAAAAAGAGACATTATCCAGTGAGGGACAGGTCTCCATGCAGGCAAAAATGCTTTGATGATGCCACAAGATGAAGTGGCAGCAGCAAAAGACAAGGAGGTGCCGCTCCTGCCACTTTATTAGGTGTCCTCTGTACCTAATAAAGTGGCCATTAAGCAATATTAGAGAGGAAAGCACCACAAACAATCAGATGAGTCTCAGCTGTCTCAAAACAAAAAGGTTGGGTGTAATAATGTTTAGTTTAGTAAGTTTAGTAAGTTTAAGTTTAGTAAAGAAATGATGAGCAGGCACTGAGCTACAGTATATTCCACCACTGCCCATAATGACTTAACAGGCTGAGGTCTAATTTATATCTGGTGTTGTTTCTGTTTTTGGTCCCTTTTATTGAGTTTTGGGATGTAACTAAATAATCACACAGGAGAGAACAACTGGCTCATGCATTTTTGGACTGGGCCTGCCTGCCTGGCGGGCGGCTCGCTGCAGATGAGGACCAACCATGGTCAGGGGAGACATACCAAAGTCCTGAGCTCAGCCCAAGTGCAGCAATCTTACAATATGTCAGCAGTGTTATTTTTATGGGGTCATATTGGAAAACCAAACGGCTCTGCATCTGTCCCACAAGGGCATTCCTCCACTGCTGACCCTGAACAAACCCACAATCTCTTGTCCCTCTGCTCTTGCATCAGTTTTATTACAAGCCACCGATTTGTAAAATAGTGTTTACCCCCGCCGTGGCTCACCGGGCATTTCACTTGTAATGACAAATACTCGCATGAATTAAACAGCACGCAGCCCAATAAGTCAGAATGCAGACATTTAACCCATACTGTAAATTCTGGCTCATGCTGATGTCTTTGTTTGCAGAGTTAAACACAGGTTAGTGTGTGTGTGTGTGTGTGTGTGTGTGTGTGGTGCATGGACCAGTCAGGCCTTGGGCTGAAAACCTTCACAGGAATCGGGTCATTAGCCATCAGACTGATAAACAAGCCTGTGACATAATGTGGAAACACTGATCCCATTCAGAGGTCTCATCATCCGTAAAACATTCTGCATGCCAGGCAAATCTCACACATATAAAACAAATTCCTTTGCGGTTGGAGCAGGGATAGTGAGGGATAGCAGGGGAAAATGGCTGTTTAGTGGAATATAACGTCTCTGTCCTGCTGGCTTCTTCTCACATCCACAAAGAGATGAGAGTCTGGGTGAGATTAACAGGCTGGTACCATTGTGGCTTTGCTTTTGTCTCGTTTCTCCCCAAAGTATCACGTCAGGAAGTGGATCGCCTTTTTTCCCCACACACAGCACAGTGGTGACCCCCCACATCGTTCCCGTTACAATACTTTCTTTTTTTTTCTTTTCATAATTATGAGTTAAAACCATAATAAGTTAGTTCTACCTTTGGGATTCAAACATACAGAAATGTTCGTGTTCAAATGGCATGGCTGCTTATTATAGAAATGTACAGTGTTTCTGTTTCTGTGTCCTCTCTTTTAGTTCTGCTGGACATAAATCAAAACAAGGGTCTGGAACCAGAGCGGAAGCATGCAGTAAAATGTCCATGTTGTAAAAACATAAACTTGTTACCAATTAGCGTTCACTGTGTGCTCTGGCAAATGCAGGCCGTCGTTATATAAAGACCAAAATAGTTTGGTGTAGGCACTGTGGTCTTGGATATTTAAAGCCAAGGGAAATATTAACGGGCTTTGAACTTAAAAGGCATGAGGTTATTACATTAAGGACATATTAGGGAAATTGGGTGATGAATTTGTTCAAATGTTTTTCTATTTCCTTGAAGCTCCAGTCATTTCCAGCATTTCTGGCAGTGAAACGGATATTAAAATAAGTTAATGACATTTAAGTGGCAGTAAAACTTTATGAATATACAGTGTTCTGTTACATTGGAGGTTCCTACACTGCAGAATGCAAGTGTTGATATTTAGTGAGTTTTATCACTTGGATAATATTACTGATGCTTTTTCTTTTTTTAAAAAAACCCTAATCTTTTGCTTTAGGCTTTATTTTATTTATTTGTTTGTTGATTATGTTGGTTCTTATTTTACCCCTTTAATCTCTTTTCTTTTATGGTCTTTTGATTGGAAAAATGGATTGCATTTTTCAAACTTGATCTCTTGACATTTATGTTGTGTCTCTGTGTTGTTTTTAATGTTTTAAAGCATTTTGTGTCTGTATAACACATTGAATCTACCCTTAAATATATGAACAGAGCTTAATAAATAAAACTGTCTTGCTTTCCTGGATATTTTGTTCTTAAGAAATTGACATTTTGTGTGTAACATTTTGAAATAAAAAAATAAAAGCAAAATAACACCGAACATATATAATCATTAGATAACTGTATATAGTTCAAATTAAAGCAGTTTTCCCCTAACAGTAAAGTGTAATCCCGGATGTAGTAAATTACAAATAATTGGGTTTCATTATTTGCATATTTCATGCACAATAATATCTCATGACTGCATACAATTATATTTTCAAAATACGTGCAACATTGCCCTCTCGTGGGTATAATGCGCTCTCACAGCCCGCGGTGTAGCATTATATTTTATCGAAAATATAACTCATGATGCTTTACTTTCGAGTCAAATTGCAACGCTGTGAATACACGTTATTTTATTTATATTATAAAATTTTCACTAGTTGTTGTTGTTGTATCGAGGAACGAATCTGCGGAACAGAAATGAAAAACAACAACACGGCGGGTGAAGCGGCGGACCGGAAGCAGGAACCCACGTGTCCCAGGCGAAGAGCCGGAGAGCAACAGATCCCAGAAACATCAGTGTGTGTGTGCGTGAGAGTGTGAGACACATATAATAACTTTATTATCTGAACTAACCACAGTATTAAGCTGTTGGACGCTTTTGTTCAAACATGTCGTCGTTCAGGAAAGCGCTGAAATCCCGACAGAAAAACCATCATGAAAGATCCCAGGTGAGCATTTCACTGTGTTATTATTCTGCTGGTGTGTTATCAAATGCCTTTAAACGATTCAGGGACCGAGACCATGTCAAGACCAGGAGTTTTAGCGACCATGTCAAGACCAAGACATGTCCAACACATTCAGGGACCGAGACCATGTCAAGACCCAAGAGTTTTAGCGACCATGTCAAGACCAAGACAAGTCCAACACATTCAGGGACCGAGACCATGTCAAGACCCAAGAGTTTTAGCGACCATGTCAAGACCAAGACAAGTCCAAAACATTCAGGGACCGAGACCACGTCAAGACCAGGAGTCTTAGCAACCATGCCAAGACCAAGACAAGTCCAAAACATTCAGGGACCAAGACCATGTCAAGACCAAGACAAGTCCAACACATTCAGGGACCGAGACCATGTCAAGACCAAGACTTTTAGCAACCATGACAAGTCTGAAACTTTTAGGGACCGAGACCATGTCAAGACCAGGAGTTTTAGTGACCATGTCAAGACCAAGACAAGTCCAAAAAATTCAGGGACCGAGACCATGTCAAGACCAGGAGTTTGAGCGACCATGTCAAGACCAAGACAAGTCCAAAACATTCAGGGACCGAGACCAGGAGTTTTAGCAACCATGACAAGTCTGAAACTTTTAGGGACCGAGACTAAGACTATGTCTAGAGACCAAGACTTTTAGCGACCGAGAACCTGTCATGACCAGAACAAGACCAAGCCAGAACCAACACTTTTAGGGACTGAGACCATATCAAGACTAAAGCTGTGTCAGTATGTCAACACCAAGACTTTTAGGGACCAAGTGTCAAAGCCAAAACATGACAAAACAAAGGGGTCTGAGATCATGTCAAGACTCACACCTTCAGGGACAGAGACCATGGTTTATAGGTATTGACCAAAACCAGTTCACCATACAAATCTGTAAAGTGTAATATATCAATATCACAAGTTTTATTCCCTGAGATCAGAATTTCATATAGTAAATAACCTCTGTTATATAACTTATGTATATATAACTCCACTGACAAGTGAGGGATTACATCGCATTACATTAATGTAATGTAATGTAATGTAAACAAGTGAGGGAAGATAAGTCAGCACAAATATATTGTATAATTTTGTGTGTTTTGTAAAACCAAAGGTTCCATTTCAAGGTAGAATCACATTCATTATTTTTCATAAATCAGTCATAAAATCCTCAGTCTTCTAGGACAGAGACAAGACTTAGAAAAATGAGTCTGAGATATGTCCGAGATCAAAAGGTGTTCTGAAGTTTTCCAACATTATTAATGAAACATATAAATGTTGTGTTCTATGACACGCAGCAAGAAACAACATAGAAAGTGTGTCACGTTTCTTAACGGCATCTTTTTCCCCACTAGCCTGGATTCAGGAAACATTTGGGACTGCTGGAGAAGAAGAAGGACTACAAACTGCGTGCAGAGTGAGTGAATCTAAAATTATGAGCATTGTTTTTCTGTTTTAAAGCTGTAGTGTGTAACTTTTAAATAGAAACTAATGTCTTTCACATTCACACCATTGTCTGATGAGTTCACACAGGGCCGATTAAGTATAGTGGTGTTTAGATCTCGTCGTGTAGCAGTTTGATGGGATAACTTCTTGTGCACTGCCAGTGTATACACACACAAACACTACCACAGTCTGGTGTGATAGTGTTGCTTGACAGAGCCTGTATCTGAGTTTCTCATCATGATGAACAAATAGAAGCACTAATACAAATAAATCACGAAAAGATTGCACTGCATTTTTAAGGCAGTGGATCCAGGATATTAACTAGCATGATCTGTGTTATTTTTTGTTATCAATAGTGACTATCACAAGAAACAGAACACCCTCGCCGCCCTGCGGAAGAAAGCCCTGGAGAAGAACCCAGATGAGTTTTACTTCAACATGATCAACTCGAAGCTGCAGGTAAGACCTTTGAGACCTTTGTTGAAACATCAGATCAGTGACGACACAAACTTTCTTCTTGCGCATTGATTTTAAAATGAAGCCTTAAGTGTTGTGTGTATTTTTTTTTTCGTACGACAGGATGGAGTTCACGTTTCGAAAAAACCAGAGGAGGAGGAGATGACAGAGGAGCAGAAGAAAGTGATGAGGACGCAGGACATCAAATATGTGGAGATGAAAAGGGTTGCAGAGGCTAAGGTAAGATTCATTTATGTGTAATAGATCGTGTTAAAACGGAGAGACAGAAAACATGTGGCATTGATTATGGTTCCAAGGGGAAAAAAATCCAGTCTGATCTGATATTCTCGGCTCCGTGATTCCAATGGAATTATGTGGAACTTGCGTGTATCTATGCCTCTTTTCCTCCTGCCCGGCAGCACCATCTTCAACATCCTATATGACATTTCTAATCCTGTCCATCCTGGTCACTCCCAAAGAAAATCTCAGTATCTATGATCATTCAAATTTCTGGACTCAGGCCGTACGAGTTCAAGAGTAATGTTGAACTGTGGTCAGTAAATACCCTCCAAATGATATCATTGTCAGACCTCAAACGTTGGTCTGACAGCAGTTGGCAGTTAAATCAAGTTCAGTGGAATCTGTCTCTGTCTGTCCCACCATTGATCACATAGGATGGTGGAATTTGGGTTCTAATTCACTGGTATGAAAGGGGGGAGGATTTGCTGAAGACACCAAGGTTCTGAGCAGGAACTGTGCTGGTGTAAAAGTGAAAAAAAGTTTTGTTTTGTAAATACTCAAATTGTCTCAGTTTATGAGACAACAAACAACAAAATGAATTTCAGAAAAGCCTGATGTAGTCTGATGTGTTTTAGAAACGTTGTCTCCTTTACTGTGTTAGTCCACTAGGGAGCACTGACAGGTTTAGAATGTCCTGTGTACAGTAGATATAGAGTTTGGTTCCTACTTTAAAAAAAAAGAACAACTTACATTTTATCATGATCCATTTTCTGAATTCCTCTAACTTAATATCAGTTTCAGTCCCAAACCCCAGTAGTTGTTTAGGCAAGAATTTAGACTGTTTTACATGAGATTATTATTTGGTCAAATGTGCTGGTGTCTTTTGTTCATCATGTGTCAGAAAATCGAGAGAATGAAAGGAGAGCTCCACCTTCTGGACGCAGAAAGCAAACAGAAAAACAAGCACACGTTTTTCGTGGATTCAAAGAAGGAAGGTAAATATCATTCTAGACACTGGACTCATCCCTGCGTGCTGCCACTATCAAGGTCACCACACACACTGTCTTCTTTTCCCTCATGTCCTCAGTAAATTCATTCGATCTGGCGAACCACCTGAACACAGCTCCTGAGCTGGTGGACCGAGTTTACAACAGACCCACTCTGAAAACCCTGGAGACCAAGAGCATCCAGGGAGCGACAGAGCCACACAGAGTGAAGGTCTGTGTTTGTAGTGAATGCTGATCACCCCTGAACACATTTCTCAGCTCAATGCACTGATGGCTGTTGTTTTCTCCTCATTGTACCTGTAGAAACTGGCCAGACAGAGGAAGCACCAGTACACGATCCTTTCTCAGAGGATTGACCGAGAAAAGAAAATGTTTGTCATCACCCAGAAGATCCAGACACGCAAGGATCTGCAGGTGAGGAGGAGGAGGAGGAGGAGATGGTTCTTCATTTTGGCTTGAATTGAGCATCCTCAAACATCCATGTTTATTTTGGTGTGAGCTTTCATGTGGTTTTTGTTATTTTCCTCTTTGCATCAGGATAAGAGGAAGAAAGTGAAGGTCAAAAAGGAGACGATCAACTCTGCAGCTATTTATAAGTTTGAGGCCAAGAGGAAACGCTGAGAGTGGAATGGATGGAACATGGATAAGTCATTTTACAACGATCAACAGCTTAATGCCATACAAGCGCTTCAGTGGACCTTGAGATCGTACAATAGATCACAGGCATGGGATATTTCTCTTTGCTGCACCTGGGTAATTCTGTGCTTATTTATCTATGACTTGTAGTTTATTTCTAATAAAAATCTGAATAACATGCAAATTGATGTGTTTTCCTTTTTTGAAATGTGCAGCTAAAACATGTTGATTTTTCTGCATGGACTTTGATGCAGGGGAGTGACAAGTTTCCAAACCAGAAGTGGCTTATTAACACTGAGATAATGCATCACAAAAACATTAACTAATATCTTAAAATATTGAAGATGTAAGAAGGCTTAGATTTTATTATGCGAGCCTTTTGTTAATTTTGTTAAAATATGATTGACCTGTCTGGTTTATATTTTACAAGGTTTCAAACTGAATTTGAACTGAGGATGTGGTACGTGGTCTGACCAGCTGTTGTTTTATTCTTGAACCAGTAGGTGGCATTAGTGTTCTTTATGATTCAAACTGAAGTAAATAAACTCGGTGACCAAAGACAGTGGAGCTTAAAGTACATGGATAAATGTGTTTAAAGAGTTAATTGTAATTAAGAGTAATACAACATTCAAGCATAAAAAAAACACCTTTTTTTGTTTGTTTGTTGTAGTGTTAAACTCTAATGTCACCTTTAATTCCTAATTTGAACCTGCATTATAAGACAGATGATCATTTTTAAAGCTACAAAAAGAGCTATTCCTCAAATGTAGCCTCCCGTGATTGATGAATGTTGCATTTAAGTTTTCTTTATCAGCCTAAAACACAAGATATACAACATGTCCATGTTATGATTATGTCCTATCACTGCATTCATGTTTTTATCTGATGACCAATACATAAAAGGTAAACCTATATTTTTTTCACATAATAATTAATATATTACACATGAACATACACACCCTGGCCACATTATTAGGTACACATTACTGCCTTGATTCTTTGGCCTAAATGCAACAAGGTGCACTCAGAGATGTTGGTACATGCAGTTGCTGCACATCCATGATGTGAATCTCCTGCTACACCACATCCTAAAGGTGTCGTCATTCAAAAAAACAGCTGGAGATTATTTGTCACATGACACATTACAAGAAAGTACAATGTTGTGTTCACATGATGATTTTATTTTTTGCCAAATTCTTAGCCTACCTACGAATGAGGCACACTTACTTCCAATCTTCTGTTTTGGTGAGCCCATATGAATCGTGGCCTCATTTTTACCTTTCTCCAATTTTCAACTTTCTTCCACATTCCGATGCTCGGTTTGAACTTCAGTTGGTCGTCTTGACCAGGTGGTACGACCCACAATGCATGGAGTTGCTGCCATGTGATTGGCTGATTAGATTCATTCGTCTACTGCTTTATCCTCTACATGAAGGTCATGGGGCTCAGGAGCCAATCCCAGCTGACACAGGGTGAACAGGTGCAGGGCAGCAACATACACTCACACCTGTGTTCAGTTTGTCCAATTGACCTCTGTGTGTTTTTGGACTGTGGGAGGAAACCTGAAGGAGTTCCTGAAGAAAACCCACGCACACAGGGAGAACATGCAAACTCCACACACAAAGGCCAGAACCAGAATGCAAGATGACCCTGGCTGATTAGATATTTGCTTTAAACTGTTACACAGGTGTACCTATTATAGTGGCACGTAGAGTGCACGTTCATGTTTTGCTGTCTTTTTATGGTTCAAAGTTATTCCAGCAGTAGCAGTAGTGCAGATAAACTTGACATTATTTTCCTCGTGTATTAACAAAGAGCACGCACAGACTTAGTGAGGGCTGACACACATTCAGCAGAGCCTCTGAAGGACACACCTTTGTTGCTGGCCCTGACTTAAGATTCAGCACACACACTTCTAACAGACCCTCTTTCACATGTCACAGCAGGGTACACACAGCTGCAGCCAATAAAATGATGGATGATTTAGGTGTCGGTGAGCAAACATTGATAATAATAATATCGTCAATGCCTGCTCATTAGCTCACTTTAATCAAAACTCCCGATTATTCATTTTATTAACCACAGCTGTGCTCACACACACACACACACACACACACACACACACACCTCTGTTGAAAGGCTCCCTTGAGAGACACATGTAATGATTGTTACAGCTTTGTCACTTTCTAAAGTTTATTCTCATCTGGGCTGGTTCCTGTTGGACGTGGTGTTAGTTCTGTCACAGGTCATCAAGGAACAAGATCAATCTCATGCACATTTAAATTCATATATATATATATATATATATATATATAGTTCTATATAATGTAAAGTTAAACGTGACTGTGACAGAAGAAGAAAAAGAAGCATAGACAGATCACTGATGGCCTCATTCTGTTCACGAGTCCGAGGAATGACACTGAATACGAGGACCTTGAAGTTCACGTAGCTGAATGGAATTCAGCCATCATTCATTTTGTTACTTCCTCTATTGTTAGTGTTAGTGAGCAGCAAAACTGAATGAAATCTTCTGAGGATATACGTCATGACTCTATGATTATGGACGTTAACCTGTGAGATAACCTTGTTAAACATGTGTGTGTGTGTATGTGCCTGTTGTTTCAACAGGATAAGCACAGGTAATAACTGATCACATTAACAACCGCTCTGTTCAGTTCAACTTAAGTCAGGACAGTGGGACAGTGAAGCAGCCTGAAAGTGAGGACGCTAAAGAGGAAGAAAACTCAGGTTGGTCTACGTGACTGGTCAAAATCTGGAGGATGACAAACTGAATTGAAATGCATTGTATTCGTAGAGGTTCGCTGTGGGCTTTTCTCTTTTCTCGACACACATACCGCAAATTAGACACCAGCCCTGAACATCTGTGAAAGATTCATTTACACCGTGGATTCACTAAATGCTGCATGGTACAGTTACAACACTGGTTGGCAGCTGAGTGCTGGCATCCTTTGAGTCACTCCTGCATCCATAGTTTCCCAAACATAAACCTTGTACATGATTTATGGCAGCATACAAGGTGTTTTTTTCTGTATAAAATGTCTTCCATGAAGAATCCTAAGAGGGCTGTCATTTTCTGTGTGTCCTCACATCTCTCTGCCTTGCACCTCACCACCTGGGTCCTTGGGGAATTAGGAGAGCATGTACTCTGCCTGAGTGGCATGGATGAGCGTGGATTAGCTCTGATGCCCTACTGTAAGTACACTCCTGCCTCCAACTGTTCTGCTGATCCTCTCCCCTGCTCTGACGGTTACAGCAGTCTCCACTTTGACATTAACATGAACTGAAGCACCATAGGGGCACACGGCGAAGTAGTGGCTAGCACTGTTGTCTCGCAGCAAGAAGGTCGCCGGTTTGAATGCGGGTTTAATCGAAGAGGGCCTCTGTGTGAGTTTGCATGATCTCCCTGTGTGTGTGTGTGTGTGTGTGTGTGGGTTCTCTCTGGGTAAGGGTTAATTGGACACTAAACTGACTGTAGGTGTGAGTGTGAGGGTGAATGGTTATTTGTCTGTATATGGTGGCCCTACAAAGACTGGCGACCTGTCCAGGGTGTACCCCGCCTGCTCAGCCGGGATTGAATCTCCCCCACGACCCTCATGTGGAGGATAAAGCAGTAGACAATAAATGAATGAATGAAGCACCGTGGATCTGGTAAAGTAAATTGTATTTTCTACTGCTTTACCCTGCTGTTCTCCCCCCCCCTGCCCCCCCCGTACCTCCATGTAATCACTGTGCTCACATACACGATGTGAGCACAACCAAACTGTATGTGTTGTTACTTCCCTTTGATTATAGTGTGAAATAGACTAAAAGCCTGGTGCCCAGCAGCGAATCATGGTGACCCAGGCTTGATTGATCACTGTGGTGGCAGCAGCTTCATAAACAGGGCCCATCCATCAGCCTCTCCTGGGAGCCACTGTGGGGAGAGAGGGGAGAGAGGGAGCCAGGCAGAAATGTCACCAGGCACAGGGAAAAGGTGGAGGAGCTGCGGGAGAGGGACCAGAGGCGTTGGCCCAAACACTGCTGACCAGAGCAAAGGTGAGCCAGCGGCTTGGGACGGGCCAAAGCAGAGAAAGAGTGATGGTGGTTGTTCTCATTTAAAACTCAGAACTAACGAGAGTAAATGCCTTCAAGGGAAAGTTAGGCTTTTCTGAAACGTCGTTATATGAGGCACTGACTTACGTAGAGAAGCAGCCTGAGACATGAATGCTCGGTCACTGAAAACATGGCTGCCAGATACAACAAAAAAACAGATTTTAGCCACTTAACAAGAGGCTCAAGTAATAAAAACAACACCTGCTTAAGTCTATGGCACCTGAAGAATATTTATGCAGCTTTATCTCATCATTAGACAGGTTTTTCTAACTGTAAAGTCAAGTTTGTGTTGCTGTTTTCACTCCTCGCACCAAAGTCCATAAAGAAAATGTTGCATTTTCACATCACTACATTCAGGAGTGGTTAAAACCACTGCTGCCTTCATCAGACAGTCCAAATGTGATATTTTATGATGATTGTCTTTGAAATCCTTGCTTCATATTCACTAAAGTGACACAAGCATGATAAACAAGACAGCAGTGGACCAGCATCTCTGCGTCCCTGTGAGCTACAATTACAAATATTCTCTATGGACTTTGGTGCAGGAGAGTGAGCACTTAAGAAAGCTATGTTTGTGTCTGGAGCTCTACACAGCACAGTCAGAGCTGATTCAACCACTGATATAAACAATTCTACCCAAATCGTACTAGGAATGTTGACGAGAATGTGTCACAAAGTAGAGAACCACGTAGTAAACGCACAACAAGTCACACAAGCCTCCATCGCTGGCATTTCACTGTTGACCATTCATGTGAAAAACTGTGTCGTCTGCAGTAGAAGAGTGACGAACGTCCCCAGCCAGTGCTCCCTCTCTACTACCTTATGTCTTCCTCCCACTCTGCCTGTCCTCTCCGACTGCGTCAGACCGCTGAGAGAGCGTGCCTGTATCTACACCCTCAGGCCCAGCATCCATAAGCGGAGGGGGTGGAGGTCGTTGAGGAGAGCCCAGGGGTCGAAACACTGTGTGCGCAGTTCCGGGACCCCGTTCAGACTGTGCGACCCAGACACAGACGAGCCACTGTTCCTCCTCAAGCTCGCCTTTCATTCCCCACAGCAACGGGACTCTTATGCTGGGGCGCAGAGGCAGGGCTCAGGGGTGGGCAGTGGGCGACCCTCTGATTTTAAAGATATAGACAGGCATTCCTCTATTGTCAAAAGCCTCATAATTCACTTGACGACTCGTACGGGCCATCCTGTCCCCCTCTGTAAAGTTACTGACCCTGGAGGTTTGCTAACAAACGGTCATTTTTGGACTGGTGGGGGGGGGGGGGGGGGGTTAGACGTGGAGAGCTGGGTTGAAGTCACACAGCTGCAGGGTATGACATTAACCTCCACATATAGTGACTGTGTAAGAGAGAAAAGTGTGGCCTGGTTAAGAAAGGGTACAATAAATGGACCTTTGTTCTGCAAGTTTAGTTATTAGATGCATCATGGGAAAAAAATCCTGTATATCAGAAAATCATCTTAGATGTGAATACACTGCAAATTCAAATATACCTACAACATAAATTACATTAAAATAAACGTACATATGTATGGTGCGTGTGTGAATGTTCTTAATTGCGTATTGTTTCTTTTTTTTATGTTTTTGGTCGTGGGGAAAAAGGGAGTTGGTGTTTTATTGGCATCAGTAATGTCGTAATGTTTATTTGTTTATTTATTTATCTGCTTGAGTAGGAATATTGCACAGATTATAGCAAGTGGCTAATTTACATCTGTAGTCTCTAGACAGGTTGGTGAGCACGTAGACAAGAAGGAAAACAAAAACAAACTAAACAATACTACAACAACAATACACGAATAGGGGGAAAAACAGCATAAACTGTGTTCCAGTTAATGAAGACCAGCTACTAACTGTGTAACATATGTGATGCAGCAATGTAAAAGGGACTGCTGCTAAAGTGCTCATGTTAAGTAGATTTGGGTTTATTTACTAGTTTCCATGAACAGGAAGAAGTTTTATAATGAGTTGCCTGTTGTAGAGGCGACAGCAACATTAGGAAGTGTTTCATTGAAGTGATGGACATGAAGCAGCAAAAAGGTGCATTTGTTCCACTTTGATTGTACAAGAATAACAGCTGGCATCACAGATGTGGAGACTTTAAACCGTGTCTATGCGTCGCCCAGTAACACTTATCATGACTCAGACAAAAAGATGTAAATGTTTGAAATGTCCTCTTATCAAATAAGTTCAGAAGTTCAAGTTTGGCAATAAGTAAAAAAAACATTTTGTTTGAGTAAAACAACGTGGTGAGCACTCTTGGTTCCCGACCTGTAGCGATAATACAGAAACAAACCAATCACACTCTCTGGATGTCTTTACCTCCAGACCTGGTCCTTGCAAATCACAAGTGCTGCACCTCTAACCACCCATTTCTCTAATAAACAACAACTCTACCCTGCTCCACCGCCAGTGTACAGAGTGGAGGTTAAGGATGTACTAATCGATCCTCCAATTACTCTGAGCTGGAGAGCGAATGGTGGGTGGAAGAGAGAGGTGGCCTGGGGTTTGAGTGTTGAGAGGGAGTGTGTCTCAGAATGCGCGGGGTGGGGGGATGAGAGGGAGTCTTTATCTTCGGATCCCTTTCTCCTTTAACTTGAAGCTGGGTGTCATGGGGCTTTTGAAGTCGTGATAGAGGAGGGACAGGAAAGGGGGAGGAGGGGGTGATGGCGTACAGGCATGGTCTCTCTCTCTCTCCATGCCAGGGGGAAGACGTCTGAAGGAAAATCTTTACAGCCTTGACAGTGCCCCTGACGTGTTTGCGCTTTTCTCTCTCTCTCTTATTTTGAGGGGGGGGGGGGGGGGATGTGTGTATTTGTGTCAGTATTTGGATATGTGTGCGTATCTTAGCATGTTTGTGTGTGTGTGTGTGTATGTGTGTGTGCTTGAGTTGAATGCCTGGCTCATGCATTGAGGTGGGGATCACAGAGTCCTCTTTTTTCAATTGCCGCTAATGAGGCCTGGCTGGCAAGAGGTACTCGAATTGATTAAATTTGCATGGGAGCCTAAATCACGATGGGGGCCTCATACTTGTGCCCCCTGCCTCTAGGTACACACACACACACACACACACACACAGCACCCTTGGACCCCCCCCTCCACCCCCTCCCCTCCTTCAACATCAGACCCTACAGGGGGTAAGTCTCTGCAGGAGAGAGGGGGACAGAATATACCAGGGGGAGGATGTGTACATGTGAGTGTGTGCGTGTGTGTGTGTGCGTGTGTGTGCGTGTGTGGTGTTGAACGGGGCGTGGAGCGCACCCATCTGCCCCGGTATTACTGTCAGTCCATCATTCAGGGGAATGCCAAGCGCGCGCCTCGGGGACGTGTTCATTACGCTTTAACTACCGGATCTGTCCTTGTCTTGAAGTCTCCCCCCAACAACACCACCACAGCCACCCCCACCCTCGTGTCATTGTCTGCCTGAGAGTGCGTGTGTGTGTGTGTGTGTGTGTGTGTGTTTATGCATCTGTCTGCTTGTATCACAACTGAACGCACCCAGTTCATGTGTACAGAAAAGTGTTGGAGGAGTTTAAAATGGTGCTCGTACTACAAGCTGTACTGGGTTTGATTGGGTGGGTTAGGGTTGTCACGATACCACACTTTCACGTTTGATAACGATACCCAGCAAAATACTTCATACCCGATACCAGTAAAGTGAGTGTAAAGCAAATGCAGAGTTTCTCCTCTTCACACATGTTAACAAAATGACATGATGGAACACCCGAGCCATAGTTAACATAACTCTTCTGCAAACACTGTAATGATATGAAAGCCCTCAGTGAGCTTTACTGTGTAAGTGGTTTTCCTGTTCATGTGTGAGTAACTGCGGCTGCTCCTGCATCTATGGAAGAAGAGAAAGAAAGTAGAGAAAGAGGTCAGGACTGTAGCTGAACCAGAGCAGTTATTAAACTGCCTTAACAATTATGAACATGACTTCTGTACATGTACATGTTCTCTTTGATTATCCAGATATACATATATATATATATATATATATATATATATGTATATATATATATATATATATACATATGTTGTTTGTATGTTCGATATGAACTAAATGGTGAATGGTCAGTATTTAGCTCTTTTCTAGTCTTGATGACCACTCAAAGCTGCTTTACACTACATTCGCTCACACTTTCATACAGTGCATCTATGTGCAGTGCATTTTCTATCACTTTCTATTTCTTGCCCAAGGACACATTGGCAAATCCACAACCTTTGAGTTGAAATACAACTTGCTCTACTACTATTATGTTTGTTGAACAGATGAGTTTGAGCATGTATGTTTATTCTATGCAGATATTGATGAGCGGCAACGTGTGTGTGTGTGTGTGTGTGTGTGTGTGTGTGTGTGTGTGTGTGTGTGTGTGTGTGTGTGTGTTTCAGAGCAGAGAATGTTGCAGAATTTTACCTGATTTAAAACCTAACTTAGCTTTTAACTTTTTAATCATTGACGTTTGGCATGGTGGTTATTAATAATTCCTGTAGAGCATTTTTTTTAATCACTTTACACAGATTTTAACATTTTTAATGACTAAAAACTGAAAAAGAAAAGTCAGTATCATTCACACTAAGAGTTTCTTTTCTGTGCTTCAGGTGATTAGATTACAACTAACAGAGTTGTTAAGAAAAGCTGCCACTGTTTGTCTTGTTGCTGGTCAGTTTCTGTGACGCAGATAATAGTGTGACCATGTTCAATAACCCTGGCTGTTAATGATACAGAAGATGGCACTGTTAGTATCCATACTATTGCAAATCCCATTCACATTTTTTAATATTAGTATCTGAGGATACATTTTTTTAGTTGTGAGTTTATGAAAACTCATTATATTAAACTATATTATCAGTGTGTGACCATGCACTTTTCTGTCTCGGGAATTTGTTAGTGTTTACTCTAATAATTGTTCCCTCTCTAAGCAGTACATGACAATGTGGTGAGCATGTGCGCTTTGAATCTGCGTGTATGTGCATCTGTGTGTGTGTGTGTGTGTGTGTGTGTGTGTGTGGTGATGGGGGACAGTGCTCGTGCCTGGGTGATTGCAGTAATCAGATCGGGGTGTTAATCAGAGTTTGTTCGTCAGTGGCCTGATGAGGGGCGATGAGGGCCACTGATTGTAATGTGATGCCACGATCAGTCCCTGACGACGACAGACAAAAACCGCCATGGAAGTCATTATCATAGCATACACTTTTTTTCCTTTTTCCTCTCCCCACCTTTGGAACACAACAATATGGAGTGTGAAAGAGTAAACAAACAACACTTACACACACACACACACACACACACACACGTGGCGTATGTGCCACCGGAAAGATGCAGACTTGATTATGGGATGTTTTCATTCCAGTGGACACAATGAAGCACAGAGACACAATGGGATATATGCGTATATCACTATTTAGGTGTCACCCCGGCTGAATACCAGGAGCGGGGGGGGGGGAAGGGATGTGTTGGGTGAGAGGGGAGAAAAATCATAGTTGACAAAGAGGTTGGGGGTTGGTTGGGGGGGGCAAACGTGACCCCGTGTTTTATAGCCCTGTCTTGTCATAGACAGACTTGCATCAGATCTTTTATTCCCTTTTTTCTGTGTTTTCTTTTCTCTCTCCACCTTTTTCGTGGGAGGAGGGGGCAGCACTGATACTATTATGGCTGCCTCATCAGCCAAGTCCCTACAAGGGCTGATACAAATTAATTAACCTAATTAGGGACTGTGATTGCGGGTGTGATTATAGAGGCTGGAAGGGGAGGGAGGAAGAGAGGGAGGAGAGAGAGAGGAACGGTTTGTGGAGGTGGGGGTTCGCTGGCAGCCAGGGCCCAGGCGATGATGAGCTGGGAGGTGTGGGAGAAGAGCCAAAATACTATGCATGGCTAATGAGGTAAGCTAGCGATAGCTTCAGCCTCCCCTCCCTCTCCTTTCTCTTTCTAGTTCCCCACCTTGTATTTACTACACATTTATTTATTCATGTCTTATGTTGCCATTTCATCCTTCACTTTAAAGTAACACAATGTAGGATTTGCTCTCAGGGCCCCCCTATTGTTGCCGAATGGTATTGTTTGTTACAAGTGTTGTAAAATATGTTGCTGTATAATGTGCCTTTGTTGACAAGCCATTGATCCAGGTGGACTCAGGCAGCAGGACGTACAAACAGTCATGTCTTCAGACCAGGTACAGTTTATACATTACACTGTTTCATTAGAAACAAAAACTAATGCTGTAAAGCAGCATTCTGTAGTTATTTGTGTGGCATGAACCCAAAACCAGAAGTTGCAAAATGCCAAAGCAGGTAATGCCAACCTGGTCAGGCTTTGACAGAGCTGACATTCACCCTGTTGTGAGTTAATGAAGAAACAAAATAAGCTTGGAGACGCCATTTGAAGGTTAAAACACTACATTGTGTCACTTTAAGGGATGATTCAAGTTTTATCAAGTGCGGCTTTATGAGGTATTGACACATTGTCAAGCACTGACTATGTTACAAGCCTGCAACTTTTTCTAAGAACCAAAGACACAAGCTCTCACTGAACAGAGGGAAAAACAGGTTTTAGCCAATTAACAAATGACTCAAAAAGCAGGCATAACAAATCTATGCCTTGTTACAGATGATTGTTGATCCCTAATTTTTCCTGAAAATGTATTAAATTAAAAAAGTCAGTTATTAAACAGCAAAGCTTCTCGGAGAATATTCTTTTGGCTGATTAGACAAAACTGGAAGGTTTTAGCATGGTCCCTTCTGCTCTGTGTTCATCGACAGAACAATTAAGGCCTCAAAGTAAAGAACACTATATTTACTGTGAAACATGGAGGGCACTTAGTTGTGTTCTTTGCATGGGGTGCCTTGTATCTATGCAGGGCACAATGAAATCTCAAAACGATCTAGACATTCTGGAGGAAAAATACTGCTCAGTGTCGGAAAGCTCAGTCTCAGTCACAGCTCATTGGCCACAGGATAATGACCCAAAACACACAGATAAAGCATCCAACACTGGGCTACTGTGAAATCATCCTATATGAATCCTGATCTTAACAGAACATGTGTGGAATAATCTGAAAAGTACAGTGTGGAGAAGACACCCTTCAGTCCTGATGCAGCTGGAGCAGTTTGCTCAGGACGAGTGGGACAAACTACTTGTCAGCAGATGCAGAAGTCTCAGTGGGAGTTACAGAGTTTGCTTTTTGGCAGTGATTTGTGCAAATGATTGTGCACTAAAATATTAAGTTAAGTGTTCGGTGATTTTTGCCTGTGCCATTTAATATTGTTTTATTTTGTAAAACATTTAGTTGAATCAAAAATCCAAAGCAAAGCCTGATTTGTGTTAAACGTGGAATAAACAACAATGGGAGGCGAATTACTTTTTATTTTGTGAAGTTATTTCAGAGACAGTTGTGGGCTCTGGCTTTTTATACACCTTTTTGTACACCTGTGAAGTGTTTGTCACATTATTTCACGGTTAGACAGTCTTTTCTGCCTGGTAACTGACGTTTGTAAACCACAAACTCTCCTGCACCAAAGTCATTTTTAGCTACCAGGCAGCAGTGGATGTATCATTCTTGTGTGCTGTGATGTAAAATCAGTGATTTTCTCTATGGGTTTTGGTGAAGGGGAGTGACAGCTTTATAAACATTGAGTCACTATATCATATCGACTTAAACAGGTTACAACAAATAAACAAAATAGACTTTTGTTTAGTGACTAAAATCAGTTTTTCCTTATGTCACTGCTGTCATCCATGTATGTCCTGGGCTGGTTCTCAGAGACGGTGTTGTGCATGCTCAGTGGTTTCAAAAAAAGCTACTATCAAAACACCCCGAACTATCCCTTTAAAAGTAAACTCATGTTAGTTCCCTCCATGTTGTGGTTTTGTTTTGATGAGACTACAATCAGTGCACCTGTTGCAGTGCTTCAGGTAGATGTATTACTTATTTTAAAGGCCAGTCCAGCTACTGGACCTTCATCTAAGTTTATGAATAACATTCTGGATCTCTTTGTCTAAATGATATATATTTTTAATGATTTCTAAGAGTAAAGCAGAGTTCCAGCTTCCGCTTTATTCTGCCTTTTGTCGATTCTCTAGTATCATGCTGTGTAGGGTGCAGTGCAGTGCAGTGCTGCCTATTGTTCACTTTAACTGTACTACCCACAAGAACAGAAATACCCTCTGGGAACACACATCCAGTCTCACACACACACACACATCCAGTCTCACACACACACGCACAAGCTCACACAATTTTTCATCCTTTCGTACGCACAACCAATCGCAGATCAACACACAGATGCACACAGCACATTCAAACTCTCCCTCGCTCTTCCTCCCTCGCTCACTCCGCCACACAAGCACACTCCCGAGGAGCAATATTTAAATCTCCTTCTATTTGTATTGGGAACAGAACAAAGATATTCTTCAGACCGAAGCAAAATGTGTTTTCTCGCCAGCATCAGCAATTCTGTTTTTAATGAGTTGGAGGAGAAGAGGGGCAAGTGGAAGCGCTTAGGTATCAGTAAATATATAAAAAAAAATATCAAAAGAAAAGGAGATGAGCAAGTTCCTCAGAAGTGCAGGAACTCGTGTCATTGTTGTCCACTTATTGCAATGTCACCTTTGAATAGTGTGGCAGTGTCAGCGCCATACTAAGCACATGGTGGACTGTGGCATTTGATTCCCGAGATTGTGCCTCCCTCTCACGTTCTCTCTCTGCCTCAGTATCAGTTGCTGGGATGTGATTAGTAAACCACGGGCAGACAGTGATAGGGAGGTGTTTATATCACCATTCTAATCTGGAGCCCCAGGAAAAATGGCCCCTCCTCCTTTTTTCTCTCAAGCATCCTTCATTGTACTATAGTCCTATATTAGAATTGGATTAATTTATGTGAAAGGGGCCGTTTACAGTGAGGAGGCATAGTCACTTCATTCAAGTCTATAATTTCCCTTAGTGCTGCACTTAGAGTGTTTTAGCTTATTTCAGTTTATTGTTTTTGGTTTGGTGGCTCCAAATAAATACAGTTTTGGTTAAATGCACAGTGTGTAATTTCTGCTACTAGAGGTCTCTCAATCAAATAAATAAATAAAAATAAAAATAAATAAATAAATGCAGCAAATGACAATTTTTGATCCATCAGTGTCAAAAATAGGATGACAATGATGTTGTCTTAAAATGAACATAACCTTGAATAGGAAATGTGTATTTCTTTGGATTTTAATGAAGATATGTTACATGTTTTATTCCCTCTGGTCAAAAAACCCAGTTAATCCTGGGTATGAATTATTTTTCACCACTGGAAATGTGTTAAATGTGTATTTTGGCAGGAATGCTCCATTTCCAGTACAACGCTACGACATGCATTCATTTTCCAGCCTCTTGACTAGCCATTGGCATTAATGTTTGTATCGATCCTAATTTTTATCTAAATGATTGATCAAAAGAGAGACTGAACTCAAAAATGCAAAATAGTAACCATCATGCATCATCACTGAGAACTATGGTGTTGTTGTTGTTTTTGTGGAGTTTCTATTCCCTGACTTGTTTTTTTTCCGCCATGTCCTGACGCAGGGGCAGGGGAAAAAAAAACCCACAGGGTGAAACAACCACTGGCAATGAGAATGGTATTAATGACCTTTTTTTTTAGCTGTTTAAAAAAACAAAGCAATTTTAGTGTTAAAGAGGCTCAGTTCTCACCCTGCATTGAACTCATAAACAGCCATATATTCTTGTTCTCTTACCATTTCTTTCCTAAACACCTGGGAGTCAATTACACTTTCTCTAGGAGAAATATTCCAGCAAAAAAAAGTGTTTGGAATAAAAATAAAGAAAAATTAGCATTAATATCTAAACACAGAAAATGATCACACTAATGTTTTGTTTTGTCCTAATGGCATGTTGTGAATGTTGGTTTGGTTAAACTCTTTGTATTTATTATTATTATCCATTAAAATTCCTGCAACTTATGAGAAGAACAGCAAAGTATTTGTATTCCATCTGTATCATATGGAGAGGGGCGCCGCGAAGTGGGAGATGCTCAGGTTGAGAGAGTGTATGTGTGTATGTGTGTGTATGTGTGTGTGTTGAGGGAGAGAGGCCCGAGCGATTACTCAGGCCTCTGAGAAGCCCCTGTCTCTTGCTTCTGGTACTTTTGCTGCACTGATAAGCGTGAGCCCTGTCAGGAGGAAGGTAGATGCGCCACTTAAGGATTCCTCTCTCATTTTGTAGTCATTTTGTCTCTCTCATTTTGTAGTCACACTTACACTTTAATTAAAGAGAAAGAGCAAGAGAGAAAGAGATAGTCCTGCAATGAGCTGATGCTATCAGGCAAGGGGCCAGGCAGGTAGAACCACAGGGGGATGAGGGGCTACGTCCTGGCCTCCAAACAGTGTATTTGGTGTATGTGTGTGCTGGTTTGTGTGTGTGTGTGTGTGTGTGTGTGTGTGTGAGAGAGAGAGAGGGGAGAGTGAGTATGCACAAAGCGATTTACGTTGCTCTCCTAGCTAAACAGCTGTAGCGAGGCTGCTATCAGATATTTATAAGCGGCTCATGAATATGGATGGGCGGCAAGATGGGACTGATGTTTGTCCTCTAAGAGGGGATGAAAGGAGAATGTGCTCTCTTCCCTGAGAGACACAGTCATGGCCGCGCACAGAGCAGAGGATGGGAGCTGTGGATTGGGAGTAAGACAGAGATTAGGGTGGGTGCTGGTGGTTCAAGACAGATGGTAAAATTTAATGAAATGTGATTTGGATACTCACGGCAAAGTATTTCCCTTATGGGTTTGTAAAGCAGAAAAAAAATTCAACACTGTCGTTAGTGCAAGTGTGGATTCTTGCTATCATCCTCCTACGTTGTCCATTCAACATTATCACTGCATGTTGAATGTTCTGATGCTTGTGTTTACACTTACTGTACCAACCCCCTTTATTAGATACATCTGTTCAACTACTTGATAAAGCAAACATATAATCAGCCAATCACATGGAAGGACTGCAGGAGAGTGAATGGTTCACACATGGATTTTTAAGATATGGATGGATGTGTTTAAAGCTGGTGCACAGCACAGTCAGAGCTGACTATGTGTCACACACAACCACATAAGGTGACTTTATTAGTCCACATGGGGCTATTCATCGCCTGCTTTTTACCAATCCACTAATAGTATACTTCCTAGAACTGAGCAGTGGGCAGCCACAGAGCCTTGGTCAGGAGCATTACCCTAACCCAGCAGCTGCTCAAGTTCAAACCAAGTATCAGAATTTAAATGGTCGATGCTGCCAGATGGGCTGGTCCAAAGTATTTTAGAAACTGATGATCTACCTGGATTTTCCGGAAACCATCCTAAGGGTTCACGGAGAATGGTCTGAAAAAGAGAAAATATCCAGTGAGCAGCAGTTCTCAGAGCAAATGAATGCTCTAGAGATCGTAGGAGAATGGACTGATTCAAAATGATTGAAAAACACACTGAACCTTGAAGCAACAGCAGTGTGTACAGCAAATGCAGAGGTTCTCCTCCTCAACTCTGGAGTAAAGACCGTCGGAGTAAATAATGAAAACAGTTTCTCTCCAGTTGTCTGCATTTTTATATGTAACATTGGCTCAATAATGCGCTACCTAACCCTAACCCAAAGTTCAAACGCTGTAACCATATAATAAACCCTCAGTGGTTTACAATTCATTCACTCAATTCATACTACCTTCAGTTTGTTCGCTGGCTGAGAGGCTGAGAGGCTGAGAGGCTATTCACTCAGACTGAAAGAAGAGCGGACTCCTGCTGTGAGACTGCAGGTGTCACTGAGAGAGAGAGAGAGAGAGACAGAGACAGAGAGAGACAGAGACAGAGAGAGAGAGAGAGAGAGAGAGAGAGAGCAGGACTACAGCTCGTCATTAAACTG
Source organism: Solea solea (assembly GCF_958295425.1). Lineage (NCBI taxonomy): Eukaryota > Metazoa > Chordata > Actinopteri > Pleuronectiformes > Soleidae > Solea > Solea solea. The sequence continues at coordinate 4,555,074 of NC_081146.1, forward strand.
TGACCAACATGGTATAAATGTTGCTTCTTTACATGTTTGTTGCACAGGTTTGATAGCGGAGCATTTACGTCGATATTGTGTACAAACACTAACGAACAACAACGTTCACCTCCCGGCGCTTCTGTGTGCTGCTGTATTTTACATGATTTCAAAACTAACTTTTAAACACAGCAACTTTCTGAACCATTCAAATCTGGCAAGGTAGTTAATAACACATTTTCCTGCGGGGAGTCAAAGTCAAAAGAGGTATTTGTATGTCTTTACACACACCATAAGTGTCCCCTGTGTCTAATAAAGTAGCCGGTGGTATGTATATGTATATATATATATATATATATATATATATATATATATATACATATGTATGTAATAATGTCTAAATAAATACATGTTTCTTTCAATTTCATGTTTGTATGGATGGACAGTTCCTTTGGATGTGTGAGTGTGTTGTACTTGTGGTTTAGAGAGTGCTCAGTGCCTGAATTTAAATGCACATATTTTCCGGTAGTGAGGATGAAAACATGCCTTCTGCCATTTCTAACCACAATCATGACCTGCCGGCCAAAAGGAAATTAGGTAAATTCAGAGCTAAACGTCTTTGCCATTGTCACAGTGAATAGCAAATGTCCTTGTCCACAGCGGTCATTCTGATTCCCAGCAGCAAACATTTGGTCAGGGACATGCATAACTGACCTAAGTGTCCACATTAGAGGTCACCACACTGAGAGACAGGACGGCCAACACAGGGGCAAGCAGCAGCAGCAGTGCTGTACTACAATGTACCTTTCAATGCTAATCACTGAGTCATCTATCAGAGCTAATACATGGGCGCTAAGCAACCTGTACATGCATTAGCCCACCCCAATTACCATAATGGGTTGGTTTTTTAATATGGCTAATAGGCTGGCACGACCTTGCCCATTCACTCAGCAGGTACACACACCCAGTCGATGTGAAATGGACATATTTAGAGACTAAATGAACATTAGGGACTTTGAGCTGTTAAGGGTCCATAGTTATGGATCGTATGGGAAAAGAGAGGGATGGATGGATGGATGGACAGATGAAAAACAGGGACATTTGTGGACAAAAGTCAATAAAGGGAGAGGGAAAAGGTCAAAGCGGTGATGTATGCAAAAGAGAATGAATATTATTGTCGCTTTTTTCTCTTTGGTGAATGCAAAACACCAAATGGTTGTTTTACAGAGTAAAGATTGGACTTGGACATGTCTGAATGTGCTGGTGTAGGAGTTCCCTGTGGGCACCACTGGGAAGTACGTCAGTGTGGGTGCTATGTAGTACTGGGAGGGTGCATGGGCAGAGAGGAGGAGAAGGGGCAGAATCTGAAAAATGTGCCTCCGCAGAACCCCGGGGGGATTAACATTTTGGTTTTCTCTGAGCCTTTGTAGTCATGGACAAATGATCCCAGGAGTCGGACAATAATGTTTTTATGGGACTCTAAATGTTGAGCTCAACAAGGTCATTGTGGGAGTGTAATGACCAACACGTGGCCAGGCTTGAACTCCAGCGGCCTTGCAGTTGGTCTGAGGGGCAGTGGGGAGGAGAAGAGAGGAAGCAGGGAGGAGAGGAGGTAGGAGGAGAGCTGGGACTCACCACTCTGTGTTTCTCTCCAACAAGCCCTCACTTTGTTCCTCTGGGACACAAGAGCCACTCTGAACATAAAGTACCTAGATGGCCAAAGTTGACCAGGCCGAGCCAGACTGGGTCTCGTAAACTGAGCCAAAGAGATAATGTTTCCCTGAACGTAATCTGCGCCTGTTTGCCCACGTCCTGGCATCATGTGAACAATAACCCCTTCCTCCTTCAAACAAGGTCTCTCTTTGGACATGTCGGGCTTTTACTGTCTGTTGTTGCCCTGTGTGTCTCTGTGTGGGTCAGAGCTGAGTGGTTTATCTGTTTGTTCGTCAGGATAAAGGTCTTCACTGTAGTCTGGCCGTCCACTTCACTGTCAGCAATAAAAGAAAGAAATGGAGGCTCAGCATGTTAGTGATAATTACTGTTAACAAACAAAAGTTTGAATTCATCGTTGACGATGTTTAAGATTTATTCTTACACTTTCAAATATTGTGTAGCGTGTGTTTGACATGTGAGCTGTGTGGACATGTTTTAAGACAAAGGAAGAGAAAAGGCAAAAGAGACGAGTGTCATTTTTCTCAAAACAATCTACTAACTGATATTGGGTTCAGAAAAATACTTGAGGCTGTGACATTGGCATTTAAAGCATCGTTAAATCATCAAATTTAACCATAAACACAGTACAAAATCAAGAGTTAACTCAGCATCAATGCAAGCCCTGTACCTGTTACAAGGTGATCATAGCAGAGGGTTTTTAACATCCAGTCTGCTGCAGAGCCGTTTTAGTTTGGTAAATGAAAACACCTTAATGCTATGTAATAACATAAGATTTTGTTCCCTGGTGGGGAACCCAATGTCCTAAGCTATTAGGACATTGGGCAATATTCATCCATTCATTTTCAACTGATTTTTCCTCTTGAGGGTCCGTTGTGGGAGCAGGAGTCATCCCAGCTGACACAGGACAAAAGGCCGGGTACACCCTGGACAGGTCACTGGTCCATCACAGTGCCAACATACAGAGACAAACAAACATTCACTCTTACATTCACAGCTATGGTCAATTTAGTGTTAACCTGACCCCCAGTCTGCTTGTCTTTGGACCGCGGGAGGAAGTCGGAGAACCCAGAGAGAGAACCCACATGGACACATGTAAAACCTGCAAACCAAAACACTGATATATGATGCCCATTTTTCGGCTGATATATGTTTTTTCTTTTTTCCTAGTTTATTAACATAAATCTCCTTTGTCTCATAATCCTGACAGCCACATGGTGAAGAGATGGACCTGTGGCATGTGTGTGTTCCTCTGAGGCTTCTTGCGTCTCGGTCCCCAGAGTCTGTTGTTGAAAAGGGCCGGTGCACGGAGCTAATCAATAGATCAATCGGAACATTTCCACTTCAAATCAATTACACCACGGCTTCCTATTCTTCTTTGTTCCTTTGTTTCAATAGATTTGACCTGCTACCTTCACTTCTCTGCTGTTTTTGTTTAAATCCTGCTCCACATATGTCTGTCCTCTGTACAAATTGAGAGGTTTGGGAACTGGGCTGTGTTTTATGTTTTCTGGACAAGAAAAGTACATTTAGTATGGATGTAGCCTTTGTTTTGCTTGTATTAATATTATAAATACATGTTTCATGTTGTTGATGCTTCCTTTGGTTTTCATTGTGACACAAATCTGTCATGGTATCTATGCATCCACTACATTTAAGGACACATTCATATACATTCACGCGTGCTATATGTTTACATACAGAGTCATTTTGACACTGAACAAAATTTCCGCTCCGTTTACAGAAGGGGAATAATGGAGAGGCAGAGAAGAAAGATTGACACAGAGAGGGAGATGGAGAATACGCGATGAAGAGGGCACATTGTTCTCTGGCCTGCACGCATGAGCTTCTTGAGCTTGTTGAATTCCAGCCATTCAGATGACTGGGGTGCGTAGGCCAGGCCTCCAACGCGTTTCCCCGTCACCATCACAACAGTTGCCATTCATGAGGCTCTGCCGGCTGTGGGGACATCTGCACCACAACCCTTGTCACTTCAGCGCCCCAACCCTCCCTCCCCCCTTTGATTGCCACACTCATCCCTGCTGAAGCAAACATACACACATACACGCACACAAACACTGACACACGTATGCGCACATACTCCTAACTTCTCCTGCCAAAATGCCAGCGGAGAGAATCAGAAGGGCATCAGAGATGGCTGTTGTCTGCATACGCCCATGCACGGTTTTGTGTGAATGGGACCCAAGGGTGGGGAGGTCTCTGATACCGCAGGGTGCTGACCGAGGCGGCACATAGCTTGGCCCTCCTGGGTGTGTCACGATGCTCGGAGGGTTAGGCGGGTGACAAACCCAAGGTTTTCAACCAGAGCGACCCGCTTGGCATTCCCTGCGGCCTTGTTACACCACAGTGACGTGGGTGGCCCAGGTGACCTTTGAGCCTGTGGAGGGCTCTCGCATGTGTTCATTGTGCCACACGCTATCACTTTCACACATCCACAAAGTATGAGTCCCACTAAGTCCACAGTGTCCAAACTCAAGACAAAGCACTCTGTTTACAGGCAAAAAAAAGTAAGTTATTCAGGTCATTTGTGAGTTCTGCAATATTCTGTGATATTGACAACAATAAATAATAAAATAATAAAAATTTGCTTATTTGTAGTTGTTTTTTGTTGTCAATGAAAGACACGTTGAGGAAAAGGACTCAATAAGGACCAGGTCATAAATACGGCTTTACAGTTTCTGCATCCATGCATGCACACACCATCTCCATTTCAGTAGCAGCGATTTCTCACCAGGAGTTCACCCTCACCTGTGTGTCCTTGTAGACTTTGAGTGCTGTGTTGTACATGTGTGGGCACCAGTGGACTTCCTCATATAACCTTGAGCTTCTTCATTGTCTCGATTGGACTGCAAAGTGTGTACAATCTTTGTGGACTCAAGCTGGAGTTGCACATTGGGGTCATGCGGACCACGACAGAATTGGGTGGATGATGAAATTATTATCACACAGACCCTTATGGACCTATGCCTACACACAGAAAGTATGATCCGGTCCAAACTGGAGTTCCCACTGCAATCTGGTCAGAATTCATAGATAGTAAACTATATTTATCAAAAAAACAAACGTAAATCAATCTTTGATATGCAGCCTTTCTCAAACTATTCCATGGTTAATCAATTCATTTTATTTCATGATCAAAAAAGTTGCCCCCTCGGCCGCGTCATCCTGGTGCCAGGCCCGGTTCCCATTCATTCATGTTATTTCAAAGTTGGCTCTTCTGCTGGTATTTCACTCCATTGGGTACTGGGCGTTAACGCAGAGGTTTGTTGGATAAACATTCAACGCTGAGTAGGAGCTCCAAGCATCACTGTTATTGTTACAGCTTAATGCCATGCAGTAGCATTGTTGTTTTGCAGCAATCAACACATACATATGTAATAAAGCTGAGAGGCAGCAACACAATACGAGCTATTGTAACGCCCAACTTAGATCAGCACAAAGGTCCCTACCAGTCTAGATCGAAGCCGACACTAACTTTGCATAACTGTTTTCCATGACTGGAAGGACTGGAAACAGCTGTGTCCTAGTCGAGAGTGCAGACTCACATGACTTACATGTTACCTGCATTTGTCATAGTATCTGAAGTCATCTCTTGTGTGTCGGCATTTTTGTGAACGATGAGAGATGATGGATGGTGACGAGAGTTCAATCGAGGGGAGGACAAGAGGTGACGGGACATTTTGGAGTGACTGCAAAGATGCTGTGGTGTCTGTATGTGTGTCTTTGTATACATGTGAGTTCATACGGTGCGTATGTGTGTGTGTGTGTGTGCGTGCTTCTAAGGGCAAACGTCAATGACTGTGTCAGGGGTGAGTGATAACCGTGGTCTTTTCAGCTCTGCAGGGCGGGTCAGGCGGATGTGATGGATGGTTAGGAGTCTGGCCCTCTTCTTCACGCCTCTCTCCAGGCCAGTGTCTGGAGAGTTGGGCTGGGGTGGAGAGCTGAAAGGGCTGGGCAGGCTGGGTGGCTGGGGGGCGATTATGTCTGGCCCTCATTAAACAAAGGTTGTCTGGTCAAAAAAACAAACGGTATCAACGGTACTTTCTAGGCAAAGATTAATTGAATATAATAAACTCTGTTAGTTGGAGAACACTAAAAAGTCTGAATGAAGCTGTTTGTTGTTCAGTGAACATCTGAAGTTACTCTTCAGTAGTTTTGACATTCACTGCCTACGGATAAAAAAAAAAGCTTGAGATTTGTATGATATCTGTTTTGTTGTACAGTAAAATCTTCAACTATGTAACATGATACAATATGAATGAAAAGCAGGCCCAGCTGATTCAGAATATTTCCCATTAAAGAGACGTTTTCAGACTCAGGAGAACAGAAAGTCCAAAAAACAAAAAAAAGGCACCTTGCACTTCACAGTATGAACTCTCTGTTATTAACTGTGTGCTATAGGAAAACAGCACTTTAACCAGAGCACCAAGTTTTATAATACAAAGTCTTTGTTCTCCATGTCTACTTTTGATTGTCTTTGATTGTCTATTTTCCATTTTGTGTTCTATGCTCATTAAAGGTCAGTCATTTATTGGCATTAATTAATTGATGCAAAATAATTGAATTTTGACAGAGGTTGTCTTTCCATGGCCAGAACTGAATCTCTCCCCTTCCGTGTTTGAAGGCTCTGTTTTTTCAGGCCCAGGCAGCCTCACAGAGGGGCAGTCAGCAACCAATACCCCAGAGAGGAGCTACAGTAACTTGCCTTGTGTCTTTTCTCAATCTTCAAACGCGGGGGAGACAGAGACAGAGGGAGGGAGAAGCAACAAAGGCTGATGTGAAAGACCACAAGGCCTTTGCACACCCAAGCTCACTAATTGACGGTTGTGGGGAGTGGAAGAGAAGTGAAAGCCACCAATCCCTGCTTACACATTCAAATATCCATGCACAAATACATAAGCACATACATTTCTAAGGAAATAGCACATATTTTAAAAAGATGTTGGATTTTTTTTAATATCCATCATTTCCCTTTTTATGTCTTTGAAGCTGTCATATCTGTAGTCCTGTTTTTCCCCCTCTATGATCACTTAATAAAACAGCCTCTGCAGGGACACATGAATGTGTTCAAGCTCTTTGGCTCATATGTGGACACAAGTAAGAGAGAGGTCCAATTTGCTGCTTTGTCACTGGTTTAGTAAAAGCAAACTGAAGGCCTAGGGCCACTATTTAATTGCTTTAGCCATGTGCACCAAAGAGGTGTCTCACCAATTAATCCCCTCACTGGTGGAGTGTTGTGTCCCACGCCTGCACACCCTGGCAGCGCTGTCCCGCAGGGGGAGAAGTGGGTAGGGTGGAAAGGAAGGAGAGACACATGGAAACCCCGACCGACCAACAATGGATACCAAATCCACACCATCACCATCCCACCATCCCCCCATTCAACATCAATGGATCACCTTTCATCTGTATATGCAAGCTAGCGAGCTGATTGCAGTGAGTGTGAGATTCAGTCTGCCAAACACACACACACACACACACACACACACACACACTGCACATCTATCTATCTATCCATCTATCTGTCCACATTTGTTACATGCTTTTTTTATTTAAGTGAATATACTTACACTTGAGTAGTATTTTAGTAATTGTATGTAATTATGTTGGGCCACTCAGTGGAATATTGGCTAGTACTGTTGCCTTACAGCAAGAAGGCCCAGGTTCGCAACCTGGTCCGACCCGAGGGCCTTTCTGTATTAAGTTTACATGTTCTCCTTGTGTGTGTGTGTGTGTTTGTGCGGGGGGGGGGGGGGGGGGGGGTTCTCCAGGTTCTCCAGTTTCCTCTCACAGTCCAAAAACCTGCAGAGGTTAAATGGACAATGTGAGTGAGTGTGAGAATTAATGGTTGTTAGTCTCTGTGTGTTGGACCTGTAATAAACTGGCGACCTGTCCAAGGTGTTTAAATCAGTAGACAATGAATGAATGAATGAATGAATTACGTGGTAACTGTAATAAGATGGCAAAATGACCATCAAGTCCATGTGATCCAGGGATGTATAACAGGTCTGGATTTGCAGTAAGTGATAGATTCCGTGAGCCCTTCGTCTTCGAGCCTACCTATGGGTCATGAGTCTTTAGCCCAACAAAGGACCTGTCATATCTACCCATCATCCTCTCATCCCCAGGCCCCTTGACTGTGACAAGGGATAAGCTAACCCAGTGTGACCACTGCAGGGGGAGCAGCAGGTGAACAGTCAGACAGACAGCGAGTGAGACAGAGTGTGGATTGGTGAGATTTGTTAATTTCTTTCTCTACATAAGACAGAGGGAGAGAGGGGAGGAAAGGGGTGAGGAGAGGAGGAGGAGGACTGTGGGTGGATGCAGCATCTGGCTGATATGCAGTCATGTACTGAGGCGATGAGGCGCCTCCAGCCCGGGAGGAGGTAAAGAGGGGAGTTTGCATGAGGCCAACGCAGATAGCCAGAGAGAGACAACAATAGACTCTTGTCATTCACACAACTGACACAAAGTCACTTGACCATATCATTCTGTGAACCCGCTTTTTACACTTCATCCCTCATTCAGTCTGCAGCAACAAGACAGAAATTAGGAGCCATCATTAATGAAGAAAGTGTCACACACAGAGGGACAGAGGGACATCCCTGCTAAGACAGGGCAGGACATCAACTGACCTTTTGTCTCTTTTAAAAAAAAATCGAAGGGGGTGCTACTGATGTTGGAAACCAGAGGTGGGTTTGCTGGAGAAACCAGGGTGAGCGGGGGTGTCTGGGTGCTAATCCATGGGACCGTCGGTGACCCTTGACCCCTCAGGGAATAAGGGTTGGGCTCTGCTGAAATGTGTGTGTGAAAGTCAGAGCTTCCCTCTGTGCTTCAGGCAGACCAGACCCTCACGAGTAATGATTTATGGGGCAGGGTGCGATCGACACACGCTCAGCCCCAGGGATGAGCCTAAATGGTAGTTTTGACACTGCTGAGAGACAGGGTTAAAGGTGATCAATAACAAGCCACTGGAGGAGGACAGACAGAAGGATAGATATAGCGAGCAGAAGAAAGGGAGGTGGTAGATGATAAGGAGGAGGAGGTGGCAGCAGCTCTTTTTAATTGGCCTCTGCTCATTGCTTAAGACTTTGAAGAGCATTTGCCTCTTTTGTGTGCCCAGCTTCCAGCTCCATGGAACATATGTCTTAGGAGTTTAGGAGTTTTTGTTCATTTCTTCTAAAGCTGACTTAAGAATCCACAGCTGTCAAAAGGTTAATTTGAAGTTTGACCTGGAAACAACTCAAACAATGGGACATTTTCTTTTTATGATATTCAAATGAAGTCTTGTGTGAGAAAATGATTGTGTTAGTGTGGTGGAAACCAGACCTTTATATAAACATGTAAGTTCAACTCACGTTGCACTAAATCAAACTTCTAAAATTCTGAGGTAATGTGATTGGGAGTTGAATAAGCGCCTTATATATGGGGGACAAACATGGTGAAATCCAAACTGGTGAGTTTAAGCTCTGTCAGCTTACATAATTAAATATTTTTAAGTTAATAGATGGTAGAACGACACCAGATTAGCCACCAGCTAAAGTTGTTTTTGTCGTGCTTGTATACTGGGACAAGGACAACAGTTCAATTATTAAACTACAACCGCAGCTCAAATGAACTGTGCATAGCAAAGTATTATCTCTTTACATTACCCCGCTTCCTCATGCCTCTCGTCTGTTTCCCATATTATTCAAACTTTTTCATTAGTGCAAATCTTTGACACTGGCTCAGCGGCGCTGGTTCATAATACATACAGTTGAAGCACAAGCCTTCTATTAATGACGGCTCTAATTCTCATCATAAACAGATCATGCATATGTGATTGAGTGTCTGCCATAGTCCCCCCCCCCCCCCCCCATCTCTTGATATGTTTGTAGTTTCTCTGGTGTGTGAGGCTCGTAGTGAGGCGAGAGTAGTGCTGTGCCACTACAACACACACACACACACTCATTCTTCTCAGGACACTGCACTGACTACACAACGTGTTATCTCTAATCTTAACCACAAATCAAATCGTAGCCTCAAACTTAACCTCAGAAATGAGGTTCTGCCTCAGAAGGACCAGGTTTTGGTCTCCATGAGGACCACTGGTCGTGCCAAGGTCAGTGTTTAAGCCAGAAAAGGTCCTAAAAAGGCGACAAATACAGGTACACACACACAGTGTCTGTGCTGATTAGGCGTAAGACACGGGGACTGCTTTGCCTAATCATATCGCTGCATCCAAATCATCTGTGTGTATTTCTAATTACACAGTGGCACACAGTGTCCTTGAGTACAGTGGCAGGTCTCCATTTCATCTCTGTGCTGTGTCTGCTCCTCCCCACCAGCTCTTTCTCTCTCCTCCATCCTTATTTATTTATTTCCGTCAGCGTTATCTTTGTTGTGGTTTCGGCTGACTGTGCGCTGAGCAACAGCACTCATTTGCCCACCGATCTGCGTCCTTTGAACTCTGCATCGCAGGGCAAAGCAGACAGTCGGGGGCAGTGGGATCATCTTCTTTGATGATCTATTTTTTTTTATTGTCCAGCTCCAGTCTGCAGGGGTTCATCATATAATGCACAACATGAAGGGCCAGTCATGTGCAAAGGATAACAATAAAAAAACACTGTTTTTGAAAATGATAGGGCGTGGACTAGAGCAGCCAGACCCACATTTAACAATGTGATGGCATCTTTTAGAAATCCCACCACAACCTTAAATGACAACCCTTATCAACATGTAAAGCTAAAGGATGACATATGATTTAAAAACAGGTGTAAGATAACTTTTAAACTTTGAATCAGGCCAAGGGTCAAGGTTCTGCATAGTATAGTAATTGTATTTGTCAAAATGAGTCATCAATATTTACAGTTATTTGAAGCTTAAAAAATAAATAAATCCTTACTATGGCGTGCACTGATTTGTAAATATCAGACAATCACTAGTGGACTTCTATCTTGGGCACAAACCGTCATGATCTCTAGAAGACAATCTTCTGCTATCCTTCCCTTGACTCTCTGTGTGTCTTATAAAAAAAAAAAACAGTGGAGCTGCTCAGGGAGAACAGAAATGTGATCTTTATGCTGTTGTGCCACGACATTTGTGAAGTCTGAATAGTTATGTTATATTCTTCGTTTTTGAATCTCCTTAATGGAAAGAAGGCCCTGAACATCTCAGTGTGCTCCAGGGTTAGATGACCTTCCTACTGTTTACTCGTAGTGTGTGTCTCTTCACCGCAAGACCTTGTCTTTTATTTTGCTCTCCTCTTCTCTGCAGTAAACCTTGTTATTGAAATCTGGAGGCTTTGCAATGCCTTTACTACAGTTGACAAAAGCCAGGCTTGAAGGTGAAAAGAGGAGACAACCTATAACACGGGGCTGACATGTCCTTTTAGATGCTACAATTAACTTTGCAACCTTGTGCCAGAGTCTAAAAGCCTCCTCAGCAGCTGCGTTGTGCGGTTTCTCATGTGTGAGGTCCATAAATAAATGAAAAAAAATAAATATAACCGTTTTTAATATGGCTTTGTTTGGTTTTTGTTCTATCGCTAATACATTTCCTTGGGCTCTTTGTAAGCTTTTGTCTGACATCCTACAAAATAAAAGCGGCCTGTGCAGTACAGATGATTGCATTCATCTTGCCTGTCCCACTGTGTATTATCATGTGCTGAGGTTGTCACAGCCATTGTTTAATACCAACCTGCCCAGTGAATCTGTAGTAATTGCTGCCACTGCGTGCCTCTAAAGCACGAGTCTCTCTCATTGTGTGCTACCGACAGTAACATCTATGTGCTGCTGCCTGCAGGCGAGTTCCTGAGATATTAGTTCTCCACTCTCAGAACTGTTAGTCACACTGACAGACACCTGAGGCGATATAAAATGTCCCTCAAAGCCATGAAAGAGGGAGACGGGCTACTTCTCTTCTTCAAAACCGCCGCGTGAGGAGCAAAGAGATGTGGAGGGGAGGGGAGAGTAACTTTCTAACGCCGCACTTATACCCCTTCGCATATGGGGGCCATACCTCGGAGTAGACATGAAGGAGGAACCCATATAGCTACAAGGCCCAGTATCATAAATAACACAAGACTTCTTTCCCTTCACCGTCTCCTCCAGTTCACTGCTGGAGTGTTTCATATGGTAACTAGGTGTTCACTGTGTGGCCACATTGTTGCCCATCTTTCAAGTGGCTCAGAGGAGGAAACCTTGAGGTAGAGGAAGAGAAGGAATTTTTGATGAAAAAATGCATTATTCTGTTCCTTTTTCAGTCCCCACCTTTCCTTTCTCTTCCATTCACTGTGGGAGTGGAGTATTTATTACATAAATGGTTAAAAAAAAAAAAAAAGAGGAGAGGAGAACTCTGCTCATAATGGAGAGTAAGAAAACTACAGGTTCTCTCACCTGTCAGGTTAAAACTGTGGGTTACATGGAGGAGTGAGCACATTCTCCTCCTCCATTCTCCTCCATTCTCCTATACGATTGCTATATGTGCAGAGGATGTGTATTATATAAATCCTCTCTGCACTTAATAAGTGTCAATCACATTTCAGCATCGCTCTGACACAACTTTACCATTTCCTGCCACAAAATGAAAAGGTTTGTGCCCACGTGAAGGAGAAAGTGTTTTGAGCTGAGGCTTATTAAAACAGTGTAAATGCTCCTGCTCATCTGTACTGCTAATAATGACTTCACACTAATAATAATAATTTATCATTATTTATATTGACACTGGCAAGGGTGGTTGTATCAGGTGCTGACACATCGTCACCTCTGACTCTGCATGAGCATGCACCATCAGTGTGCCTCTGCACTCCAGAACCTTGTCACAGGGGTGAACAATGGAAAAATGTACCGAAATGCAGGTTGCAAAAATGAACAAATGCATCACAAACCCTGCCGCTGTATTTCAGTCCAGTGCTCCGGTCATGGAGGAAGTACTGAACAAATCGTTTTGATTAACTGATTCTAGTGATTCAGTTACACTGAAAACAACTGCTTTATAAGTCACTAGTCACTCGTTTGTGTGTCGTGTGTAAAACAAAGTCACCGCATGTTTCATGCAGCCGTGCAGTGATGACTCCGCCCACGTTGAGTGGGTACTATTTTGTAGTGGAAACGCAACCTAAACCGTACCGCGCTGCGCCGCGCCGGGACCGTAGTGGAAAAGGAGACAAATAGGACACAGGTGAATCACTTTAGGGCGGGGCAGACAACAGGACAGGAAGTCAAACTTAACAAGGCACACACAGCAGCAAGAAGTACAAAATAAAACAGGAAGCAAGGAACAGAAAACCAGACACAAAGAGCCAAAAACTCAGGGTAACAACTGTCCAAACATGAGAAAAAACAGTTTTAACCACTTAACAAAAGGCTCACCTATAGTTAATGTATGCCCACTTAAGTCTACAACGTCTTGAGAGTGTGTTTCTCTCAAAGGATGGACAGCTTTTCCTGGCCAGAAACAGAATTTGCTCCTGCATCAAAATCCACTCAGAAAATGTGTGTTTTTAGCTCTCAGGGACACAGAGAAGCTGCTGTTGCCTCATTTGGTACATTTCTGACACTTAAGTAAATCAGAACAAAGAATTTCAAACATCAGAGCAACAAAAATAACACATTTGAACTTCTGCATGGAGGCAGCAGTTGATCAACACCTCATGTGTGCTCTGATGTAGAATATGTGATTTTCTCTATGGACCTTGGTGTGGACGGAGAGAGAGAGAGAGAGAGAAGTTTACAAAGTGACACAAACTTCAGTTTCCAGCTGGAAAACGCTGTCTAACAGCGAGATAAAGAGTCAAACACTCCATATTCTTTTAATACTGAATACTAAAGCAGGTGCAGATTTTATTAGGAGTGTCCTGGCAGCATGCACGGTGAAGTCAGCACTGTGTCAGTGCCTCATAAAACCACACTTCAAAAACAAACAAACAAAACTGAGCCATCTCTTTAGTACTTAAAAGGTCATTAATAAAAAGTTTTCAAGTTATAGACTTGCAGCATGTAAATGTGTTGAGCGATTAGAGACTGAGTAAATAAAGACTTTTCCCACTGCTTTAAAAGGAGCGGCGTTGTAAATGTTAATAAGTTCTTGATGAATGGCTTTTGGCCCAAATGCTCTTCAGCTCTTTTTCCAGACAGTAAATAGAGAAGCTGTACTTTTGAACACTTCCTCCTGATGAATTGAAGTGATAGATGAAAAGACAGTTCATGCTCAAGATGGATGGATGACGACCAGATGTAAATCTCCCATCACAACCACCCAAAATGTTGTCTCACACAGGGCTCATGTTTGGCTCACAGAGCAGCAATAATTGTCTTGTTAAATATCCCATAATGATGAGCATGATGACATCTTATTAGGAATTGGTGCCCAAAAGAACTCAGCATGTCTGCCAATAAGTAGCGTGTTTCAAACACAAGGATGATGTGGATTCACACCGAGTACATTATTCAGTCGCTCCTATTATTTTCCATAATTGCCAGCATTGTAGTGGTGTTTGTAATGTTATTAATAACATGCGTTGGCGTATAATGCGCTTAATGTTATTTATCTGTTGGCAGATAGCTTGATGCTGCTAATCCTCATTCATTTGCTGAGGATCAATGCAAATCCGCTACTGTGAGTGAAATGCTCCCCCCCCCCCTCCCAGAGCTGATGGTTCCTAATGTATTTTCCCACCATTAACCAGCCATAATCCCAGCTAATCATCACTAATCCACATCTCCTGTGTGTGCGACGATACTTCCCTGATGAAGGAGGCGTCGGTGCTCGCGAGCGCCTGGGCACCACCGAGGCTGGAGCTCCTCTGCAGGCAGAGCCGAGGGCCCACTCAGCAGCAGAGGAGGAGAGGGTGAACTGTAGTCATTTGTGGGTCAAATAGCTGGCTTTTGCTGTTTCGTGATGAGTTCTCCTCATGTATTATTGATTTATCGGCATAATGGAGGTTGTGTCCCTCCATAAGGAGCAGAATAAAAATTGCATATCATCAAAAACTAACAGTTGGTGCCAGTCACCACAAACTGAAACTGTGTGCGGACTCCTTCTGTTTGGCCATCTATGTCCACTCCGTAGGCCTCTGTGTTTTACATTAGATTTGAATCTGTTTCACTGCACCCTCACAGGTTTGACAGTGGGAGGTTTGAAGTCTGAGTCGCATTAAAAACTTTTCAAAATGCGACTTCATGTCCTTATGCCTGACACCGCAGTGAAGAGGTGGACGGACTGTTGACGGATCAGCAGGTCAACATCACACAAACAACTGTCTGTGTCTCGCAGTGTCACACGCAGACACTAACTGGCCACTTTAATAGGTACAAAAAGGGCACGCACACGCACACACACACACACACACACACACACACACACACACACATTCAAGTTGCCGGGCAGAAACGTTTTATTACTGACCAGGTGACTTTTAGGGACCGAGCCATTCTTCCCAGACTCTTTAACACCTGTTTAGCTACAAGTTAATGCTGCAAATATCTAATCAGCCAATCACACGACGGCAAGACTGAAGACTGAAGATGACCTGCTATTCAAACTGAACTTCAAGTATGAGGAAGAATGTGGCATGGTTGTTGCTATCTATCTATCTATCTATCTATCTATCTATCTATCTATCTATCTATCTATCTATCTATCTATCTATCTATCTATACATGTAGTTGATGACTTATGAGGTTGTGATGATTACATTATGGTTTTGGTTTTATGCAGGAGGTCGTGTCTATCAAACTTTAATGTTGCAGGCCTTGTTTCCTGCCAGCAGGGGGCGCCTGTGACTCGCTGTTCTGTGTGAACCTGCAGGCTCCAGAGTGTTGGCCTCCTCAGCCACAGTCTGACCACCTCCACCGCAGCGAAGCCTCTTTTATTTTATTTTAGCGACACACAAGTGCGATTGCAATAGAGGAATAATTGCACAGACTTTAACTGTGTGTTTGCAGTTGTTTTTAAAAAAATAAAAAAATAAAAATAAAATCATGATGTATAAAAGATGCAACGAGATATATTTTAATAATTGAATTAAAGTCACACAAATTGAAATTGAAAACGTGCGTGGACGCGATCATAGAAAGATATGTAATTTATAAAGAAATAGTTACCACCTGTATTAATGTGTGACTGAATGACACATTTAACTTTCTTTTATGCGCGTATCCTGTGTTTTTTTAAAAAGAAAAAAGTATCCTGATAAAATGAAGATGTAAATAAAAGTATAGTCTGTTCGTATCTGTTAAACGGACACATCTGCCGCGGATTATTGAAAAAGAAGCTGAAGTTAAAGTCTCTTCAGCGAAGTCAGAGTTTGAAAAGTGTGTTTGTGAATTTTCTGAATTTACTATTTTCGTTACTCTATTTATTTCTTTTAAACTTTCTCATCATTTTAAAAGTAAACAGTGAAGCTGCTGCTGATTATGATGATAAAATAAACTAGTGATGCTTTAATGAACTGCTCACTAAAACCCAGCTCTTCAGTGTGATATGAAGATGTTTTTTTGTAGAAACAACAGCCGCTGTTTCCCGCAATTATACGACAAACAACACAAGAGCCGAACTTTAAAACTACATTAAATATAAATGATTCAGAGAAAGTGAAGACTATTTATAACAGAAAAGTGTGTTGTCTGTGACTGAAGCTCTGACTTTACTCGTTTAACATTAAACTTTAGGGCCTGCTGTTGTTGTTTTTATATAAATATACATACATTCTTCTTCCTGTTTTCCTCTTTTTTTTCTTTTTGCCTCATATTTGAACTGAAATACTGAAACAAATGATGATCGATTTATGCCATAAATTGGCGCCAATAATCTGTATCAGTGGTGATAATCATAACAATGATAATAATGATAACAGGCAGTCAATGAAAAGACAATAAGTTCGTATCAATATTGCACAATTTAATACTGAGATATTACACAAAGATGTGAACAACGTCAGAGACTCATGTGTGATCTTATAGCAGGAAAACGCCTGAGGTCAAAAATACTGTTGTCTTTTCCCTTTACCAGCACATGAAGACAGCTTCTGTGTGTGAAACGAGCCCCTGTTACATAACGAATCACTGCTATTTAAAGTCAACACATGATGGCGAGCTGCTCAGCACGACTTGATTGAACTGCATTCCTTTTTTTTATTTTATTTTTATTTTATTTAAATCAATCATAAAGTTGAATTTTAAACGACGATCTTGTTGATCTCGTTTGCCTGGTGATGCTACGAAAACCGACATCAAACAGAAGGGACCAGTGGTCTGGACTCTCAATGAAGACAAAAGACCATTTCTTGTATATATGTTTTATGTAAGTAATAAAATATTACTATAACATAAATATAAATGTGACTTCGCAGTCTACATTTAGCAATCAACATACAACCAATGTAGTAAACAATAGAGGGAAACAAAAAACAGACTGAAATCCACTGCAACATAACTATTAACAGTGCTGAACAAATAAAAAAACAACAACAAAAAAAAGCTCCAAACACGTTTAAGAAATAAATATTTATATATATATAAATGGTCAGATTCATAAATGAAATCATATTAAAATATCTTCTTGGAATTAGTAAGTGTACAAAACTGCCCGGAAAGAAACAAGAAACAAAAACAAAACGAGATCTCAGAACAAATACAAGTTTACATATTGGACATATTTACACATTGGAAATAATCCTGGCAACATTTTCTCTAAAATCTGTGTTTGTTCGTTTTTTTTTTTGTTTGTATTTTTTTTTAAATTATTATCACTATTTTTTTTTTCTTGGAAAAAAAGAAGAATCCCTCGTCTGTAGTGAAGAGCACTGCTGCTTTAGGCTTTAGGAGAAAATGACACGCATGAGATTTTCAGATTTCCTTTCAGGACAGATAAAAAAATTAAAATAAATATATCTAAAGGAGTCCCTTCATCGCTTCCCCTCAAGGAATTATTATTATTATTTTTCTTATTATCTCCGAATCCAGCGTTTTCCTATAATACAATGACTACATGGGACAAAGGAGAGCGGTGTGGCTCTGACCAGATTCAAACACATCATTTAGAAAAAGGAAAAATATAAAAAAGAACACAAATGAACAGAATCAATCATGTACAGGCGTGATTTTCTGACATGGGGCACTGAAGTTACCTGAGTTATTATTACTTTTCGTTTCGTTTTTTCCTTTCTTTTTTGTTTTTTTTGACCAATCTCTCTCTCTCTTGAAATGTTGTTGGAGGAGAGGGATGAAGCAGAGTGCGCTGCAGGACACACCGCGCTCTCTGCATGTGGTGAAAACCAGAAACCTGTAAACATGGGGCTTTATCATCATGTGTGAGATCAGCTCCACTCACATATTTTTAATTAACTTGTGTAAAAATTGCAATAATAATATTAACAAAAACAAAAACAAGAATAAGTGCTCCATGCAAAGAAAAACAGTGATTTTCTTTTCAAAAGAAAACAAGGAATGCCTGTTGCCCTTTTTAGCGTCTGGTGCTGTTTACAACGTTATCAGCTGCAAAGCTTTAAATATTTTTAAGGCATGCAGTCAGATCGAACACGTCCTGTTGCACTGGACTTATAAAATAAAAAAAATAAAAAAAGAAGAAGAAGAATTTGAAATGTGTCTGGCGTTAAGTGTGAGATTTTTCTGGTGCACTTTTCATCCACCACCAACTTTCACTGAGTAAACAGAGAAGAAGAAGAAATGAAAAGATTTCAAAAGAGGCTGCTCTGAGTTTCAGCATCTGTTTAGCAAAAAAACGACAAACAAAACAAAGGACAGAAATAATAGACAGCCTGCAGAAAAGAGAGACACTGATGTTAAAAAGATGTTTCCAAACCAAAAAACACAATCACACTTAATATAACAAAGAAAGTATACACCAATATTCAGAAATCTGGTTAATCAGTTCACGCCCATGAGGAAAAAGCAAAAATAAAATGTTCATTCAGTGTATGAAGGCTTTTCAGCTCCAGTGTTGATCATTTTCAGGCAGCCACTTTGTTGTGGTTCAGTTCATTTTACACCAGGGGAGAAGATATTGGCCTCAGTTGACACTTTTAATTACTCCCCCATTTGAAACAGCCATGGGATATCAAATTCACTTTATACTCATGTCTCCTCTGTATCATTTTGGTAAATAAAGATCTTTGTTTTCACTTTAAATGCGCACAGAATTGATTTTTTTTTCGTGTTTTTCTTTTTCTTACATTTTCCCTCCTCCTGTCATCTATTAGTTGGACACGACGATCTCCAAATACTAAGGGCGAGAACTCGTCTGTTCAACTTTTCCATGTCTCTTTTTCTCTCTCTGGAAAACAAAAGCCAAACTTAAATACTGTAAACTCCTTAAGTCCCTTATCTTTCTCTTTTCTCTTTTCCCCTCCTGCAGGAAATTGCTCAAATTGTTCATGAAAACAGTCATTGCACAGGACTCTGTAGTGTGCGGTGTAGAGGAGGGGTCTCTGCTTGGGAATATACGTCCTCCATGTTCGGGTGCGGGACCCCCACTGGTGTCATTCTTTTCTCTTTTTGTCTTCTGTTACAAAACCAAACACGGACAACCTCTTTTTCCAAATGCAGAGTGCCGGCTAAAGTGCTGATTTCATGAGCAGATGGCTTTGGGCATTTTAAGAAATGATTCTCCAGCGCCCCTTTCACCCCCACTTCAATGGAGGTCCTCTTCTTTCGTTTCCTGCCCTGCGCAGCAATCTTGTCCAAATTGGTGGGACTGCCGGTGTTTGAGTCTGTCTCCTCCAGCCACTTGTTTAGGAGCGGCTTAAGTTTGCACATGTTCTTGAAGCTGAGCTGCAGCGCCTCAAACCTGCAGATAGTGGTCTGAGAAAAGACGTTTCCATACAGCGTGCCCAAGGCCAAGCCCACGTCCGCCTGCGTAAAGCCCAGTTTGATCCGCCGCTGCTTGAACTGTTTGGCGAACTGCTCCAGGTCGTCGGACGAGGGTGCGTCCTCGTCCGAGTGGTCCTGGTGGTGACTGAACGCCTGCTGGGGAGACTCCATCTGGTTGTCGTGGCTGCCCGAGTCGTCATGGAGCGGGTCCCGCATGCCATGGTGCAGAGTGCCGGGCTGCGGACTCAGCATCGCGTTCAGGTTTGTGTACCCGGGCTGGGAGTAGACCAGCGACTGGTGGCTGTTGGATGCTGGGGACAGCGGAGACAAGTGGTGCGTCGTGGCGGGCGCCCACGAACCATGGTGACCGCTCTGCGTCTGCTGGTGCACCAGGTGAGATCTGTGGTGGAAGCCGCTGCTCAGGTCCTCCCGGCTCGTCTGCACGCTGGCTTTGTGCTCCTGCTGTGCGATGTGGGTGCCGCTGGACCAGTCGGTGTTGGAGGTGGGCAGCCACTGGTGGTGGGTCAGGCTCATCGGGTGCCCCGTGTTGGTGGCCGCGAGCCCTTGCAAATACTCGTGGTGCATCATTTTCTGCACCTCTCTGTAGGTCGTCCCCTGGTGCATCCTATCCGAGTCCGGATGCATGAGCGGGTTGGACGGTAAAGAGTTATTCCTCGGAATATACTGAGCTGTTGTCGCCATGGCTCCTACTTGGAAAACTGACGAGCACTTCGGAGGTCTTCAGGCTTTAGAGCCAAAACGCAACAACCTGCTCTGGGAGGTCTTGGTAGAGGAGCGAGGACACGCCTCCCCTCCGCTTGTATTGGCTCTTCTCCGATTCAAGCCCACTGGGGACACATTCAATAGGCGCAGGGTTTCAGCGCACGGTACAGCGCATTTTTCACACAGGATGAATAGAGCTCCGATCTTACATATGTTAGAGAAAAAAGAAAAAAAAACATATGTTCTATTTATTAAATGTCCCTTTGAGTTTTTAAAATGACCCCTCTCTTTTTGTACACCTGCTCTTCATTGATAACTCCTGCGCTCTCGTGCGTGTCTGTGTTTTTTTTCCTACAAACCCCAGTTTTCTCCGAGGAAGCAGCAGCAGCAGCAGCAGCAGCAGCAGCAGCAGCAGCGGGGTTTGATTAGGTTTCCCTCAGTTTGGATCAGTTGTTTTGCAAATAACCACGTGGGGGAGTATGGAGATCTTTACTCCCGTCACACACACACACGCGCGCGCGCGCTCACTCACACACTCTCTCTCTCACACACACACACTCACTCACACTCACACACACACACACACACACACACACACACACACACATACACGTGCACCGTCAATAATTGGTCACTGATGATTATAGCGCTGCTCGTTTTAAATAGATTATATTTGCGCGATGATGACGCTGTAGCCTCCCGCTCAAAGAGAGAGAGAGGGGGGGGGGGAGAGAGAGAGGCGTGGAGGTAAGTCAATAAATAAATAAATAAATAAATAAATAAGCTGCGTGCGTGTAAATTGTAAATGCGTGACAAACCTGAAAGCAGACCCCCTTTCTGCTCAATTTCAAAGCCTCCGCGTGTGTGTAATTTATTTGTATTGTCTCGGTAATTTTCAATGTTCTATTATCATCATCATCATCATCATCATCAGCGCCCACCTAGTTATGATAGGGCAGGACGCGCCCGCGCTTTCTCTCTCTCTCTCACACACACACACGCACGCACGCACACACACACACTGACAATCTTCGACACACACTCATATAGATGTTATCGAGGTTTTACCTGATAATAATCATTTAGTCTATAATTCATTAGAAACAATCACATCTTCACGTGACACCTTGTCCTCACTGATTTTCCCCTCCAGCGTTTGAAATTTGGATTTTACGAATTAAATACTAATAATAACAAAAATAATAATAATAATAAACTCATATTCCTATTTCTGAGCAGCAACTTGGAGAGAGAGAGAGAGAGAAACCTTCCTCACTCTATACCTCACTCTACCTCACTCTCCCGGTTGATCTGATTATTTTTCCCTTCACGTTTTGTCCCAATAGCAAATTACCAATTCTATGAATTGCAAAGCAGCCTCAGAGACGCTGAGGGGGATAGAGAGAGAGAGAGAGAGAGAGAGGAGAGAGAGAGAGGTGTGTGTGTGTGTGTGTGTGTGTGTGTGTGTTGGGGGGGTGCGAAGATTGAAAAGGATCTTTGCAAACACAATCACGTTCTTAAATGGAAATGCGGGGCTTTAAACAAATCTTACATCTCTCCTCTTCCATTCGCCTAAAAACTCCGCAATCAGGCGCATGTTCCAGGAGAGGAAGGATTTCAATAATTTACCTGAAAGCAATGCTTTGCCGTTTTTATCTGTGTCGCGTGTTTGTTTGTTTGTTTATTTATGTGTTTGTTGTCATCTTCCCCCTGCACTGAGGAAACTGTTTGTTTTCTCTCTGTGTTTACAGGATGAAGCAGCTCCAGTGCTCGGGACTAAACACTCGACTACAAAGTAAGGTGTCTCTCATTTCTGCGTGTGTGTGTGTGTGTATGTGTGTGTATGATGATGATGATGATGATGTCGGGGGTCACAGGTGTTCGTCATCATCTCTTGAAAGGCGTGGTTTTTTTTTTAAATCCACGCATTATTTACGCATTTCTTTGGCGAAATCCTTCCTAGTTGTGCGCCTGTGTTTTCAGGGAATTTTTATTGCAATGTCCCTTTACTGGTTCAACGCAACACATCCTGTAAAGAAGTTTAGATTTTTATTTTCACTGAGTTGCAGAGAAAGTAACAAACTGCGTGATTAAAGTGATTGGTTTTAACGCGGAGTTGAGAGGATTTTTGTAGAATTAAATGTTTTATTTTTGTATAAAAATCTAAATAAAATAAACAAACAATGTAAGACAATGATGGACAATGCAGCTCTAACGCAGGTCGTTAATGTGAAATCGCAGCAAAGACATTTTTGTTTATTGTCAGAGTGTTAAACTCCTGGGAGACCTCAGTGGCTGCGTGTCACAGCTCCGTGTAACTCTCACATAATGAAGATGCGTTACAGCCATTCACTCATTCTTGTCTCCCAGTCTATAAAAAGCAGTGGTCTCTCTCTGCAACACAGACCCAGTCTTGTGCTTCCTCATGCCAGTGAGGAGGAGCCGCCGCTGCTGCTGCCGCTGCTGCTGCTGCTGCTGGAAACAGAAGGAGATCAAGATGCTTTAAGCCCCTTTCTGTGAAGTGAATATGTGGCCTTGTGTGCGCTGAGGTGCATTTTTGCCAGGACGCTCTAGGTTTCCATGGTGCGCGCGAAGAAAGAAATCACACAGAAGTTGTCTGGTGACTGACACAAGCCGCACAGAAGAGCGGCTGCAAAACACGCAGCAGATATGATGGATTTATGAAAGTATGAGTCGCAGAGATGAGTGTCGAGGAAGTTGCGTGACCTCTTTCCACCAGAATTAAGAGTGTTCTTTGTGCCGCACTGGAAACACTGTCCTCTGATTTATTCTTCACTTTCACTGACAGCTTCTTTCCAGTGACACTGTGAGCACGAGCCAGACAGTAGTCACTGAAAACTACAATAGTTTAAAGTATAAACTTTAGTTGACCAAACAAAGTTTAACTGAACTTATTATTAGGTGTATTTTTTATTATTATTATTTTGTTTTTATCATCTCTAATTTTCGGATCAGTGGCGTGCACAGACATTTCAGGGGCAAAATATTTGCATATTTATGTGTCTCGATAACCACACACTCCTGCAGATGTTAAACAGGCCTACTTAACGTGTAAAATTGTTAGTTTGTTTTGGTTTTTGTTCTTTTAAAAACTGCTGCCTCAAAGAATTGAGAGCCCAAATCTTATTTTGGGGCATGATTACACACTTTTAATTAAACATTTAAGCTATAAAAACAAATAAAAACAGCAAAATAAATAAATGTTTGAGTTAATATGCAACTAATGTGCAGGAGTTAGTGTCAGGATTCAAATAATAAGTTTATCTGTCTTTAAGTTTTGCAATAACATGACATAAAATGCACAGAAGGGAAATTATAAATTGTGCTATTAATCAGAATTTAAATGAAGCACATCACTATTTCAAATGTGCTATCACATTCCAGTGCAGGTTATTTTAGTCCTCATTCTAAGGCTAATAAAATCATAAATATGCAAATGTTAAATAATAATAATTAAAAAAAAAAAGTAGAATCACATTTTAAGTTACAGAGGCACCTGAAATAACTCTCACTAAACCAGCTTCAGATTGGATGTTAAACACACGTCTTCCTCAATTCCAGGGGGAACATTTACACCTGCCACAAGCTATGTTTAGATTTGGAAATCCATGTGATGAACACCCCCCACACCCCCACCCCAACTATAGTACAGTGAGTAGAATAATATTCACCAACTCACTTAGTCAGATAATTATATTTCATTTGCACGTGGTTATCTTTCTTTTCTTTTCTTTTTTTGACAGACATGCGTAATAGCCACTAAATATGCAACTGCAAAAGAAGAAGAAAAATAAAATAGCTCAGACATTTTTTCAAGACCAACTTGTCCACTGCAGGTAACTTTTTTCCCCCCACTTTCGTTTTTGGCTAATGAACTTGAGCTTTTCTGCCAGAATCCCCAAGAGAATGCAAAGGCTGTGTGTGTGTGTGTGTGTGTGTGTGTGTGTGTGTGTGAGTGAGGGGGGGTTCTTGTGGTAAAAGGTGCGACTTTCTTCCTCTATCTCGCGGCTAATTAGGCGGGGTCTGAATACACCAGAATGAATATTCATGAAAAGGCACCGGCACGCAATTAGTAGTAGAGAGAGTTCCCAACTTCAATCCCCAAACAACGCAGCCTGCAGAGGAACGTGGTGCTGGTCCCTGCTCTGCTCCTTGTGTCTCTGCTTCTGCTTAACAACTCTTTGAACCCAAACCTTAAAACCCGTCAGTCTCCTGCTGCTTTTTTTTTCAAATAAAACACAATAAGTGATAAGTTCATTTCATCTCCAAGTGTCATTGTTGGGAATAACAGCTTACCGAGTCCGTATCAGTTGAGGTTTAGGGTTCTTTAAAGGCATTTTATCCTGTGGTTGTTATGTTATTTATGTGTAAAAAAATAAAAGAATAAAAAAAAAAAATACTAATTTGAAATTTCAACATCTTTAAATTCGGTTCTGAAAAGATTTCACTGAAGTGACTGTATTTCTGCGACCTTGGCCTTGTTTGGACTGTTGTTTTTCCAGCTTTCCTACAGATTATTATGTGAAATAATAGTGTGGAGAAAGAAAGAAAGAAAGAAAGAAAGAAAGAAAGAAAGAAAGAAAGAAAGAAAGAAACTTCTCAGGAGAATCTTTACAGATGCTGTAAACCAAGTGAGAAATAGACTAACTTTCCCATTCAAACTGTTTTATATACAACCAGCTGAGTCGCCCCCTGGTGGTTAACTGCTACTTTCACCTTACTTCTTACTCTTTACTTTACAAACTGGAAGATTACGTCCATTTTTGTCTATGGTTATTATCAAAAGAACACACATGTCCAATTTGCTCACTTGCACAACAGTATGGATTGATGGACAGTATGATCTCAGTCTGTGAGGTTTTACAGAAACTGACTCCACAACCTGCACAGGCTCCCGTAGCCCTAATGATGCATATCATGTAACAACACACAATTTAATAAGCATTGCACCTCACTAGTTCCAAATCCTCTGAATAGCCAGTGGCTTCTGGTGCACACATCTGCTCCCATCCCTTAAATCCACCTTCTACCTGTCTTGGCGGTTGTGTGTGTCATGCCGGTGTGAGCCCTTAGCCCGTGTGGCTGGCTGTCTGTCCGCCTGTCCGTCTGCCTGCCGAGGACCCACAATCCTCCGCTTTGAATTCAAGGTGATTCTTATCCCCGACCCCCTCCTGGCCCTGCACGTTTGCCTCTTGCCTCCGTAAAGACGTGTTTATGTATGTATGTATGTGCAGAGGAGAACATGGGGAGGTTTTTCCAAGGGTTTGGAGGGGGGGGGGGGAGATAAGCAGAGGAATTTGAGGCCAGTGAATATGGATGGGGTCCCTGCTTTAAGAGAGCACCGCTGATAGAGAGGTAAACAGCTCCTGGCCAGAAGAGGCAAAGGGGGTGGGGGGTTGATGCATGCGCTGGCATACATTTGAGACTAAACTGTCTCTCCCTCTCTCTCTCTCTCTCTCGCTCTCTCTCTCTCACCCCCCTCATTCATTCTCTCTCCATCTCCAGGACTCATCTATCTCTAGTCGTTATTCTGTTGGAACATTGTTGATGTTTTGCTTCTGGACAATCTCCTGGGTTTGGACGATGAGGTTCTATTATCAAACCACAGTGACGGAGAGCGTCTTCAAAACTGATTTTCAAAGCTCACAAGTTTTCGGTCTTTCACTGCTGAGCCTGCATTTTTGTTTTAAGGACAGTGAACTCAGTGCAGGTTAGAGCTGATAGGTGGCGTTGTTCTCCTGCCTGTTGTACTCGTACTATTATTGACCTCAGAACTCACACTTATGACCCTCTCTCCTCTCTCTCTCTCTCTCCCTCCCTCTGTCCCTCTCCTCTGGACTCCTCACAGATCCTGTGAGGCCGAGCGACTCGCCAACATGAAGACCACAACCCGACTGGTCCACAGCAGGAGTGAGCAACGTGTGTGTATGTGAGCGCGCAAACATGGTGTCTGATGTGAAAAGTAACTCCGCTGTAACTCCATTACAGCATCTGCACCCTGTGTGTGTGTGTGTGTGCTTGTACTCGACGAGCAGTCCTCATGGAGAACAAAACCTGGTTCTAAAGAGAACAGAACCCACTTTCTGAGGAAAGACTGGTCTTAGGCATTATTTGGCTATGATTAAGGTTAGTGATAATGCTTTGTTTAGGCTGGAGAAATGTGTTTGATGCAGAGACTGAGAGAAACCTGTTCAAACCTGGTGTTCATTTCCTTCCTGAGTTTCTATAAATCATGTCTTTATAGAGTCTGACTGAGTCCATGAGTCAGAGGGAGGAACAATAGAGTCAAGAGATTCAAAATGAAAATGACACGAAATAATATTTGACATTTTAAATCATGTGGTGATCAGTGTTCATATTGCACAAACAAATCAATGTGTGGGTGCTGATGATTTGGAAAGATAAACTTCAGCTGAGGAGACTCTGGTCTCTGGTGCGTCCTGAGGACAGAGTCTGCTCATGCAGCTCAGGATTGTGACCACATGTGTCCTCAAGCCATCTCTCAATGTGGTTTTGGTCACAAACTGTACATGATCAGATCACTTAGGACAGATGTTGATACCAGGTCTGAACAGGATCACTTCTGCAACTTGTTTTTTGGTGGGTTTTTACAAACCCGTCAGTAGCTTAAAAACCTTCAGTCTTAGCTTAACGGCTGATTAAAGAAAACTCCTCTTCATTCATCCATGTGAGTTTGGAGATTTCACCTGTTTCACAATGCTGCGTTGCACAACTCTCATTATTCTAAATGGATTTCACTTTGACTTGTTTTAAAGTATGTTTGCAGCGTTTAAGGCCGTCATTGATGATTGAGTGATGGAATGTGCGTAAAGGCTCCCTCTGGGCTGCAGAAGAGCAGATTTGCAGCCTGATATTAATACTGCTGCAGAATTAAAAGGCTGATAAAGTAAACTTCATAAGGAGAAGAGGATCCTTTTTTGCATTCAGCTTGTTTAAAGTATTTGTTTTGTGCTACAGGTAAAACCCTCTTGAGCCCTGAATTTTCTTTGGGGCAGCTGCTCAGTTTTATCACACTTGATTGCTCTCTTGGCCACGACACAACACAGCTTCTCCTGCTCTCTCTCTCACACACACACACACACACATTTACACACACTGCCAGACACACACACTCCAGAGAACTTCCACACTAAGGCCCCACCGCAAAGTTATTAATGAGCTGTTTAATTTTAATTAGATAGTAATTCATGTTAATGCCTGCTTAATGGAGCCAAATAATTCCCCTCGGTCACTTGGGGTCTTTATGCTTCGTTTACCAGTCCCTGCAGTTATTCTCTGGCTTTTGTTTTTATATTACACTTCCAAGTCTTCAAGCAGTGAGTGAATTATGAAACAGTAAAAACAGGAAACATATGGGATGAATGAAGCATGTAAGTGTGTGTGTGTGTGTGTGTGTGTGTGGGGAAAAACAAGTGTATCAGTGTGCGTCAGTGAGAGTGGAAGCATGTTTCCACATGTTTTTGTCTGTGTTTATTTTTCATTTTTGTCCATGAACACACACACACACACACACACACACACACATGCTGGTCCTAATGCACAGGCCACTACAGTAAATGCCTTAAGTCAGAGCAAAGAAAAGGTCAAACTCAGTGTTGAACACTAAGCAGGGTTAACCCCTCAGGTTGAAGAACAGGTACAGAGACACTTGTAAGAGGGAGGTTGTGACCTTTTCCTTCAGGCCTGGCCTCCTGTTACATGTGAGGAGTGACCACAGCAGCTCTGACCGCCGTGTGTGTGTGTGTGTGTGTGTGTGTGAGTGTAGGGGTCACTGCTGTTAAGTCTGTCTCAGGCCTGTCTGGGTGCCTCGGCTCTGACGGAGCACTAAGCTGAGTGGCTGAATTGAGTTAGTGGCTACAGACAGGCTTTTAATTGCTGATTGACCAGTCTGAGTGCTTCCTGGGCTGGGGTCATTGCAGAGAGCAGGCAGACAGGTCCCCAGGCCCCAGCAGCAATTTTAGCCCCCCCACACACACACCTAGAGTAGGGATGAGGTGGAGAGGTGCTTATAGGACACGGCGAGGTTGGCTGGATAAGACTTGTAAAAAGTTGAGGAAATGTGTTTTGCTTTATTCGTCCTGACGTGGAGTTTTGATCTTGGGATTTAGTGATTGAAGCAAATACACGAACGCACAGCGGCGACGGCGTTAGAGCGGCAGCAGACTTACAGCTCCACAGATTAGCAAGTTCAGTGTTTACTCCTCAACCCAAATCTCAGCTCCTTCATCTGTTTGACAATTACACATTTACTTTGTACCACTTCCATCCACATCTTTGCCCCCTCACTCCCCTCCCTCTTTATCCTCCCTCTCTCGCCTTCAGCCCCCCCTTTCTTCTTTTCTGCACAGGGCCACAAAAGCCCATTCTGCTGTTTTAGCGGGTTCGCTCCTCTCTCCTCTCCTCCTCCTCTCCACCTCCTCCTCCTCCTCCCAGCTCACAGCAGGTGCCCGTCCTCGGCTAACATTTGTTATCTCTAATCCTGCAGGTTCGCCGCACAAAAAGAGCGTAGTAAACTCTCTCAGACCTAATCCCACCACTCCTTTTTTTTGATGGCGCTCACCCTCCTCTCCTCTTTTCTCCCCTTCACTATCTCTCTTTTAGGTTGCTGGGGGGAGACACTCCACTCCTCTGATTGGCACATGGCTTTTTTATCACCATGGCCTTCAATTTTGGGGGGCAGCTGTTGGTGGTGGGGGTGTCCCCCTGTTCCCTAATTTTTTTATACCTCTAATACCAGCTCTCCTTTTCTTCTCTCTCTCCCTCTGTCTCCTTCCTTTGCCCTCTCCTCCTTCACTCTCTGTATCATTTACAGTCATTTTCTGGCAATTAAAATGGAACACTGCTGCAGGATTTTCGCCTGCAGTGCAACACTACAGCGCTGATGAATAATTCTTCACCCTGCAAACTGGAAAGCTAGCCTTTCTTTCATGTCGGCCCTTTGTTGATTTACCATTAAAACTTCCTGCACCGTGCTATGAGTGGAGGGCCGGGCTCTGCGGGAGCTGGCAAAAGCAAAAAAATGAGGATGAAGCAGATATGTGTACATATGCTTTAGGGTCATTTTTCCAGCCGAGGATGAGGACGTCTGAGTACACACACACACACACATATAGAGTATGTGTGTGTTTAGATTTATGGTGCATCAGCCTCTTTATTTATGTCCACTGTCTTGTTCTGTGCCTCTTAGGTTTTATGTTAAATTTTCTTATCAACGGTTTTCATTAATGGGCTGAGCTGTATTGTGTGAGTGATTAGACGGTCATCCATCTCTGTTTCTCTTCCTCACACACACCGACACTCACTCACTCACTCACATGCACAGCGAGCAGTGACTGATGTGTGGCTGGAGTGTGTGAGGTGTGTGAGGTGTGTGAGGCGTTGAGGCTGCAGAGGTGCGGTGGCGTTGGCAGTACATTAAATGATGAGGGACTCCAGGCCGAACCAGCCCTTGGCTGTTTTCTGTTAACAACCTGCATGTGATTTGCTCGCTGCTTTCATGTTTTCAGTTTGAAGAAATTAAAAGTTACATTTTTTGGCATCATAATGACAAATAAATAATAAAAGCCCTACATCCTGTACCTGATTTACATAATTAGAACAGAGATATATATATATACATTCTGGAGACGTCCGTCATGTATTTCCTATACATTTTTTTTTTTTTGGAAAGCAATAAATGTAATTTTTTCCAATAAAAATGAAATCTCATTTACGATTCATATTATTGTCACAAGTCAAAACAAAAGCAAGACTATGGATGAATCTGGAACAAACAATAATCAACATAATCACCTCTGCCAATTGTTTTTTTAAATATCAACATATACAGAGTAACATCATAGGTCAGTTCAAATCCAAGTGACGTGGAAGGTCAGAAAGTCACTGGCAAAACTAGTATTATATACAAGTAACTATTAAATAAAAGTGAATGCACTGCAGTGAAAATGCTGCAGAATGTTAGTTAATGTTTTTGTTCATTTGATTCTGATCACGTAACAAATTATATGAATATCAAAATAAAGATAATCAAAGTGGTCTTCTTAGAGACCATATTTAACTTAGATAACAATACAAGCCTCTCAAACCCCTCAGTTTCCCCATCTTCAGTAAAATGTAAACATTTCTTGCTCGGGACATAAAATACACCCCCTCAAAAAATTTTTATTTCTTGACTTTTCTCAGACAAACAAACAAATGGACAATGTAGCAGCAGCAGAAAAGTTTGTCCACTTTAAGTGAACCAGTGTCCAGAACTGAGACAGGAAGTTAAAGGAGGCCTGAGAAGAAGCATCTTCCAGCCATGTCATCTGGATCAGTAGTTATCTCCCAGTCAGTTATATGAGCTTCAGCATATTGAACAGCAAATATGAACACACACTCACTTGGATAGACTGACAGAGGCACACACATGAGCAGGCAAACAATCGTACACACACAGACCGGGACAGACACACACACACACACACACACACACACACACGCGCACGCACAGCAAGTAAACAAACAAACACTATTTTTCACACTGTCACACTCACATGGACACAGTCACGCACTGAAGAGATAATGGTGGCCAGAGGCGGTGTTACTGCTCTCTCTGTCTCGCTCTCTCCCCCCCGCTCTCTCCCTCTCTCTCTCTAACTCTCTCACCGTGTCTCTGAGGCAGAAAGCGTGCTCCGCTCCTCACTGTCTGTTAGATTTGATCACCATCACCCAGCTGCACTGGACAGTACACAGCTCAGCTGATGGCTCACTGGTGCACACACACACACACACACAGCTACTGTGCCAGAGCATATAACATGCAGAGTCTGACACCTCTAAATAAGTGTTTTCTCTCTCTCTCTCTCTCTCTGTGTGTGTGTGTGTGTTTGTCGGTGTTGCAGCCTCTCAGAATATTACCCACACACAGTAACTACTGTATGTTCCCGTTAAGATATTATTACAAATATTTCCAGGACGTTTGAAAAATGTGTTAAAAACAAAAAGGTGCGTTCATGTGCGTCTCCATCCGCTGATTTTAAGTGAGTATTGGGAGTTCAAACATAATGTGACAAGAATAACAAAACACAAATTGATGAGGTCGATAAAGAGCATCAACAGCTGCCGTTACATGGTGGCATTTTGTTTCTGCTTCCATCAATTACTGTGGTAATATCTGGTTCTTGTAGAAAGGAAGAATGTTTTTCACCAACACATTCACCCTCTCATCTGCTTATCTGTTTTCATTGCACTTATTCACATTTACCATTTATTTACACACCCACTTTCTTTCTTTTTTTTTTATTTTCTGTTTCCATTCAGTTTTTGTTCAGTGAACATTAAAACAGGCTGACAGCGGCGGCCACCTTAAGTGTGTGTGTGTGTGTGCGTGTGCAACAACAGGCCTATGAAATGAAGTGTTCCATTCCCAGGCCAGTATGATGTTTTTCCTTGAAGTGTAAATGCTCATTTGAATTGATAATCTTCCTCATACGTACATTAAAAGAAGGCAAATGCAAATTCATTGTGTAATGATGAAGCAAAATACCAAATAAAAAAAATGTGAATGCATCTGTGCATGGTGTGTTTTTTTCTTCAGATGTCTGGCATTTACTTCTTAAAGAAGAAGAGTAAGCACTCAGAGGGTGCAAACCTCCACAAAGACCGCTCTGTTTCCCACAGTGTCAATACACTGCCCTATCTGCAAGGTTAAAAATCCAGATCCATGTCTGGATCATTATTAAAGTCAAATATCTTTGCCCATGGGCCATAACCTTCATCCCCACAAATCTTCATCCAAATGTGTCCGTTGCTTTTGGACTTATGCAGCTCACAAACAAACAAAGAAACGCATAAATAGACAAATCTGGTCAAAACATACACTCCTGAAGACGTGTTGGTGTGAATAAGGGGTTGAAAATATATACATTCATTTTTCATCTGTATATTTTTTCTCTTTGTTGCTGCCATTTTTCTCGCCACATAAGCCTAGAGTGGTTCTATAAAGCCGTAGGATGGGTGTGTGTGTGTGTGTGTGTGTGTGCATACACACGTGCATACATGTATATCTGTCTGTCTGCAAATCGGTTTTAAAAAGACAGAAAGGAGGAGGGGGGTACAGTAAATCCAACATCTGAGCACGCCCATCTCAGAGACCCGAGGGTGCCACGCTATGATTGACAGGCCTCCTTTCACTGCCGCTGTCGGACGGGGGACGGATTAGGACCGTCTCGCCCTAAAGGGCCATAGTGGCCCCACGTCTCCCAGCTGCTTCATCATGCACCCCTTTCTACGAGCAAGGAGGGGGCCCTTGTGAGTGTGAGTGCATCTGTGTATTAGTGTGTCATGGTGTGCAAGCCATGGCTGCGTTTGACCTTCTGTCTTAATACTCTGATCTGTTCAAAAAAACAAAACAGATGTTACTGTTTAGTCAAATGATTTGTTTAATTTGAGCAGAATGTTGATCTTATTAGAGAACGGTAACATTCACCTGATAACATTCATATAGTTTAAAGCTGCAGTGCATGATTTCGTTGTTATTGATGTTATTATTGTGCGTGTGTTTGGTCGTCATGTGCAGAAACGAACGCTCTTACCTGAAAAACAAAAGGATTAGACCTGACTTTAAGAACTCAAAACCTACCTTTTTAGAAAAGCATACAGCTAATTATTTATTTTATTATCTTGTTTTTATAATGTAGCACTTTGAGATTTGTTGTTCAAATATAAAGTGCAATACAAATTATTATGACTGTGTTTGTGTGTATACAGCAGCAGTGCAGGGGCGGGAGAGGAGAACAAGCATTTCTCTCTCGCTTTTTGAGCAGCAAATCTTATGACAATGAAAACATAAACATTCCATTAATTATACCATGGTGTTCTAGCTCAGTTCTCTCTCCAAAGGCTGAATTTTGCAAAGTTTGTGCAGATTTTCGACCTTTTCCTACGTGGATATTTTCTTTTGGACTGATCTTGAACAGTTTAAGTGAACAGCTTTGTTGTAACACGATCCACTTAGGTAACATGTCAGGTGATTCTCACATGGCTGTAAAACCAGGTGTGCTCACAGCAGCAGCTCTGTGGCTCACCGCTGACATCCACACTACGTGTTACAGTCCTTTAATGTCATCGTCATTGTGATTGATGGCACCAGTTAAACTGGTTTTGTCCCCTCTTTAAACTGAACTAAACGCTTTCTGCAGTGCACTGATCCTGTTCACTGTGACACTTTCCATCTGTGCTCTTGTTTTAAACCTGCGCACATAATTCTAATGTAAACGCTGGCATAGTTTATTCTGTAAATATGTAAAAGATAAACTGTAGACTGGCCTAAGCTGTCACCCGCTCACACACACACATACACACACACACACACACACACACACACACTGATGATGCAGCATCAGGAGCAGTTAGGGGATCAGTGTCTTGCTCAACAACACTTGATTAGGTACACCTGTTGAACTGCTTAATATCTGCTCAGGCGATCACATGACAGCATGACAGCAGCACAATGCATTTACCGATGTAGACGTGGTCAAGATGAGGTGCTGGAGTTCAAACTGAGCATCAGAATGGGGAAGAAAGGGGTTGCAGGTGACTTTTATTTGAGTATTTGAGAATCCACTGATCTAGTATGATTTTCACACAGAATCATCTCTTGTGTTTGCAGAGAACACTCAAGTTTTAACGAAGTTGTAACTAATGAAGTGGCCGGGGAGAGTACTTTGGAGCATTTGGGTATTTTTCAGAAAGATACAATATCAGATTGTGTATATATGTGTGTATAAGAGCCCGTTCACACCTGGTTTTAACATCTGTCCTGTGTGATCTGATCACGCGCAGGTGTGAACCTTCAAAATCTGTCCTGAATGCGTCTTCAGATCGGCTTCTCAGCTTCTCACGACTCTTTTGCAGATACGCACATGTGATGGGATCACTGCGGACAGATGTTAATACCAGGTCTTAACAAGGCCTATGTGGATGAGAGGGAGAAAGAGAGTGAGAGTCAGTCATATGACCTTTCCAACCTTTGTGCTGCTTCCCCGGGGTTTCCCATCCGTTTCCAAACAGGCCTAGTGGGGAGTGCCCATCATGGGGGTGATGGGGCCCGATGCTGGGTGAGCTGGCACTGCAGCAGAGCTGAAGCAGAGCCAGGGGAGCGAATGGCAAAGGCCTGCCACACTCCTGCTGAGAACCTCCCCGGCAATTAGACTGCTGCCCCCGTGAACTGTAAGCAGAGCAGAAGAACAGAGAACATGAGCAGTGATTAGCGGTACACTGTATGACAGTTGGTTGTTGTCAGAGTGTTGACATTAGCTGATCGACTGAATTGCAAACAGACAGGCACTTTTTAGGTTAAAGTGAGCAGACTGTTAACATGCACCCCCAGCTATATACTTGTAAGCATTTTGCTCTCAAAGTGTGCTCGACATGAGAAGTCCTTGGAAGAGGAGCCTTGATTTGATATGTGCAAAGGGTGAAAAAAGAAAAGTTGCCCTCCTTCTATGCATGTCCCTGTCACCCCAGCGGAAAAGGGACTGGATCACTCTCACTGTCTCTCTTCCTTTCTCTCTCCTCCATCTCGCTGTCTGATGAAAGAAGAGCTATGATCACTTCGACAACAAAGGGCCCAGCCGCCCGTGTTTGGATGAGGGTCTTCTTTCTTCTCTCCTTCCTCCTGCTCCTCTATCTATCTCCTCTAACCCCCTCTGATCTCACTTACTCTTTCCTCAACGCTGCCCCCCCTCCCTTTCCTCCCTACCCCTTCCTCTTCGTGCTCTATCTCTCACTGCCTGATGCCACTCACTGGCAGCTCCTCCATTCTTCGTTAGGGCCTTGGTGATACAATCAGGGAGCGGAATTAAAAATCAGAAAGTGTCCTTGTCGGAGAGACACCCCGGATGGTGCACTTTGATGTCTCCTCGGAAATTTGAAATTCATATGTTGTCACACTTGATTTTATTCCCTCTCTCTCTCTCTCTCTCTCTCTCTCTCTCTCTTTCTCCGACTGCGTTCCCCTTTTTTCCTTCTCCTCCCTGTCAAGTGCCATCATGTACTATTCAGTTAGAAAGAGAGAAACAAGGAGAACGGAGAAGAACATAAAACGCATTGTACAACTGTTTTTAAAAGCCCCTTCTTGTCTTTTATTTTTCATGTTTTCACTTTGTGAAGAAGGCAGGGAGATATAATGAATCATTTAATTTCTTTTTGATTGTAGGTACTGGGGTGCGTGGGCTTGGAGGTAGATGACAGAGCGTAAGGGAGCACAGGACGGGTGGAAGTGTGGCGGTGAGCCACTTTGATGCCATTTCAGCACAGGGCGCCAAATCAGAGCTATTTGACAGAGTGAGGAAAGTGTAGCTGCCACATATACGCAGACTCAAACTGGCACATAAACTCTCTGGCAGAAACCCCAGCCTGCAGTCCCTCGTGAAAACAAACACATGCACATGTCGTACCACTTTCTTTCTGCACATTATTTCCTAAAACCTTCAAAATGAAAGACAGGGCTTTGGACATAATCCTGTTAGGATCTCAATGGGGAATACATCAAAACATAAGTCCGTGTTCATTTTACACTGAATAGTGAGCGTGTGAGTCACTGTTTGACCGTACGTGACCACATTGTTGATATGTGAAGGAATTCCACTTGTGAGAAGTGTGGAAATATAATTAGTCTCAAGTCAATGACAATATTAAACAGTAGCCGTCCAAAATAAATCTTAAAAAGCTGGATTTGGAAAGGACACATCTCTGGATGCATTTCTCTTTCTTGTCTGCGAGAAAATGAGGGGGACACATGGCCGTGGCCGTGGCCCCTCCCAAGACAGATACAAATGGGCATGAAGGTGGGGTGCGTGGGCTGGGGATTGGGTAAAGATTCAGGGGGAGGTGGATGAGCAGGACAGAGATGGAGATGAGGATGGCGGGTCCCACTGGTCCACTATACCCCAGATTCATCATTAATCACTCCTGCTGAGATCCTCCCATTCCTCCTTAGCACCCCTCTCTTTCACCTATAAGACCAACTCCCCAAGGTGATGGCAACCCATGCTTCCTGCCCCCTACTCACGAGCAACACCACCCACAACACTTGCCCCTCCTCAAAACAGCAATTTCAGTTATCTAGCACCTCGGGAAAGTCACCCTTCTTTGTCTTTACATCTCATATCTCTCTTTTCTCTTCTGGTCTCTCACTCTCCATCTGCCCCCGCCCTCACTTCTTTTTTCCCTCCCTTGCTTCCAACGTTTTCTTCCGCTCTCTCTGAGACAAATGGGTTTTAATAAAAGGTGACAGAGCGATGAAATTAAAGGAGGGCATCCCATGGCCAGCTATAGCTCCAGCCTGAGCGTGGCACTGACATATTTAAAACAGGGGATAATTCAGTAGCCTGCTTGTGTGCTGTGTTATCAGAATCATTATTACTGTCTCACACTGTATTGTTGTTATTAAAAAAAAAACCCATCATGGTTACAATGGGCACCAGAGGAGATGAGCATTTAGCAACCCCTTTTGTCCTTGTGCCAACAGTGACCCCTATAAAGCAGTTTATTCCATTGACCCTATTAGCAGATATTAGGCCTCATCTCCCATGTTGCCTCATTACAGCCGTGGATCATAAAGAAAGGGGGTTGGGATGGAGGAGGCAGTCGGGGAACAGAATGCGAGTGCGCGTCTTTTCCGAGGGAACCCTTCCATAAGGAATAACTGACATGGAGGTCTTACCCACGCCTCGGGAGCTCTCGCTCGACATTAGAAAGCATTGTTTTGTTGGATTACAGGGTTAGGAAGGGAATCTAATCCCCTAATTTTTAATCTCTTCTGATTCTAGAGGGATGCGTAGGAGACTAGGGGAGCTTCCCTGACACAGCTTGGGTAGATGGGTTATGGGGGGGGGGGTTATGAAGTGATAAAAGAAGAGGGTAGGTTTCTTAACAAAGGGCATATTATTCTATTGGTAGGTCATGACTCTTTTGGCTTTGAAAAAAACTGTGAAGAAAACAAGAGAGAATTTTAAATGTAACAACAGAGGCCATTTAACACTAGACAAATCTAAACAGCAAATTCAGAGTAAGGGGCCGTTCACATGTG
Organism: Solea solea; assembly: GCF_958295425.1. NCBI lineage: Eukaryota > Metazoa > Chordata > Actinopteri > Pleuronectiformes > Soleidae > Solea > Solea solea. The sequence goes on from NC_081146.1 coordinate 4,592,394, forward strand.
GAAGTAGCCAGAGCTGTTTTTAATCAAGTTAAATTATTCTGCGTCCGTCTTCACGAAGCAACCGAAACCTGGGAGCTGCTGAGAGGACTGATGTTGCTGCAGATAACTGTGTGTTGTTACATCCTCTCCTTTACCAACTGACTCTGGACCTTTCTGGTTGATGGAGGTTCAAAGTTTTTGACCCACTTCTTTAGTTTGAGTATCGAAAGATGTGCAAACAGAACTCTGAGGTATTTCTCTGTGACGCAGATTCACCCAGAAAAACAAGGCGCATCGCAACAGATCGCTCTCATTTGTGAGTATGTTGATTGACAATAATAATACAATATAATTACATATATTATATATAATTATACAATTGTGCGTGCAAAGAGACACTGCATGTGAGAGAGAGGCCTGCTGCCATGTGACAGGAGCAACCCCAATCCCATTTGTAGGCCGTGCACCACACAACATGAGAAATGGTCCTGTTGGAGTGATAACGTTTCCTTCACCCAAAACATTACTGCTTTGTCATTTCATACCCTCACCACCACCATGTGACTGCATGTGTGGATAATTCCTCTGACAGCTCATGGTGACAGGCTTTCGGGACAGAGGGATAAGTTGTATGGGAGCTCATCCCTATAATCTGTGAGGGATATACAGGGTCTCCCGAGGCATACTGTAGGGACTGTTCACCTGCAGCATTAAGCTAAATAAGATTAGGAGCTGGACTGGAACCGAAACACTCACTCACATATGGGACATTTTTAAGAATTTCTTTTTTTTTTCATCCAAATGAAGCACAACACGTACAAGGGGAAAGAAGGGACATCCAAACTGCAGCTGGGATCAACTGAGGGCTCGAATGTAAAGTTTATTAAAGAGCAGGAAGGAGATGGAGCAGGAGGGATGGCAACAGAGGAAGAAAAAAGGGAGAGTGGTCGCGGCAGACACGGGGAGTTAGAAATCATTGCGTCCATTGACAGAGTAACCTTGGGCAGCTTCCAGCATGACTGAGAGTGAGTGAGCGACAGAGCGCTGGAGCTGAGCCAAGCTCGGCCTTTTGTGCCAGCAGCCGCCACATTCCAATCAGCCACGGATATTTATACTCTGGGCCTAATTGAAAGGTTGGCTTGTGAACCATCTGCACGCAGCCACACTCCAACTCCCCCTTCAACACACACACACACACACATACGCTCACACAGAGACACACTTCTGACTGCTTTAGCACCACAGACACAGTCAGCTTTGACCCACAGAGGAGGAAGGCCAGACATGAGGTTGCATCTGCGATGGTTAACACCCCCGAGAGGTCAAAAGTGCAAAGAGGGACGTAAGGCAAAACTATTTAAAGAGGCAACAGACAACTTTTGTGCCCTAGCCGTTCATGTTTGGTCCCTGCAGTTATATGACGCAATTATAGAAAACAGGTACTTTTCCTATCAGAGCTGAATGCTATTGTTTTAGATACAGAAGAACGTCAATAACAGTTCCTTTGTGCCATAAATAAAGTCATTTCTCAAAAATAGGTCCAGTTAAAGCATTTATTGTTAAAGTATAATACATATTTAAAGAAACACAGTGAGTGCAAAAATGAAATCTCAATTCTATTATGTTTCATTTCTTAATAAATTAATATTTGAGCAGGCATGTGACGTGGTGCATTGTTGTGATGACCACAGTGACATTACTCAGCTCCTCAGCACTTTCACTGATCGCTTCCCCTTTTGTCCTCTCTACTTTCTTAATACAATAGCTGAAGAAAAATCTACATTGTTGGTTTAATATATACTGTGTATAGTGTGTGTGTGTGTGTGTGTGTGCTGTGCTTCTTTATTAGTAACTAGCATGCACTGGGACCAGTTGTTACGCTGCTGGTTGGAAAATGTTTCTGTTCGACTGTTCATCTCCTTCATGTAAATAATAGGCATTTCAATGACAACCACGTTATTTGCGATTAAATAATGGTTGATGTTCTATGTTTTAGCTTAGAATTCAATTGTTTTTCTTGATACGGAGATATTTTGATACCTGGTGATGAGAGTTCCCTGAGCCCTTCAGATACAGACCCAGACATTGTCCTTTCAGACCAGGACAAGTAACCAATAGATCATTGATCATTTCCACATTGTGACAGTGTCACACTCACACGTTGGCAGGCCTACACACAGATACAGACTCGGAATGAAAGTTAACCTGCAAAGGACATTCATTAGCACAAGCTGGGGTTCAGGGTTTGGGTCCTGAGTGTGTACACAATCACAGGGAGACATTTATTAACAAGTGGAAACACAAACAAACTAACTGCAAACAAATCACTGACAGTATCTACTGCCATGAAGACTGACACTGATGAAGGAAATGAACCACAGGTGTGTAGCAGGAGTCATGTGATTGGAAACATGCCACACCTGCAGCACAAGCACCTACACACACACACACACACACACACAGGGAAAAAAGGGGGAGAGACTCCAGGTGTCACGGTGGATTGTGACAGAGAGATCGTTTGTATTTTATTTAACCTGCAAAGCTTTTCGAAGCCTTCATGGTATATAGGTCCAAGAAATGTAGATCAATTAAATGTGCTGTAAATCACGACGTGACTGCACTCATGGGCGAATTGTGTAGAGCATTCTTCAGACACACAGCGGAGAGAAGAAGGGAACAACAGACGGATCCATCAGTGAAATGGAAACAAAAACAAAACTAGGAACTTCAAAAAGCGTCATCTGAAAAGAGAAAAGTAGAGACATCGCTACAAATCGCGACAAAGTTTTTAGCTCACAAAAGGAAGAAAAAGTGAAATTTAATATATACCCTGTTATTTTTGTTTCATTTGGAAAAATTAAACAAAAACTGCTGCTGCTGCTGCTGCACAAATAAACACTAATAATCAGACATTATGATGTACAGGATCTTTACATGAGGAGATGTGTTTTTCTATCCTCTCTGAATTGTAATTGAATGAGCCGTCACACAGGCCACACGGTTGCACTCTTGCCTTTACAGAAAGAAGACCCAGCCACAACGAAGGCCTTTCTGCATGTGGAGGTTGCATGTTCTCCTTGTGTGTGTGTGTGTGGATTTTCTCCAGGTTTCCTCCCACAGTCCAAAAACATGCATATTTGGGGATTAGGCAAATTGTACACTCTAAATTGACTGTGTGAGAGTGAATGTGTGTCTCTATGTGGCCCTGTGATAGACTGCCCAAGTGTCCATGGTGTACCCTGCCTTTTGCCCTGTTGTCAGCTGGGATTGGCACCAGCGACCCTTTGCGACCCCCGTGTGGAGGATCACGTGGTAGAGGACGGATGGAAGATTGATTGCACACACATCACATAGGTTTTAATTGCATTTAAACAAGAACCAAAACATCGGTTTTCAGCGCGATCAAATTGTTCATAATAACGACACGCAGCTGATAGGCATGGGAACTGACTTTTTTATCAGGTGGCAATATGTGCAAGGTGAGCCAACAAACCTGTAGTCAGTAATACAGTGCAGCTGAGGGAGTCTGGCACTTGATAAAAGGAACGCGGCACCGGCGTGAGATAAATGACTTGATGATTGATTACTGCCTAAAGCGGAAAAATGAGCAACACACAAAACCAGTCAGTAACGTTTGTGTTGGGAGCATTTTCTCACAGTAGCTTTCTCGTTATCATCACACAGCAGTGACTGGCTGCTGTAAGGTCACTGCTGTTTTTCAGCTGCATTTCCACACATATGGTCTGAAAACGTCTTTTATGTGTTTTCATCTAATCCTTGACTGTATATTTTCTTTTATTCCGTCTGTAATAAATCCTGATCATGATTTGAAAAGAATTCCATCAGTCTTACATGTGTCTTATTAGAGTCTCTGTGAGGCAGCCATTCACACATTTAAGAATGTCAAGTCCTGCTTTCAATTCTGTGGCCCACTGAAACCTTTCATGAACGGGCAGAAATAATAATATTTGAACTTTGAATCAGTCTCAGCTTATTAGCCTTAAGCTTTATTTACTTTGTATCTAGTTATTGACTTAACTCAAGTATTGGTTGGATTTACTTCTACTACTACTTTGCAGTTTGTGAAGTTGTTACATCTTAAAACTAGCAAGTTTAATTGAATGTAAACATAAATATTTCATGGTTATTGGAAGCTTACTTTCAAAATTGAAAATTGCGTGTCTTTATTTTTAGAGTTAAAGATACTTTAGGAGCAAGTATCATGTTTCGAAGTTATCCGTCATCCTGACGGATAATCCTGACAAAGTTTTGGTCACTCCTTCGTTTTTACTTTACATTTTATGCAGCAATGCAAAATTATGGATCCCAACTGTGGATGAAACACCACATAAGAGGAAGAAGAACTTTAAATTATATTTAAAATACTTAACGACCAGACTAACCAGCTGACTAACCACATGCCAGACAGTGACTCCAGGGAGCCGTGGACCAGTGAAACACAAATATCAGACTTCCGATTCACAGCCAGTGGAACGCATCACAGGCTCGTGGGATTGAGAAACTAAACCCACTGATTAATGCACAATTAGTGCTGTGTTGTGTCAGTTAACAGGATGGGCTGATGGAGTTTGCAGCAATGGTGAGGAGTGTGTTAAAGCTCTCGGCGGGCATCCAGCTGGCCCTTCGCTCAACTCTGGGACGTGTTAGGCTTCCTCTGCCAGCTGGCACTGGAACAGACTGCCATGTTCATTCATGACAGGCATCTCCAAAAAACGAGTGAAAAACCTGGTGGTTGTTGAATGCTCCTTTCATGCAAACACTTTCAAAAGAGGGGAAAAAGAGAAAAAGAAAAAGATAGAAAGGACATCTTTTCATGTGTTCTAAGCCAAGGACATTTGGGGCAACTCAGAAAAGTTTATTCAACGTGCTGCCCAAAACCTTATTTATGTTAGTTGTGTATAATGCTTCTCAAATTTACGTCGCCTGAAAACTCTCTCACAAAAAAAGACAAAAAAGTCTTTGCCACATATACTGTGTTCCTGTCATGTGCAAGATGCCGGTTTGTTGCTGTGCTAAAGTCAATGTTGTAAATGGAAAAATGCCAAATAAAAAAAAAGCACTTTTTGAAATGCCAGGCTTAAGAACATACTATAATATAATATATTCCTATTATATTTATATTCATATAATGATGTGAAAATGTGTCGTCAAAATAAATAAATAAATACAAAAACATCCTTAATTTTCAACGCTTTATCTGACGTCTATCAGCAAATGATAGCACGTGTTCTGTTTGTACAAAAATGTGTGTATTCAGTCATTTTCTTTACTGCATCAATGACGAGAAACCAAATCCCCACAAAGACATTAGAGGGTGGAGTGAAATATGATTCAAAGGTATTATTTGTCTTATATCTGGATATACAATGCACCTGCAACTAATCTGTATATACAATTACACATTAATCTGCTGATTATTTTCTCAATTAAAAGATTAGTTGTTGAAAATGTTCGTCATATATGATAAATGTTTCCCAAAAATGTGATCAATGTATTTAAATATCTTACTTTCTTATTCAGTTTACTGTCAGCAACTAAACCAGAACATTACAAGCTCACATTACTATTCTATTTCACTGTTTTTAACAAAATAAAACTGATTCATCAATTATCAAAATTGCTATTGACTAATTAGAGTTATTGTTGTAACCCCATATTTTTAGTACTGAATTGCATTCATTGTTAAAATAAATCTTAGCATTATCTTTATTAAATCTATTTCATGAGATTTATATGTTTTTTTTCATTGTCACCACGACAGGTCACCAGTCCCATTGCAGACAAACAACCATTCACACCCACAGTGTATTTAGAGTGGCCAGTTAACCTCTGCATGGTTCTGGACTGTGGAAGAAAACCAGAGAACCCAGAGAAAACCCACTCACACACGGGGAAAACATGCAAGTTCACTGCAGAAAGAACCTTGTTCCGACCAGGTATTTTTGCTGCAAGGCAACACAGCTAACCTCCATGTGTCCCACCTGCCAAGACATCACAGAAAAACTTTGTGGATTTGACAGCAGATGCAAACATCTTAATAAAATTGATTTATGGCGTGTTTCCACCGACTCGCCTCGCCTGGAAATGGCACAGCACGGCACAGTTAAGCTGCGTTTCCACTAGCGATAGTCCCTGGTAGTTTTTTAGCATCTGCTCGGGCGAGGTTCCAAGCGAGCTGAGGTGATACTATGCGTGACATCGTCAGAATGCCGGCCACTGATTGGTCAGAGTGCCGTCACAGGAAGAGACATGAGCACAGGAATCAAGCCGAACAATGCCGAACTGTAGATCAGTTAAAAAAGACTTAACGATCCTAAAAATGTGGCTTAATCTCCAACAATTATCAGGGAAATGTCTAAAATCTCAATATTTAACAGAGGAGTCTGGTGTATTTAGAAGTAATGAACACATATTTTAATGAACTGATTCTAATGATTTAGTTACACTGAAAACAACTGCTTTACAAGTCACTAGTCACTTGTTTGTGTGTCGCGTGTAAAACGAAGTCCCCACAGTTTCTTGCAGCCATGCAGTGATGACTCCGCCCACGTTGAGTAGGTTCTATTTTGTAGTGGAAAAGCGAGGCGAGGCGAGGCGAGGCGTGCAGGGACCATAGGTGGAAAAGGGGCTTTAATAAAGTACGATGCTATAGATACACGTGGACCATGTACAGAGTCAACATTACAACACAGTGTTCATGATAGAGCAGTGGTTCGTTAACGTTAAAATAAAACACTAAAACGTTATAAATACAGTGGTGGAAAATAGGTGGAGCAAAGAGGCAGATTTATTCCCAATAAGATCATTTGCTCTCTCATCATCCTCCTCTTCCTCACAGTGGAATGAGATTAAGATAATGTCTTATTCTGTGTTATTTATTTTATTTTCTACATAATCCGGTCAAAATTCCTCAGCTCCACTCCGATCACAAACCCTTGTAATTACAGTAGAACAGTATTTACCACCAGAGGAAGCTCGCATACCACTGGTGGTACACGTACCACAGCTTGAGAACCACGGCTATGGGGCAAATGTATATAGGAGGCCGCTCAGTCCATGGTACTGAATCACCGAATTTAAGCTTTTCACCAGGAAACAGAAGCATTGGCATGCTGCTGGGTGGACAGCCTGCCAAATGCAAAATCATCCTCTGTTCTCCCTTGGCTTGCGCGTGTGATAAATCAAAACACCGATCAACAATTAGCACTCTGTTGACACTCTGCACATCCAACAGTTGATATAGGAATTGGGCCAAATGATGTAGAACACAACTTATTATCTCGCCAAGTGCATCTGCTATTATCAGCAGAGATAAAATCCATCCCATTGTTATATGAACCTGTGAAAACAGGTCGACAGAATCCACTTAGCTCCACTATAAAGTGTGTTGTTCAACTGATTAGTGGCATCGGAAATTTACACTACATACATACTGTGGGCGAAAGCACAGGGGACAATTAATCCCCATCTGATTATATCACTCCAAGAATATGAACTCGCTGCATATGCCTTACAGGTCAAACAGACAGTAGCATGTTACCTCCTTCTTTACATTCAATAGGAAATGATTTGCTCAAAGCAATCAAATATACTTCAATAACAACAGAGATAAACAACACTCATCCGGTCTAATCTCTGCGGACCACACAGCTCAATCAATTAATTACCTAGTCTCTGTGTTTTACTTCAGGGCATTGGTAATGATCTTTAAATATTAATCTGGCTTTGTCCAGGGACTGAAACAAGGGCCCTGTTGTTGTCTTCAGGATTCCTAGATGTCACGTCAGAGGCTCTCAGCAGGGGGAGGTAAACCTGAACAGCTCGGGGAGGGTGTGCACACTGTTTGGCGATAGCGTGTGCAGAAGAGAGAAAACACATATTTTGTTTGATGATCACAAACAGGACGAATCATCAAGCAGCACGATTGCATTTCAAGGCCAAGCTTTTCAAGATTGTCGCTTCTTATTTTCAAAAATATCAGCATCATCAGAGTCCATGAAGCTCGTTTGCCTACACACATGCATGTAACCGCAGTAACAACAGACGATGGAGAACAGTGTCGTCCTCATTTAGAAATTCACCGCAGTAGCTTTTGTTTCTGAATTTCTCCAAAGGAGGATCAGTGAAGGTAGTTTTTAATCTTATCTTAATCTTCAACACAGTGCTCTCAAAAAGAAGTCATTTTTTGTTGCTTATCACACAAAAGGGCCGATATGTGCTATTCTCGTACAAGACACTTCAACTCATGAAAGTAAACCATTAAAGAGGAGCTGTAAGTAATCAGATTGGACTCAGATGAGTAATCTGAATATAGCCAAGAACTCTCAGATTTTATATTTTGGTTGAGTATGAAGTTTGAAAACTGTGGTGACTGGGTTTTGTAGTTTTTACAGTGGGTGGCTGGTGTGCTGAGTAAGGCAAGTGCACCCACCAGCAACTGTTCTAAGGCCTGCAGTCTGAATTGAGTAAGATCTAATTCAATTAGGCGCTTTGATCCATGTTATTGGAGTTGTCATGCAGTCACGGTTCATTTAAAATACAGGTTTGAGGCGTTGTTGCAGGTTGCAAGTTGCAAGGTTGCAAACTGTCGTTTGTGATGTCAATATCTTTCCTTTGTTTTAAAATGGACGAAACCAAGACTCGGTTTGAAGGTAAATGTTGGGATTTTTCCTCAAATGTCTGAATACAGATTTTGCAATATTAAGGTTTTGCACATACTATAATGCTCACTGACACTTCCATTTGTATCATTTGCATTAGCCATATGCATCATTACTAAGATCAATAATGTTATATGACCATACAAATCAATTGTTTATACATTCCTTTATTTTGAAATTTGATGATTTCATTTACTACATAATAAAATCACTTATTATTATTATTGTTACTTAAGTTCTGGTCAAGACAGAAAGGCCAGTATTTTAGAGATTTGTGTAAGTTGTACAGAAGACCAAAATGAGCACAGAACAAAACAACGTGAACTATGGAACAGTGCAAATCTGAATTTAGTGTGTGTACCTGACTGTGTAACAACTCAGAGGCCTTATTTTTTAAGGGATTTAAGTTGATTTAAAGAACATACACATGTACATGCATGTTTATTTTGCTTTCTCAGTCGAATCATGGCCTTCTTCACCTGCACTGACATATCTTTGGACCTCATGTTGAAAATGTCAGTGAAATCCAACACTTGCAGTCAGCTGCAGACCTTCACCTGCTTGTTCTGACAGGGAAGAGTGAGGCCACACCTGGCCATAAAACGGCTTTTTAGTGACAAATTATTTCTGGGCCTCTGAAGATGATGAACAATAATGTATAAACATGTCTAGAATCTCTCAAATTAAAGCTGTGAGTCCAAACTTTCATCACATCTTCATTGTTTCGTCAAGTGTGTATGTGTATATCTTTTTCCTTTATGCATATATTCTTTCAGTTTTGTTTGTTGTGGGGAGGATAATGTAGGATAGGCATGTGTAAGCATATTCAGTCACTGCTGCGTGCAATTATTTCATTCCTGTGCTGAATAAAACGACTCTCAGTCAGTGTCTCCTGACCACCACGGGGGCAAACAAACAGGGAATCACAACAACATCCGAGTTAAGCTCAGGCCTGTAGAGCCAGTGAGCCTTCAGAGGATAGTATCTATCTTCGTTTAGGCTGTCTTTAATAATTAACCCAGTACATTTATTTATTCCTCTCCACCGCACATATACCCAGGTGAGTTGAGTTTCTCTCGGGAGTAAGGCCGGTGGGAGAGGACGGGTGGGAGTGCAAGATTCTATCTCCTGCTCTGCATCAGTGTTTGTAGCCCAGAGCAGAGGAAGCCAGGAAAAAAAGTCAGACTTGGCCTGTGTCCACCTTACCTGCAAAACATCCTGCATCAACACATTTCCCAGAGTTCCAATGGGCAAAAAGCAAAGTGCAGGGGGAAACACTGGAGAGATGGAGGCAGTGAAGCTGATTGGCTGATGTATTCCAAATAGCCTAATTTCTATTTTCCTTGAAATGTAAAATGTCTGTGCAGTATATTTAAATTGTTGTCTAAAATGACTCACAGTGAGAAGTTGAGTAGTTAAGCTCAGTAGATACCTCTGCTCAGTCTCAATATTTGTTAGATGGCAGATCTTCAGTCCAGCCACACGCTGTGATCAAAGGCTCCTTTCAACTTCAACCTATATTGAGAAACCACGGCATTTGCAAAGACGTGCGCATATGTTTCAAACTTAACATTCTCTTGGTGTAAAGGATACGGATCAAAAGGTGTTGTATACAAACACTCATACAGTAGCTTATTAAATGTGGCCATTGATGTTTGGTTTTCACCCCCATGTTCATAAAATATCCTCTGAATATCCTCAAAGTCAAGTCGAAATATAACTACTTCCTGTGATCTCGTGTATATCTGCTGCTCATCTTGAGATCCAACCACAACTTGACTGCATGCCAAGTGGCGGTGGCGGAAACCGCTGCAAACAGGGAACAGCTTAACAAATTAACACTCTGCTGCCAAGTCCTGGGAGGGAGAGAGCGGCAGAGCGGCTTAAAGAAAGAACTAACACCCCCTGTTACAGAGATCGAGAAACCCCAGAGGGTGAGGGGCGAGGAGGAAGTAAAAGAAATAACAGCGAAGGTGGGTAAAAGCATATCGAGAGCGGAAGCTGAGGGAGAAAAACAGAGGGAGATAAAGAGGCGGGAGAGGGAGATGGAAAGAGTGAGAGGCAGAGCAGACAGTACAAAAATGAGCGAACAGAGGAGGCTTGATATGATTTCAATGGAATGTTTGTTGACAGTGCTCCATGGCCCGGGGCCTTGGGATAAATGATTGAACACTGCGCCTGTCAAAGCCAGTGGATTTCTGTGGGCTTGTGTTTCTCTCCATGCTCTTTTGCTGGAGGGAAGGTAGCAGTCAACTAATTGACTCAGAATTAAGCATGAAACGCACTAAGCACAGGCCTCTTCTGCCACGGCTGGCCTCTCCACCAAAGACGGGGCTGCCAGCTACTTAAATGCTCTACACACACACACACACACACACACACACACACACACACACACATATGCTCATATTAAGATTAAATCAGACACGTGTAACTATACAAGCAACGAATAAATCTGGGGAAGAAATAGAAAGATAAACATCCAAGCAGATGGCCGACTATTCAATTACACTAGATTAGTAAATCAACATTTAAACGCCCCAACATATGCAAGTGCACACGAGCGCATCAGCACAGGCAGAGGAATACAGTGTGAGGAAGGGTATGCACAGAGTATATAAGTGACGAGTATAGACTTCTGCGGTGACAAATTGCTCCATGAGAAAGTAATCCTTCAAGATTAACAGTGTCATTCTCTGCCACACCTTGCATATTATGCTCAGGGGGGCTTCGCTCTCTCAGCCTCAGGCTTCTTGGCTCACCAGGCATGTACTTGTACTAACTGTTGTTGCCGTGCTTTCAGAGGCAAAAGCACATGAGAGACAAAGAGACGATAAAAAAAAAGAGAAACGGACAAGTAAACGATCAGGAGGGACAGTGGAAGCATTTTGACATGTTTTAGCAGGAAAAGCAGAGCAGTTACATGTGTGTAAGAATCTGTGACATAAGACTAATAGTGAGAGTGAGGAGTGCAACAAACAGAAGACTCTTTCGCTCACTCCTCCCTTTCCCATGTGCATCATGGAACTACTGTGGCCTTTGAGTATCTGGTAAGTAAAAAGCTTCCACTTCAGAACACAAAAACTCACTCTTTGACTGCTGTGGAAACATAACGTCTCAATGAAATAAAACTCTTGCCTAAATGACATTAAAAATTTTTTTTTTTTTATTTTCATTTAAAATGTTGCGCACTGAACCTTTAACGGTCTCTCTATTCAGTGCATGTAAGTCAGGACAAGTGTGACAGTGAACCAGCATGCACCCTAAAACTGAGTAGGCTAAATAGATCGAAGCCATCATTAATTTACACCTGTGGTTTTCCTACTGTGACCTGTCAAAATGGCTGCTGTGCAGAGGGCCCATTAAGCTACTCTCAGATATGCTCTTAGTTCCGGCACCCTAGTCTAATTTCCAGATAATGTCCGAGTGAGCTCATGTGCAAACACAGCAGGGGAATCTCTGAGTGAATGGGCGAGTGTCCTGCCCCCCCGCACGCTAACGCCAGGTGCCACTCCCGTTAACATCTGTCCTGAATGTCCAGCTGTTCATACGTCATATGCAAACTGGACCCAATCCTGACCTGGAGTCCACGTCTGAACACGAGACTAGAAAATGTAAAGGAAGAGAGAAAGTTGTGCAAGGAAAGAGTAAACAACATAAATGTGTGCGGGTGGAGAAGTGAGCTGAAAGGTAATGCAGGTGGGGTTGTTTTCTATAGGCTTGCCCAGCGATTGACCAATGCATGGGTCGATTGAGGTTGAGCAGCGTGGACTTTAAAGAAAAACAAACAGCTCTGCCTGCTGCTGCCGCCCAGCCAGTAACACAGTGAAATACACGGAGTCTCAGCTCATTAAAACTTGCAGTTGCGACAACAAAAACAACATGACTAAGCAGCGGGTGTGTGTGGGGAGAGGCAACGCAAAAAAAAACAAACTGAAAGGGGAGGGGCTCAAGCACCTCCCAAAGAGGTTGCGGTAATGGTGTGGGCAGCAGCCTTGTCTGGAAGCTCCCTCTCCCCTCGTCTCCACTAGGTGCATCACCACGTGAATGCCCTTGTGAAGGAGCCAGGAGACGGGAGGAGAAAGGGAAGGGAAGGTAGGCGGCAGGGGGGTCAAAGGGCCAACCCCATCCTGCTGACTACTAACCAATCAGGATTTGTCCTGTGCTGTCTTGGAGGTAGCACAGGGGGAGCAGAGGAGATGAGGAAGAGGAGGGGGTAAGCACGGAGAGAGGGAGGGAGGGAGGATGGGTGGACTGCAAGGCGGATCCCCAGGGTCAATTATCCACGAGAAGGAGGTACTGTAGCCAACACTCTGCATCTCATTTGCAAGGCAGCAGCAAAGGTGCACCTGAGCACGGCTAGTGAGCGTCTTGCCATAGCACCGAGGCAATTAATGTCTCCTTTCAATGACATGTGCTTCTCAGTGTGGCAGTGGCTGGGCAGCTGTGGGCTGGGCCGACTGGCTAAAAGAGAAGGCCTTAGTGAAGCCTCTCTCTTCCCACAGAGACCAATTTCAGGTACAAAGCCTCTGCCTCTGTTTCACCAACAGTCAAAGTTAGAGGGCTTTGGGTTCAAGCACAAACACGCGTTTATACACATGTGCATATGCACACGCGCGCGCACACACACACACACACACACACGTACGGTATGTCTCAAATGACACGTGAGCATCATTACAATGAAGTCATGGTCAGTCATTTTTACCCATTTAGATTTAATTAAAACTGAAACATTCCTGGGATAAAACAGGACAATCATACACAGCCCATACACCCTACGATCATGTGTTACTGTTTGCCAAATAAGTACAACTCAGATCATATAATAGCTCTCTGTGATTGGCTGTAGTAACGTGAGGTAAGTCTTGTGCCCTGATTTCACTCTGCGCCGTCATTATTTCGGGTTTTTGAGAACAGACATAATCTTTGACACAAGAACCAGGAGATTTCAATTTATGTTTCAGCAAAAAAAAAACATAAAAAGAAGTTCTATTGTGCTGGAAATGTACAATATGCCCCTGGAATCTGCAGTGTACAAAATAGACCGTCTTAGTATGAAAGACAACTGTTGTTGACAATTTTATAGAGGCAACATGTGTGTGACTGATTTACGGACACACATAAGGACACAGGTACTTTACATCAGAGTGAGTGTTGTGAATAACACAGTTTGCCATTGCTGTGACACTGTGACGTCAGATTTAGCATCGTGATCGTGAAGAACTAGTGACATTTCTTTCTATTTTGTTGGATTATCAGTGAAGACGATGGCAGAGTTTGTTAAACCTCTGCCTAAACTACATAAAAAGAGGATTATTCTAAGGTTATGGAAACCAACAAAATAATTATTTCCTACATATGCAAACATACTTGCCAACAAACTTTAAATGTTACACACTGGACCTTTAGTCTATTCCAGTTTTAATGCATGAGCTTTAGTCCAAAATGATACATGTTGTCATCAGTGTGTTGTTCAAACCTCATGAGACGCCCAGAACGGGAAGCGATCACCCACAAGGCAGCGCACATGTGCTCAGTCAATATCATACATATTCCTGTTGGATAATTGGAAGTTTTGGCCTGGTGGTTGCTCCGGTCAAAAAGGTCAGAGGTCAACAGAAACATCAGAAATCATCCTCTGTGGACCATGAACTTCATGACCATAATAACAGTGAGATGTGTTGCCTGGGACAAAACTGTGGGACGGACAAATCAATACACACAGAAACACCATCAACATCTGTACACTTTGCCAGGAACACAGCAAATATATTTGGATAATGTGTGTGTGTGTGTGTGTGTGTTTCTGACTTAAACTGACCTTGACATGAACAGTAGTCCTTATGGAGACTTATGGAAACCTGGTCCTACTGAATCAGATTAAGTTTAAGATTTGAACTGTGGTTAGTTTAAGGTTACAGTTACACATTAGCTGGTTATGGTGAAGGTTAGGGATTACACTTTGTTTAGGCTGGAATGGAAAGGAATGGAAATCAATGCGTCAAAGCTGGTGTTGATAATAAGGGAGAAGCATGCAAAAGAGATTAACTTTAAAATTATAGCAAGGAATATAATAGGAAGAAAAAGCAACGTTGATGACAGAGAAGACAGTGATCCCTCAGGCTCTTCTCCCCTTTTATACCCACATCTGTAAATTAAAGACAAAAGACTGAGAAACACTCATATTGGGAAAGAATGTGTCATTTTAACAGCTATCTTCTTTGGATGAACATGCCCTGGAGTGCTGTGTTATACTTATGTGTTGTGCTTTAATACGTGTAAGTTAAAACTTTATGATGATTTTTGTTGTTATTATTCTGCATGTGTTTGGTCTTTGGAAAATACGCGCTGTAACATTATTTCTGTGCCGGGTCTTTCATCTGAAAACAGGCTGCGTGAAGTGAAACTACTGGACGTGACTGAGGGAGCAGTGGTGTGTATACAGCAGCAGCAGCAGCAGCAGCACAGTGGCGGACGAGGAAGAGAAGCATTTATGCCATAATAGTGCAAACACAGTAGTATAATTGAGTTCTGAAACATGTTTTGCAGTTCTGGAATCACTAAAGTACTAAACACTGCTATACTGAGAATACAGGGAGTTTTAAAATGTAAAATTATGCAATATTTAAAAAAATTACAACACGGTGATCCACATGTGTGGCAGTATCGATTTTTGCCGTGAGAGGAGGATTAAGAACATATGCAGGATGAGGGAGTGTGTGTGTTACTTACACACCAATATCAGCAAGTGTGTTACCACGTAATCAAGTCATGACCTTGTGTGTGACCTTACTGCCGCGGGGCATCGCAGCTAGCAAGGCTAACATGAGGCTAATGAGCGCCATTCATTGCATTTGGGTGCAGAGGACACACACAAACGCACACATATTCAACAGATCCAGCCTTCCGATCACTGCTCCCTATAGCCCCGGAGCTCACAATGAAACCCAGTGTCTCCCTCAGTGGGTAGTCTGTGCTCTGCTCCCTGACCATTCCCACTCATCCGAGACAGAAATAGACATCGCTTTGCTTCCCTGCTCATTCTCCTAGTCAACTTGTGCTTGACACACACTGGATGAATGACTACTTCCTCTCCTGCCCGCCTCAGTCAACTACTGAGGTGGAGTTCCGAGTTGTCGAGCTTGCCACTGAGAGGGAAAGAGAACAAGGGAAGTTGGATTCAGCTGGCGATGCAGAGGTGGTGGTGGTGGTGGGGGGGGGGGGGGTGAAGAGAAGGAGAGAGCGCTGTGTGCTAGTTTCTGTAGACACACACACACACACACAGAGGGAGAGCACAGCTAGCTGGCTTATGACAGTGGGAGAATTATTATGGTGAGGTGAATATTAGCCCCGTGGGACGTCATTTACCTCCAGCATATTCACTGAGTTTCTCTGTGTTTTACTGCTCCTCATAATCCCAGCCAACAAAACACATACGCACGCACACACATTTGCACTCATATCACCATATCACACACTATTTTTATGTCCAAGAGTGTTGTCAGGGTTATTATTGAGATCATTATGGGATGTGGAGAGTATTCAGATACCCCCCCCCGCCCCAACCCCCACACACACTGCCTACAGTCCCACCACTGTTCTTTGTTGCAGTTATGAATCTTGAAGACCTCTTATGAAAGGTTACCACAGCTGTCCTCGTCCAGCTTCTATTAATCAGTAAAAGCACAGTCAACGCACACAGTCACACACAGACACACACAGTCACACACATGTGCAGAGGCAGTCTGTGTTTTGTAACTTGTGTTATTGTAAATTCTCCTTCTGGTATTTAGATGGTAAAGGTCACTGATGGACTTCTTTTGTTGTGCTGTTTGAGGTCTCCTTCGCCCATTGTGTTAACAAGTCATTAAAAATTGAGGGAAGTAAGGCAGGCCAGGAGACATTGCATATGTTTAGAAGCATTATTATTATTAAATAATCATGTTTGCCTCCTAAATTGAGAGTGACTCATGCCACAATATCAGTAATTAGATAAATTATTGATGGGCTAGCGGGTGGGTGAGAGGATGGTCGGCGGTGGAAATGGAATTGCCAAACCCAATTACTGTCTTTTTCTCAGAGTGGCCCCATTAGGATTGTCACTTAGACCACCAAATGGCGGCACTAATAAAACCACAACTAGCACTTAACCAGCTTAATTAACAGTAAGATGATTAATATTTTAATTGCTGTGGATTAAATACAGCTCGCTCCGAGGGGGAAGTCTTACAAGAACAGGCTGACAGTCGTGCGCTCTACGCTTTCAAAGGTTTCACAACAGACTCAGAGGTAAAGCTGCAAAAGCCACATGTGAAGAAGGTTTCAGTGTAAAGGACATTCAGTCATAAACTTTCAGTGAAACAATACTTCCCCCCTGTCATTTAACCTTAAACTACCAAATTAGAGACATGAGGTTTTTACAGTAAGGTGCAAAGATGTCCATATTTACAGCGTTATCATGTTTTCCCCACTTATGTTTCATTGTGATGTTGCAAAAACCAGCAACTGTGAAATATATCATCTCTGTGACTATTTCAGAGCTGCCTTGTCTTCTTTTATGAGGCAAAAAGTTATTCTGAGGATTTGAAAGTAAAGAAAAACACTCAACTTATGTGTAGCAAAGAAAATACTTCAAAAACAGTATCGCACCTGAGCAAACACAACATCCCTCAGTTTATGTCTACGATCAGCTCTATGAGGCAACTGCAGACACACACACACACACACAATGTAATAAAAAGCGACTATCCCTCTTCCGTTAGTACCCATCAGCCCCCTCTCTCAGGAGGCCACGGTGTCTTCCATCCCCAACATGAATAAAACAAGTTGTTATTCTTTTCTAGATAAACACCCTCCAAGTGCCCGCAAACAAGAGGGGGAAACGACGCAAAGCTTTGGTTCTCCTGCAGCAATTGCGATGGAGACGGACTCCCCAGACACTCGCTGGGCTCTGCAAAGAGGTCCTAGGCTGCACCAAGTGTCTGCATTGCCAGAGGCACAGGATGGAACTTCTAAGCACAAACAAAACCGATTAAATACCTTGCAAGCCTTATTTGCCGTTTGAACAAAGCATATTATTTATGCACTTTGTCAATTCCTTATGTACATGGTAATATTAATCGAATCCCCAAGTGAGATCTGCGCTGTTGTTTGTTCATTTGAATCTACAGAATGACTGCGGTGAAGTGAAGTGAAGTGAAGTGAAGTGAATCATTAGGAAGCATCACTTTGGCCCAGATTTGACAAAAAGACTGGGAAGGTATACATTAGCCGAAAAGGTTAAACATGGTAAAATGAGAGAGAGGAAATGTGGCGGACAAATTGAGAAATTAGCAATGAGCTGGTGGGAAAAGTCTCGGAGGACCCGATGCTGAGGAGAGACCTATTATGGCACATGGCACCCCGGCTGCTGGGTGGGTAATTATCATCATGTGTTTAGCAAGGCGCCCTTATCCAGGGCAACATATATGACTTGTGCTTTAACCATTTAGTTGGCCCATTTAGCTCTGTGTGTGTGTGTGTGTGTGTGTGTGTGTGTGTGTGTGCAGTGAGGAGGTGGGGTGCAGATTTCCCCTGGTATGCTGCTTCACCAGTAAGCAGCATTTTTCTTGCTGCAGGTACTGGCAAGTCGGCCGTAGTTGTCGGCTTGGACTGTGGAGCAGGTGTGTGACCCGTGCTGTGGTGCCAGAGCGGCTGAGGCGGCCTCGGTGTGAACGGGTGCAGCTCCATGTCCTTGGGGAAGGTGAGAGAGTGACCCCCATGAAGATCCAGCTGGAAGCCTGGTGAGCAGGGGACCAGGTGTGTGTGTGTGTGTGCACATGTGTTTATATGCTAGTGTGAGTCTTTTAGTGTCTCCATGTGTGCCCACTGCCAGCTTGGTACGAAACAGCTGGCTCACACCATCTGCCACTGCTGTACATCAGCAGCCCCGGAATATGTGTGTGTGTGTGTGTGTGTGTGTGTTCTCCATGTGTGACTGATATTTTTTTTTTCTTTCACTCTGTCTTATTTATTATTAAACACATTGTACACTAAAGTAATATCAATAACATGATGTGAGAGGATATAATGTGCAGGAGAAGCCACTTTAAGTACTCAGGCTCCACTTCAGATAGGAGGAAAAACAAGAATAAAAAGCTGGATTTCTTCAAATGCACCAACGCAGAAAGAGCAGATCATTGAAGCAGTAATCAAAGATGAAGCTGGGAAAGGTAGCAGTCAAGTGAGGAGACAGAGTTTACAGAAATATGGGCACCTGTGGAAAAGTTCCTACTGTCACTCATTTCAGAGGAAGTGTCACAAGATCAGTAAATGTTAGGGATGAGTGTCACGGCATGAGCTCAGTGATTAATGGTTAAAATGTGTAAAAGTCAGAGATAAATTGTTCTGTAAGATTTTTCATTTAATTGTTTCAAATATGAAGTTCATGTGTATTGTTTTCATGTCGCAAGTAAATTAACATAAAAAATAAATAGGAGAAAAATATTTTTTGGTTAATTATGTTGAAAATTAAAAACAAGAAGAAGAAGAAGAAGAAGAATAAAATCTAGTGGATGTGCATTTCTGTAGAAGCTACACTAATACCATCTAGTGTCTGTTAGTTTTCCCCTTTGGTTGTTAAAGATTTGCTCCCAGCAAGCCTGCTCTACTGAAGAGACTCAGGGTAAAGACAGAGAGGCACTGGGAGGTTGGGGGAGGTGAGTATATGCTAAAATCCACCCAAAACAAGACACATGAGACGTGCGGTTCTAGTGTTAATTAGGGAGCCAATATTACAAGATAAATCAGAGATGGAGGGATGGTTTGGAGAAGAGGGAGATCAGGGAGGAGGGAGAGACGAGGGGAGTGAGAAACAGAGAGAGAGAGAGAGAGAGGGAGGGCGGGCGGTTGGAGTGTTGATTTGAGCAGGGCCTGGGGGCAGCCTACAGGGCAGAAAGGGGAATGATAGACTGACTAACCAGCCATTGATCAGGCCTGTGCACCTCTGCTCTTTTCATCAGTCGTGAAGAACTCCAGTGGCAGGAGAAAGTTTGTTAGCCGCTCGCTTATTTGCTTCAAAGTCAGCATTTAACTGTCACTTGATTTTTAGCCGATCAATTATGCATTTTGATGTGGTGACAGCTCAGACTGTATTTCTGTGGATCAGCTCTCCAAAGTGGGTCTTCTTTTATGAAAAGTGACGCCTCCTGTGGCATCTGTGCACAAACACTGCCCAGCGAGTATCGTGTTGCTCTCAGAAGACGGTAATGAAAAATGACATCCCTTTAGCTGCCCAAATTTCAAGACGAGCAGCGGTGGCAAAAAGTGAGTAATCTGTAATCGGAGCGATGTGGAGGAGCAGCGCTGCTAATGCGACCAGACCCCGCTGTTCTCTGAGGAAGACAGCGCTGGAGGGGAGGAAGAAGAGGAGACGAGGGAGAGGCAGAGGGATGAGCGGGAGGAAGAACACACACCGAGGCAGTTGGGGCACCGCTTGCTCCGAACATGGCAGAAGGTACGGAACAAGACGCTCTGTGTGGGCCCCATTATTTTTACTCCCCATTCTCTTTTCTCCCTCTCTCCTTTTGAAGACGGCAGGATTTTTCTCCTCCTCCCTGACATAAAAGTAAACAACGTTGCCTGCAGGCACAATTTTCCCGGCAACACAATAAAATGTGCAGTGAATTTATGATGGTCATCCATTAGCTCTTACCAAGGAAACATCACCCGTATCTGTCGTCCATCATTATAATAGAGGGTTAATGCACTGAATTTACATAAAAAAGTCATATTGTCTGCATGAATTATTTACACCCTCAGCTGTTTTTTTCCAATTCCCCTCTTTTTTTTCCTCCCCTTCTCGTCCTCTCATTCGTGGCGAGGGGGTTTTTGGTCCAGATTCTTGTGGAGAAAATCCGACTGTAAATTCAGCCGTGAGGTGGTCTTATCGCCGCCACCTCTCTGTCCCAATATTTCTCTCTGTCCCTCCCTTCCTCCCTCCCTCCCTCCCTCTTCTTTTGTCTTTGTCTATGAGGAACAGTACATGCTCAGGGTGTTGTGATGTGCTTTTTTATGGCCCCCTAGTTATTATCAAGTCAATCAACACATGGACAATCTTTATATGGCTTGCCACTTGTTAACGTTGTATGCCAAAGGTAATCAAAGTCCATTTAATTGTCAACTTTTATGAGTCATTAGATGAAAAGATACACAACATAAATATGCTATGAACGCATCGTAAATTAATTTAGAAACCCATCAAACATCAGTCCGGTGTGTTCCTCATTAGAGTATGTTAAATGTCATAAACCAATATGCTGCAATTATGCTTATTTCTTCCTAATATTATAATGCACACACAACAATCCGGTTGTCAGTCATCCTGCTGTAAATCCTGATATCACACCCCTGTAATGAAGGCTTGTACAGCGCCGTGTACAGTTTCCTCCCAGACCCCAGGGAAAGACTCAGTGATTGAGCAATTATGACAAGCTCAATTACTGTCATCATATTATCATAGCTAATCCAACTCCGCCATGCAGCGCCTTCCACCGCACTGATCACAGCGCCTATTTTCACTGTCACTGAGGTGAGAAAGTGCTGCCCCTGACAACGCATGTGCCTCCATGAGCACGCTCAAATGAATATGTGGCAAATATGTCAATCTAACTGGTGCCTGTCTCTATTTCTATCTTTCCACTGGACGTCGCTGGGATGGATATCTTAATTTTTTTCTAATTCCGCCTGACAGTGCCACGGGCGCTCTGCTCTGGCATGCTGAGCTAAATTTGTGACATGCCTTTGACAGAGAGAGGATGGGATTTGTGTGTTATCGTCTTCGGGATGTGGCTAACGTGCTTCAGAGCAATGATCACAGTGCCAGTTCACAGCTGCAGCACAGACTCCACTCTCGCCGCGCAGTGAAGCAGGTGGAGGCTCACGGGAGGGGCGCAGGTGTGCGAGGGAGAGAGAGGGAGAGAGAGAGAGAAGCGTTCAGAAGTAGCAGTATTTAAAGGAGGAACCTATACGAATCAGTCACCTCACAACCTTTAGGTAATCCTCCAACAGTGGGAGTGACACAGGTCAGTCAAACAGATGTAGATGAGAAGGAAAGTAAAGACAGAACCTGCACACAGCAGGTGTTTTGCAGAGACAGTAGCTGCGATGCCAGAGGTGCGAGGGAAGGTGAGCGGATCAATTGGAGCCGAGCCTCAGGTATAACCCATTCTGATCCATATAACATCCTTCATGCCACCCTCTCCCTCCCCTCCACACTGATAACACTGTGTTTCCCTCCCTCTGCACTCTTGTTTATTCCTCTCACTGGTCCACGCTTCCTCAGGGGCCTGATCCCTGCTTGCCTCCAGGCCCATTTCTCAGTCCTGTTAAGGAGGTGGGGATTAGAGGTCAACAACACAGCCACCTCCTCAGCCCGCATCGATCGCTGTCCACACGTTTCAAGGAGTACTGAAGGCATCAGGTGACCTGTTGAGGTGGAAGGTTAGGTTTGTGACCTAATGACTTCCTCTGTGGTCTCTCTTGTCTGTCAAACACTGCTCTCAAAAAAACATGGAAGGCGTGTTGGTCCACACTGAATTGCAAGAGAAACATGTATTTCCTGTACACTTTGGTTGGAATCATGAAAGTCAATGCAGCCACAGACTTCTACAAGTGTTTCATACCAAACGCAATATCCATATTACATTCTTAAAAAACATTCACGCTGAAATCTTACCTTCATTTTTTTCTGTTTATTGTTTTGTGATTTATGTGAATTCTAAGGTACATTTCCACATGTGGAGACAATAAAACATTCTTACTATTAAACACTGAAGAAGAAAATTGTATGAAGAATTTAGAATATTGTTATAAGTTTTAACATTTACACAAATAATCTTCCCTTATTTCTTGCTATGATTTTTTTTTATTTTTTGTGACAAAAAAATTATTAATTAAAAAACACAGGGTAGATTTTTTTTATATGTAGTATGTTGATATTTTCCATCCATTATAAAATGTTATAATAATAAAATTACACGTTATGTGGAGATTTGAAGAGGGTTGACACACATTTGTCATATGTTAGAATTATTATTATTCATTTTTTATTAATTTCATTCGTTCTGTGAAACAGAATGAAAACACTTAATCTAGGTCTTACTTGCTTTAAAGAAAAATACTGGGATGTTGGGATGTAAAGTGGTGTTGAGTTGTAAGGTTCTGTTAACTGGAGGAAAAGCAAAAGCACGTATACCAGGTGAACCACCTCTGCACAACTCGCCTGGAAAGTAAACTAATCCCTCACTTTTAAACAACGTATCCCATGATGCCAAGAAGTGCTGAGAAGAAGGCGAGCAGGTCAGCTTACTGTACAAATAGGGTGGCAAACAAATTTGCATGTTAAAATTAAAAATCAATGTGTTCCACCTCACCTAATGACCAATCTCCCCACTGCTGCTCTTGGGCTCTGATTAACATTCTGGGGGGTTCAGGAGAAAATGTTAGAGCAAAGCATTAATCTCTCTCAGCAAAAAAAAAGAAAAAAAAGAAGCTTGTATCTACTGACAGATAGGTCAAAGTTGCCGTTTAATCTCGCCCATAATTTCTGAAATGTGCTGACAGACTGTATTTTAATACATGAAACCATGGGCATGTTTGGGAAGGATCAGAGTGCGACATCTCCGCAGGAAGTCTGCGTCCCTCGCTCTGAGGTGTGGCATGTTTGGGAAATGGAAGGAATGTAACAGGAGTCAGACTCAAGGCAAACAGGAGCTTTTGCACGTTTCATACGGAGTTTGTGCGTTACACAACTTAAGGAACTTATTTCTTCACGTTTTTTTTTTTTACACATGATTGAATGTAGCATCTCACACACCATGTTCACTGAGGGTGAGGGAATCAGATGCTGTTAATACTTTTAAAAACAGCTGGTGATGCTTGTGTAGCGCATGCTGGACAACCTGGAACACAACGCCACTTCGGGAAAAAGACTTTAGATCAATCACTTATTTAAGAAGTGAAATAAATATATAAATAAATAAATAAGATGCAGCTCTGCAGAGACTGTGAGAGGTGTTTCTGCTGTTTCTCTGTGTCGCAGAATCGCTCTGCCTGTATTATTTTAGACCGTTTAACAAATGCTAATGAGGCAGCCTGGTTCATTCTGTCCAACCCTAACACACAATAAACTGGACCTCCTGTGAAGTGCAAATGCTGTTATTTTAACATTTCAGAAGCAGACGTTGTGTTTCCCCGGGCTTGCACTTCTTTAGATTTGTGATAATCAACTAAATCTGAAAGTCAAGCTCATAAAATAACTTAACAACTTAATAAATCTTTTTCCAAATGATTCACAGGTAAAAGGACTTAAAAACTGATACAATTGTAAAAGTGATAAAAAAAAAATATATATATATATAGATATAGATATAGATATATATCTATGTATATATATATATATATATTGAACTTCTGCAATTAATTGCAAATGAGAGAAAATATTTGACAGTCCTAATAAAAGAAGTTGACGTTGGTATTTTTTAATCTATTATTGTTGGCAGTATGGTTAGGCTTTCTTTATGGCCGCCCTAACAACGTTCAGCCTCAGGCGACATTTGAACCCTGAAGTAATCCCTTCACTATATACATACAATTGATAGATATTGGTCCTTTTTGAATGTCAGCAGCAAAGATCTTTATTCTTCCATGAGAAGGGAAAAAGCGGGAATGTGATGTGAATAAACTTGGACTTGTTTTTCATAAGCAGCAGCAAACATATCTGTATTTTTTGTATTCAGCCCTTAAAGACCCTAAACCTGCCACAACTACTTATTTATTTATTCG
Organism: Solea solea; assembly: GCF_958295425.1. Classification (NCBI taxonomy): domain Eukaryota; kingdom Metazoa; phylum Chordata; class Actinopteri; order Pleuronectiformes; family Soleidae; genus Solea; species Solea solea. The sequence continues at coordinate 4,616,879 of NC_081146.1, forward strand.
ATGGCCTGCACTTGACTTTATTGGCCATTGGCAGGGAGGTGCCTTCAGGGGTGTCCTGCTTGCCTGTTGAAAAAATATTGTCTCCTATACCTCTTGCCCGACCGAGTGGAAATAATATGGCTCTTGCTGAGAGATCATGGTGTCAGGGTGCATTGTCCTGCAAAAGACGGGGGAGATGGGAGACATGTATTGATTTTTCATTTTGTTGGGGTAAGCAAGCATGTTGTGGCTGGCCGCGAGTGCAATGAGGCAGACAGAATGTGCTCCACTGCTCTACCAGCTTGTCACCCGTGAGCCGGCACTGCTGAGACACACCTTGAAAACAATTATCACAGAAAAAAAAAGCATCGATATGTGCTTTTCTAAAAATAAATCTTTCTACATTCCAGCCAGATCAAACGCTCAGGGTAATTACTCGTCCAATTACATTATTCAAAGCGCAGAGAGCTGGTGGAGCAAATTTGGCTGCGGATCCGGAGAGGAAACTGAGCCAGCATCAGCCCAGATAGAGATGAGCCAGAGCTGGCAGTCGTACACTGAGCTGGGCCTCGCAGGTTGGAAATGCTTGTAAAACACATTGCATGATGCCACAGGTCACAGATGCATCACAGCAGGCCAGCCCCTGCCTAACAGCTACAAACTATGAATGAATGCCAAATCTTCCAACCTCTGTGAACCCGGCGTGACGCGCTCAACTCAAAACCATGTGAATTAGTTCTTCACCGCACAAAAGACGGAGCGCGGTAAAGAAAGCAAGTGATTCCAATCAACTGCTCTCTTTGACTTAGTAGCGGCAGACACACTGGTCTCAGCTTCGGTCATAACCTGCAACACGTCCTGCTCAGTGTCCCTGTTGTGGTGGGACACAACACAATGTCTACAAATCATTCTTGCACATGGAAGTGTGCAGAGGCCCTTGCGGTCAGTTCACCTGCTGAATATACATGACCTGTTTGGAGGGTGTGCTCCTCCATGTCTGCACTCCTCCACTGCTCATATTCTCATCACACGCTCACGCATTTTGTCCATCGCCTCCGCTGCTCCTGATTTGCAAAGGCTACGGTCTCTACAGTGGGCAGAGGCGTGACAGACACGCGGCGTGTAGAGCACAGCGGTCATCCGCCGCCCCTCTCTGCGCTCCACTCAACTTGATGACCGATACTTGGTCTGCAGCCCTTGATGCTGCACCACCTTCTCTCATGTCTGCGCTGCTCGGGGTCAGAGTTGAATGATGACAATATGAGCTCATCAGTAAACCTGACACCTCCACCCATGAAAGGCGCTACCAGTGTCCTCAATATTAATGCAATTCAAATCCAAACAACCAAAACACAGTGGGAGTAGAGAAGGCGTGTTTGTGACAGGAGTGCAGTGACTGTCATTTCTGCAGGTCAAACACAAATTCATCACTAAATGCACAAACTCATGTCTACTGTATATATAAAGATATAAAGCAGCACACCTTTTTAAACAAGCTCAGAACATAAACACGTGTAAAGAACATTGTTTACATCAAATCTCCTATTGTCCACTGCTGTTATAGCCATGACAACAGTATACTCATTAAAGGCATTTTCAGAGATGGACTGCAGATAATATCCAGAGAAGTGGGTCTTTTACTGTTCACACTTGACAAACACAGCGGCAACTTATCAGGTATCTTACCTCAGCCAAAACACATGGTTCTGTTGAAAAGAACTGGGTTTTCATGTCCATTCATTTCACACAGCAGTGAGAAAATGACAGCTTTAAAGCCCCTTCTTCTGTTATGTGACGTATAAAACGTTCTTGCTCTTCATCATGCTCCTAATTTAGCCACAATGTGTTTTGTGTTTCTACACAAAAGTGTTGAATGTTGTACATCCTCACACATGCACCCTGTGGTTAAGGTTGGGGCATGACGAGGTCAAGTGCTTCACCTTCTCACACACCTCCCTCTGGTTAAGGTAAGGATGTTAGGCCTCCACTTCCTGGACTTTATAGCCTGTAACAGTCACTCCACAGCCAGCAGCGGGCACACTACAGGCACGAGAAAGCCGGGGGTTTGAAATTGAGTTTCATCAACTGAAACTAATGCACTCTCCATGCATGGCTGAGATGTGGTCAACAGCAGGAGAATCTCCAAAGGATCCAGGTGAGGGGGGCAGAGCCTCGTTGGAGAAGCTACAGAGAATGTTCAGGGCAGCGTCTATGGCTGGATTTGTGTTCACACATCTTCATGCATGTCTCAACACAGCCCACGTTAATCAGTGAGTTGGTTCTACACCAGAGAAAACAGTCGGCAACAGCTCAGTGCGAGAAACTTGCTTCGAGGAACCATTTATAACAAACGCTCTCTTACTTGTAGTTTTCCTGGCAAAGTAAGGTCGCTCTCAAAGAGTGGGAGCAGGTACAGGACTCTGCTGGGAGAACGAATATCTCTAACAAACATATGGATCTCAGTAAAGTCAACATTACAAAATAAAGGCAAAAGCAATCAAATCAAACCACAGAAGACACATTCAAAAGAGAAAAGCCAATGATTGTCCATCAGCTAGTGCAAACTCAAAGTTCTATCACTGAACTAACACATCTCTCTAGTCTGGGTTTATGAATGTCAATATACAGTAGTAATAAGCAGTAAGTAAGAGCACTAATGTCAAATGTCACAGTCCCATGTGAACATGTCCCTGTCTCATTCATAAACCCAGGCAGAATAATAACATCATCAAGTTACACACTGATGTGTTGTTATTACTGCCGGTAATGTCTTAAATGTGTCTGTGAATACGTGTTGCATTTTAATGTTGTGTTGTTATTATTTCTCATGTTTTTTTTTTTTAATATGTTTTGTTGCGTAAATCTCTTTTATTTAGGTAATGACTTCAGGAGCAGATATATTCTCTGCTTATTGGTAACTCGAGTGCACCCAATGGCAACTACACTAATACATAAATAAACACATATTTTTGGAAGGTTTTTTGAAAGCTCAGCATCTTGGATGTCCTGCATATGATGGGCAGCGATTATGAGTTCACAAGTTGCACAAAAATGGCCTCAAACATGAGCGATAAGGCAAGTGTCACTCAAGGAACTCATATCAGACCGTTCAGTTTATCAAGCAAAATAATGGGTAAACCTGACCCAGGTGGTGAAAAGGGGAATTTTGCTTATTTCAAAGAGCCCGTGTGATGGAATTCTTCTCTGTCTTCCAGCTGATCCACCAGTCTAGTAATAAATTAAAGTCCAATCACAGTGTATCAAACTTTGAAAGGTATCCAAGATCACAAGAGTCTCCTTACACACCTGCTAGGCATGTCAGTGTTTGGGTGAGGCTGGGTATGTTATCACACACACACACACACACACACACACACCTGTGGTACTTCCTGCCACTAACGCTGTACGTGTTCCAGTTTCTTTCAGACAGAGGGGGTAAGAGAGGTAAGAGAGGTGAGAGAGCGGGCGACCCAGCAGCTGGTTACCTTGGCTGACTCCCACACCTGTTAAAGAAAGCAGCACACATCACACGAGATAACAGTGTGAACAGGCTGTATTAAATGGCTGATGCAAGTACACAGTAATGGCCTAAACACAGCCTTGGCTTCTCACTTACTTATTCTGCCATTAGTGGAAAATCTGTTCGCCATTTAAAGCAAAAAAAAAACATGTTTTATATACATTTACAACTGTGGAGCATACATGTCAAAATTTAACTATTTGACAAATCCTTGCTGCAATTTGGAGGAAATTATTTTTGCTATTTTATAGCATAAAGTTTGTGAACAGATCTAAACAGCAGCCAGGCTCAGCATGGACTCTGCACGCGAGTAAGTGTTAGTGAAACATGTATTTTTTTTCCTCTTCACTGTGTGTTCACACTGAGCGACACATTCACCGCGGGCAACGTGCATGACCACGCGCCTGATGCACGAATTACACAATTCCACAGCTGCAACTAATGATTATTTTCGTAATCGGATAATCTGTCGATTATTTTCTCGATTCATCGAGGAATCGTTTGGGCCATAAAATGTCAGAAAACATCATCAAAACTGGAAATGATGATGTTCTCGTACGTCTTGTTTTGTCCACCGACCTAAAATGATTCGCTTTTAATGATTAATTTGTAATATGGAGCAAAGAAACAAAGACAATGTTCACATTTAAGAAGCTGAAACAATCAGGAATCTTGTTTTAATAATGGAAAAAAGCTTCAAATTCAAAGAAGTGGCTGAAGTGACTCTGCTTTTGAGCAGAAGTAAAAGTAGAAGAGTAGAACTCCAGATTCACCACCTCAATTACAATTTTGTCCTGATGTCAGAACATCAGACGGATTGTTTTTCGTCACATGTGCAAGTTGTAATATCTGTAATATCTGTGACACTTTTAACATAACATTTCATGGTTGCAATTATTAAAAATATATATTATCATTAAGAACCTTGCCAAAGATGTCCATTTATGATATAGATTGTGTGAGGAATATTAATATTGGATGATATATCATCATCAGATTTGTTCAAACTCTCAGAGTCTGAAATTGGTATTCATAATGTTAAATATTAATATGAAATGAATAAATGAAAGAAGTGAATTTTATTTAAGTGTCTGGTGGCCCATCCCTTGTGGGATTGTACGATACCTCCACACACACACACACACTAATATTTTCAGCACAACAGAAATAATATTGCAGCATGCATTATCGATATTTATGCAGTAATAAAGTGTAATGAGCGTTTTAATGTTGTAAATACAGTTGTAATGTTAAGCTGGTCAAAATGTGCTTGACTTTAAGTGTTTCATAAAATGCTGGGTGGTTTTACTTTGGTGGGTTTTTTTTTCAGAATGAAGGACAGTAGCTGTGCCTTAATAACACCTGCTAACTTCTGCTTTTTGTCCCTTTTCATTGCCGGGTCAAACATTCAATCAGTGATCTGACATCACAGCAGAGTTTCAAGTGAAATCTATAGAAGTGTGACATTGTTAGTTCTCTCCTTGTGTGCTGTCACACCACACATGACTCCCTGAAGGCAAAAGTAGCAGAAAATCATGTTTTTTTTTTTAAATAATAAATAAAATGCATATACAGTATCTGCTTACTTTGATTTAAAAGAGGTATTTGTCTACTGTGGAAAAGTCAAGCTGCTACAGGATTTCCAGTGCATCACGATTGTTTCTAAGTACATTACTTAAGCAAATGTGCTTACTTTCCATGACAATGATAATATTAAAGCATTTATGAGCAGACGGCTGTACAGTGCCCCTCCAGGATGGCGCCGCGCGAGGAGCCAGAATTCATATTATACTGCATGTACATATTTGCAAATCGGAGTGTGTGATAACTTCTCTGTGTCTGACTGGATTTCTGAATAAGCTCCAGTCGTGTCTGCCCTCTATCACCTGCTCTACGATGTTTGCAAATTCTGCAGAGTGTGTGTGTGTGTGTGTGTGTGAACCTGTCTGGCCAGGCCTCGCAACAAGCCCTTTTTCCTAGTGTGTGTGTGTGTGTGTGTGTGTTGGCTGTGTTTAATAATGCATGGACCCAAGCCCAGGACGGGCCCTTTGATAAAGTACAGCTCCACGGCACATGCATAAGCAGCTCCAGCCATATGCAGAAAGCGGAAATTGATGGTGGAGATAAAGTCTGTGCTGCCACTACTCTTTGTGTGTGTGTGTGTGTGTGTGTGTGTGTGTGTGTGTGTAACAGAAAAAGAGAATGAGGCAGAGAAAGATTTATGGAAAGTATAAATGTCTATATGCAAGTGTTTGATCAGGTGGCAATTTGGGGCTTTTAGGACGAGTCTTTGTGCTGCGAGAACACGTTTGAGTATTTGGTACTTTTTGTATATTGGTTTCACTGATAATGTACAAGGAAACAGATTTGGGAATGTCCATAAAGAGCTGAAATGTGAGAATGATTGAGAGACAGATAGTGTGTGTGTGTGTGTGTGTGTGTGTGGATCATGACCAGCTTTGTATATCTGTGGTCTGGTCTGTGTGGATGTAACTTGTGAACACATTATGTTCACTTCAGACAGCTGTAGATGTCTGATGAGCTGCCAGTCACAGTATAAAGGCGTATGAGGCCAGCGTGGGCGTCCAAGCTCACTGCTGACCTCTCCTCCCTCTCATTACATCACTCTCATCACAGAGCAGACACACACAGTATACAGTCCAGGCAAATATGACTGTACATTCATTCTCTTTCAACTCTCTCTAAGGTTAAATGATGTCACACAACATTGCATGAGTTTGACTAGAACTGGACTGTTAAAATACAGGTACACATGTTATTGGGACTAACACACCCTGATCATTCAGGTGGGCCCAAACTAGACTCTGTGCCAACCTGTCCTCCAACTGAAACGTACATATAGGTCGTTTTCTGAAAACGGGACTGTGGGTCGTTTTTTTCAAACCCCTGAATGCGACGTAAAGGTAGTATTTTCCAACTCGAATATGCACAGATGTTACTGAGGGTAGGGTTAGGGCAAAAAGACACCATTTTTAAAAAAGTGGTATAGTTAGGGACCGAACCATTGTCGACCGTGCTCCGGCGCAGCGCTCTCGCTGCTGAGCCGACTGCCGGTGCTGACATTGGCGAAGCCACTAGATACGGCGTCTAAGGCGGAAGTGGTTGCTGTTATGTATACAACCGCTAGGGGCGCATGTTTTGAAAACGTAAACATAGGTCGTAATTCCTACATACGACCTATATGTACGTTTTATTGGAGGACAGTCTCCTCTGTGCTCTGCACACTCTGGAGGTCCCGCCACCAGGCTTTGACCAGGAAATAATAGAAGAAGGCAACAGGAGGAAAAAAATGTGGTGAAATCCAGAGCAGTGCATTTAATGGACTGACAAGGAGACTGAATATACTCTCTTAATGAATGAAACATTTTGAAGTTAACGGACGGTAGAAAGAAACAGATGCCAGGTAAAGTTGTTATGGTCTGTGACGCCTCATACTAACAACCTAAAAGAGGGGGACATATCACCAACTAGCAGAGTAGGAAGCAGTTCATTCAACAAATCAATTGCCAAGGAGAGTTTTTAAATTAAACAGTATAGTATTTACACTAGCTTGACTTAAATGACCGTGGATGAGACTACTGTGACCTTTTTTTGACTTCTCCCTCAACTTCTAACAATGATGTTGATATTTTTTTAAGCTGTTCTCATCCAAGTTCCCCTCCCTCACGTAGTTCTGCAGATGTTCTGATGTGGTCCATGTCACCGACACAGCTCAAAGCAGTGATAGAGCTCCAACCTCTCACTGTGCCCTCAGTCATCACACAGTGTTGCGTTCTCATTATCTGCCACCCACATTCCTCACCTCCTTCATCCACCCACTGCCTCTCCTTCTTCCTCCTCCTCTGCACTGACTGCCGCCCCCTTACCCATAATCATAAAGAATAGACAGTCAGATATACAGGAAGAGAAAGAGAAAACCCTTTCTCTTTTTGTTGCAGCTTTAATTTACTTTGTGCATTAATATTTCAGGGCCCTCTGCAGGCTTGGTGTGGGAGCCAGTGGGAGCTTCTGAATGTGTTGATGCAAGTGTGTGTGTGTGTGCGCGGTGCGTGTGTGTGTGTCACATTCCCGCTGTAGCAGGGGAAAGGATTAATATTTCAGCGGACCTTATTGGAGACCCCTGTACCGGCTCCACCAAACCACCATGGTATGGGGACCCACTGGTAATCTGACCTCATCCTTTTTTATTCTTTTACCTCTTTCTACCTATTTTTTGTTCATATTTCCATTATTTCTTAAACATTACAGCTTCAGTGCCTTTGAATGTACTCTATTACACATCTGCCACTCAACTTGTAAAAAAATACACATGTGTTTCCTCTTTCTAAGGCTTTGTGATAATCTTATTATTTTCAATCGGTCACTACTGACAACATACATATACGTCCTCTTATCTTTTTATGGATTAAGGAGAATAAGAATCTAGATTAACATTTTTGTAAAGCTGAAAATATTAGTTCATCACTAACTAATTTGTCAATTGACAGAGAAGTTAATTGTAGAGCTGCAACTAACGATTATTTTCCTAATTGATTAATCTGTCGATTATTTTCTCGATTCATCGTTTGGTCCATAAAATATCAGAAAATCTTAAAAAATGTTGATCGTGTTTGTCAAACCTGGAAATGATGATGTTCTCAAATGTCTTGTTTTGTCCACAAAGCAAAATGATTCACTTTTAATGATTTCTTTGTTCTCCAGAGCAAAGAAATGAAGAAAATACTCACATTTAAGAAGCTTGAACTATCGGAAATCTTGTTTTAATCATGAAAAAAGCTTCAAATTGATTAATCGATTATCAAAATAGTTGTCGATTAATTTAGTAATCAATTAATAATAGATTCATCGATTAATTGTTTCAGCTCTAGTTAATTGGCAACTATTTTAAGAAACAATTAACTGCTTTTTTTAAGCACAAAAATTCAAATATTCTCTGTTCATGACTCCTTCAATGTACAGGGTTGATGTTTTTATTATAAATTGGAGGTCTTTGATTTCAGCTTCCTAAATGTGAATTTGTTCAGAAAAACAGAAAAATAATTGTAGTATTTTTACGGATCAAATCAAATAATCCAGAAAACAGCAATAATAACAATCTTGTGTAAAAAGATATATATTTGGGTTTTGGACAGTTGGACAGACAAAAAACAGAATAGATAGTTTGATAATGACAACAATTATTAGCTGAGGTCTATTTTACTTCACAGTGATCTAAAGAAACATACACTTAGTCATACAATGTGTTATTGATTACACCTCCATTAATTAAACCTGTAGCAACCTAAACAATAGCAGCACCTCAGAACCATGAGGTAAGAAACCCTGCTTTTGCTGCTGCACTGATTTATTTTGAAGATTTATGTTATTTTCTTTGTAGAAAATCTAACTTATTATAAACTGGACTTATCACTTACAGGTGTATCTAAAGAAGCACACATCAGGTGAGACATGTCCTCAACAGCTGTGTCCAAGTATATGATGGTGCAATGTAGCCAGAAAGAGAAGAGAAAAAAGACCAATAAGCAATTTGGAGGAGGTGGAATTGGATTTTGAAGATGGAAGAAGATGATGAGGATGGAGGGACAGCTTTTATCACAGATCAGTGGATTTCTGAGCAGGGGTCTCCTGGTCGCTGCATCAGGGGCACACATCAGGAGGCCATATTGAAATGAGGTGACTTCCCTATGGCTAACCCTGACATTTGTGTGTGTGTGTGTGTGTGTGTGTGTAGTGTTGATGTTGATGGGTAGGAGGGTTATGTTTCCGCCCAGAGACCCAATTGCCTCTGCTCCCCTGCTACTTGTTTCCCCCTCTACTTCCCCTAAATGCCCTCACCCTCCTTCGATTGGAGGCCGTTTCTCATTTGCCTATTCATTTAAAAGCACAAACTGCCTACTGAGATCCAATATGGGGTTGAGGCAGGGGGGCGCAAGTGGGCCCTCAGCAGGGGTGGAAAACACAGCAACAACACGATGAAGCGGAGGAGAAGGAGGAGGAGACATTTCAAATGGCTTCTTTGACTCCCTCTCTTCTTTTTATTCTTCATCTTTCCTCTATGTCTCTCTCTCTCTCTCTTTCTCTGCCTTCACTCCTTCCCGTGCCTTTTTTCTCAGTTGTTTCCTCACTGATGCTCTGCTTACTGAAGTAGTGCAGCGATTAGGAAGTGCAGCCCGCTTGACCCTGCTGCTGCTGAGATGAAGCAGGGGTTCGAACCACACCAATGCAATGTGCATGTCTGTGTGCGTGTGTGTGTGCGTGTGTGTGTGTTTTTTAAAGAAACCACCCTCTGTCCACCTCTGTCATTATTTCACACTCTCTCTTTCCCCCTCTCTAGGTCACCTAGGACACTTTCAAGGCTCTAAGCAGAGCTCAACTTCTGAAAGTTCTTTCTCACGTTTGAAAAGTAAAAAAAAAAAAAAAGAAAAAAAAAGCACTTTGTATAAATGCTAAAGGAAAAACATGGCTAGCCCTGAAAAGCAGCGCAGACACTGTATAGCATGTTTTATGCATGGCCACTGGGTCTCTCAGGTTGGGGAGTTTCACATCAAAAAGTGCGCCGGGTGGCTAAAGGTGAGAGGCAAACTGGTTGAAGGCATAGTGGGTGAGGAGGGAAAGGAAAGGAGACGAGGTGCAGGTTGAGAGGGAGGCGACTAAGCAGTTGTAGATTCATGCTGGTCAACTGTCAGAAAGAACTCAGTGCAGGTAAACAGATGAAGTCCTAGGAAATCCAGACTTATTTCTTTCTTTTATTTTTGTATTGACATTCAATTTCACTTAAGTTGGTTTCGTGCTAGTAATTAATCACTGATCACGTTCCTGACATTTAATAATGATGAATCAAATACCAGAAGGGCTACACATAAGTGTGATTAATGAATGATGACGTTGTGTTAACAGTTCTGTGTTATGACAGCTGCTCTCGTGTTGGTGGAGGACCTCACCCTCGTGACACAGTATAGTTGGTTTTTCTCAGTGAGAATTCCAACAAGAGGTGGAACACAGGCATCGATATGCAGATGGTGACTGTGTATGTGCACAAATATGCACAATGATACAACTACCAACAGTGTTTGTGACTTTATGCCCGACAAAAACAAAGCATACGCATATTTTTGACTTTATGTTTAGGTTTTAAGCTACATCCATGTTTTCATTTGAAAAAACTTTTAGTTTTAAATGGATCACATCTCCTACATGTCAGCCTGTCACCAACAAAGCTCCTGAGAAGGTAACAAACATTTTACTTTGCAGGTAAAAATAGAATTACACACATCCACCTCCAGAATATCATTCACTGGTGAAAGAAAAGTTCTATTAACACTTCACTTTCATCTTGTCATCAGTTCTACAAAATAATTTCCTGCTCTTTCTTGTGTAAAGTTTTTATTTTATGAAGCTAAACAAACAGCTAAAGAATGTACATGGAAGTTACATTTGCAGCCATGTTCCAACAAATGTGATTGATAAAATGAACTGATTAAGATGAACGTATGTATTAATTAAACGACTGTTTCCGTCGTACGTGTGTTATTTCTCTGAACGTCACACACCATGTTGTTACAACTTGCACCAGCAGAGAGCGCACATCAGACAAAGCGCTGATGTAATTAGCAGGAGAAGAAGTCGACGTGCACGGAAACAAATGTGACGCGATGCTAGATAAAGCGGCTTCTTAGCTGCACCACGATGTAAAGTACGGCTGCAGTTTTGATGCTACTGCGTGTGAGTCGACCAGTGCTGAAACTTAAGATTTAAAAACTCGCTGTCAACCTTTTAAAAAGCAAATTGAAATTTAAGGTGAGGAAAAAGACATTTGTTAACAACTAAGTGACCATTGTTTATGAACTCATTAAACTACCGGTTGCGGAAAATTCACACACTTTTCCATACATGTTAGTTTGGATGCAGATTAGTTCAGAGACAGATCAAAGGCTAATCTGGATGAATCATGAAGAACCAGAGCATGTTTTACTTTGGTAAAAGACGGTGTTTTATAATCTCATGAGGGTTGGCCCAGAAGCCATGACATAGAAATAAAAATGTACCTTCTAACTAATTAAGTAGTGTGGATGCAGCCAGAGTGCAATCATTGAATTACCACAGTGCATTATATGCTATTCTACTGTCATCATTGTGACCTAACATGTTAAAAGCCATGGAACGGATTAAATACAATATTTATACTTCACCTTTACATCCCCAGCTGCTCTCAGACATGTTCACCGTGAGCTGTTTCCAGCAGAATATAAATGTGTGCATTAGTTAAACGGAAGAAGATGGTGGTCAAGTTTGTTATTTGACAAATAAAGGAGACTAATCCCAATCTGCTGGGTAGCAGCCGGGTCTGACAACAAGCAGAACACTTGAACAGCGCATTCTCTGCTCTCTCACCTCCTTCTTTTATCTGTTTAAGTACATATAAAAACACAGACTCACGCGCGGCACCGGGCTAATTGCAAAGGCGATTCAATTTCCTGATCATAAACAAAATCAAAGGAGGCAGCACTTTCCCTTCTTTAATGTTATTCAGTGAATTTGAGCCCTCGCTCATAGAGACACGCGGCTTGTTGTGAAAAACCATTTACCAGAGAGGTTTAAAAACTGAAGTGATCATGAACCAGTTTAATTTTCTAAAACATTGCGATAGCTGACCAGCACCACATTCAATCAAATGTCCCCAAATGTGATACGATTGTTTTTTTTTTTAGATGTGAACGTTTGCTCTTTTATTCCTTTACCTGCAGTGTGCCTATACTTCCAACACTTTCATCAATGGCTTCATGTTTATGTTCCCTGTGAATATTTAAAGTGCAAAAAAACGGTGCATTAAGAACTACAGTGTCCCAAAACACTGCAATCACAGGGGGATCTCATATATGCAAAAAAGGCTATACACGTAGACCGCATCGCTTTCACGTTTGACAGAGTACCTTTCCCGGTTGAATACATTAAAGGAGTGGAGCAAATGAATGCCCGCTCACTTCACCAACACTACAGTGTCACGGGAAACAATGATTCGTCCCCATTACATTTTTCATCATACCTGCCTAAGAAGATATCCACCTCCCTGCCCACCATGAGACAAAGCCGGGGGAAAAAAACACACATCGCACTATGTACAGTCGCTACGTACGCACTATATTTGTGCCTATACTTTGACCCTCGCAAAATCACTTCATGAATATCCTGAATGATAAGCACTGGGGGTGAGATTCAACGCCTTCCACGTGCAGGAGCCTCGGGAGTGAAGCACAGAGCGGGAGAGAATGCGAGGCAGCGAGCGGCCAACACAAGCACAGATGACAGAGATGAAGGGGATTGAAGGGGTGGGCAAGAAGGATGTCTATCCCCCTTTAAACCCACCTTATTGCTGAGTGGTGACCCTGGACTTGGGCTATTGTCTAGGCTCCTTATCATAATGTAGGCTGTGTTGTCTTCTCCATTACACCTCGGCCATTCAATTAGCCCCCATTACCATAGTAATAGAGCGCTGCGTCGCTAGGGTCAGGACTGACAAGGGGAGGAGGAGAGCGGTCAGAGGGAGAGAGAGGAAGAGAGATCTCAGTATACCTGTAGGCACACCAATGTCACCATCTATTATGACCAAAGAAAACAGGAGACCAAGGTCAAGGAGGGTGAGATTGGAAGGTGAAATCATAAGTTGTGTCTCCACAAAGCAGGACAGTGTAGTTGTACAGTTGTGGGAACAGTAAACCCTGATCTGGCTTGTGTTTCCATCATGGTGATAGCTGCGTCATACGAGCATGACACAGTGGGACGGACGCGGCTCAGCATTAGACTGGTCGTCTCCTACCCAGAGAATATGTGATCTTCTAGTCCACATGTCAGTTTGACCCTGGGCAAGACGCTTAACCCCAAAATGGCCAAATACTACATCCATCCCCTGGTGCCAGTCCCAAGCCTGTAAAAGGAGAGGGTTGCACCAGGAATTGTGTCAGGAAAATCTATTCAAGGTCAACAATGTGAACTAAGAAGGTCTGCTATGGTGGACACAACAAATGGGAGCAGAAAAAAAACAACAATGACACCAGCACCACAGTATAGCTCAGAATTCAACAAAGGAGAGTAAATGTAACACAGTCAACAATGGGCATCCGTGTTCTTGCTTCTTGGCATGTGGCTGTTGAACAGATGCAGCGTGTCTCGCCCCATCCTGTAGGTGTCACACCACGTGCTAGCTCCCCCACCAGAAGGATGCTAACATACAGATCAGTGAGTTCGGAACCCTTTACAAAGTCTGACAATAAAAGCAAACACTTGTATAATATAAAAATGTACCAAAGTATAACATTTGGTGTAAACGGTGAAGAACAATGCTGCACAAGCAGATCTCACCGTAAAAACAAACGCCTCATTTTAGTCCAAACCAGGGCTGAGTGGTCTGTGGAGGAGCTCTATGATAACAGACATTTTGATAGATCTGGTGTCCTTGTAAGACAGAGCGTCATGAACAAGCCATGAATTTATTGCAGAAATCAAAGGAGAAAGCAAAAGACAAATGGCCAATTTGATATGGCTGTTTTCCAAGTTGTCAATAGTGACTTACAGCTGGCACTAAGTGGTAGTGATTACCAATAATGAGTGTTGTAAAACAAACAGCTACACGAGAAGACTTATTGCTAACAAAAAGTAAAGGTGGAGAAATGAGGACGAACGAATGACATTGAGCTCTTCGTCTGTCCGTCTGACTGGAGTGACAACGTGGAGAGGAAGTACAGGAGCGGATGTTTTACTTAGAGAGAAAAAGGTTTACAATCACACAATAATTTCAATAATGTCTCACAATCTTTTGCTTTTTGCCTTCATTTTCCTGCTTTCTCTCTAATTTCAATCAACTGTCAAACTTGCTTTTACTTCATCTTTGCCTCATGTTCCCGTCATCCGTGCCTGTGCCAGGGCACGTGCCAGGCGACCAGTGTCTGCCTCTTGTCGCCCTGTTGTTGCTGCCACTTTCCTGGCACTGTACCCGCGTAAGACAGAGAGGGCGAGAGAGCTGGCGAACTAGAGAGACGGACGACGGGCGGAGAAGAAAGGCAGGAAAACAAGGGAACGCATGCAGATGCAGAGCCCATCTCGTTTACAAATATGCAAATGCTGTTGCCTTTGTGATATGCAAATGAGAGATTACAGAGCGCTAATTAGGGTCAAAAGAACTGTTCCCGTCAATTAGGAAGAGAATGAAAAAACGATCCCGACTCGCGCTGGCCCCCAGCCCCCAACCCCTGCCACGGATATCCTCTGCTTTTGTCTTAAAAAAAATGGAGACATGAAAAAGACAAATAATGAGAGATGTGTGTACAAGGGGCAGGGCACCAGCGTTTGGATAACCAGCATGCATCCTGGAAGGGCCAGAGGTCCGGCTTTGTTTTTAGAGGAGCAGCGTGAGCGGCCCTTTAGTATAAACAGGATTAAACATACAGTATATGACACGGCAATGTCGCTTCTGTCCCCAAAGACACGTGGTTCTGATGCATACGTCTGCATTTTAGCTCCTTAGATAAATAAATATGTTTGCAGATGTAATGCTTGTCAAATTAGTAGATGGTATCAAACACATTTGATTTATATAAATGCATTAATACTTTTAAAACATTTAAGAGGATGAGTAACAACATACTATTCTATTCTAGATTTCCGTACAGTCTAAGAAATGTGAATTTCAAGCAACGTCTCTGCTTTATGGCCCCGCCATCTTGAGCCACCATGTTTCTATAGCCGTCCAAACAGGCAAACCAGCAAGTGCATGCATTTTGCATTGTGAAGCTAACTATGCCAGCGAGGGAAAATGACATTATTTCTGGTATTTGAAGGCCACCATCGTTCCCTGAAGTGCTTAGGAAAGGGAGGGGTGAGCGGAGGAGTCCTCCATTAGATGCCACTAATTCTTACACTATGAACCATCAATCCTCCATTACACACATGATAATAGGCTTCATTATTGTCCCAGTACAACAAAATAATGACACTACGTAGCGCGTATTGTCTTCAAACACCTGCGAATAAATCGCACTTGAATGTTCTGGGACAGTGTGACAAATGAACTGTAGCTGAGTTTTGTGTAAATTATGCGACAGGAATCAAATACATACAAATCCATAAAAAGCTTTCTTGATCCAACACAGAAACTCCGACAAGACTAAATGCAACAAGACCTGTGCAATATGCACCATTAGAATATCTATCAGCAAAGCCTATTCTTGAGTTCCCTTTAGTCCTTGGAGCCTTCCACCTGCCAGTTATTGTCTATTGTATTTAAATAAAATAGATCGAGTTCGTTCAAGGAGACGAAGAATCTCCATGTAAGACCTGGCTACGGAAGAAATATAGAAAAATAAGCACAAAAGAAAAGCAAATATTATACATGTATATATTATACTACACAACAAGAGGGCAACGAGATCAGAGGGTGAATGACAGAAGGAGACAGACTCCATTTCTCTGTTCTCTCCGACCTCCTTCTTTCCATCACTCCCTCCTTTGTCACCATGTCTGTCTGGCGAGTGCTTGAGGTACACACTGTTACATTTGCATCCTAATGACCCCTCCAGTGGCCCCGGAGGCTGGGCCCTCTCCACTACCCAGAGATCAATTAGGGCCAAGGCCTGGTGTCTGCTGTGCCCCATTATAAACTCCAACCAACTTCAACCTCTCGCTGTCGCTTGCTTCCGTCTCCCACGTGTCTTACATCCGTACTTTTACCGCCTCACGTCTCCTGCGCTTCACAGGCCGTATCGCGCGCGGACATTTGGTTAATGACACGCACAAAATCTGCCTTTACATATGCTCGCACGTGTACGTCACAGCTGTCACTGCCTCTGCGGTGTCGTGGAGAGGTGAAGGACGAGTGGGATCACAGCGAGGAGCTCTCTCTCGGTCTTATTCCTGCTCAGCCTTGTCGCCGGGCAAAGCTGCACAAAGACGAGGATGTGAAATGTACATCCTTTTGACAGAGACAGGTGTTCCGTGAGGTTCTTGTGGCTGCCAGTCACACAGATATAAAAACACACCGACTCGACTGAGGATGAAGAACTTAGACTAAGGATACACAGTGATGCACTGGGCCACAAACTTCTCTTTATTTCTTTAGTATTTTGTCAATAACCCAGAAACCATGAACAAAGAATATAAAACATTTCAATAGTTTCTATTTGACACAAAACAGCAGATAAAAATACACTTGTAACATACAACACAACTACTAATTGAATGTATTGAATAAATCAACAGCCTTGAGAAAATAGACTGTAGTATCTTTTATTTTATTGTTTTAGCTAGAGCAGCATCTTCGATTATTTTAGCACAAAGACTGGAAACAGTGTAAAAGCTGGTGTAAATGTGTGCTGTATGTCTTTCAGCAACTCTAAGGCTCACTAAATCAAACCATACAGCTCCTTCTCTTTTAAATCATAAAAAGCAGAAGTGATAAATCACACGATGCTCTGTGATGGGGTTTATGTGCTGGACTATTTTTTGGCCAAGTGCAGCAACTTGTTATTGCATGAGTTTATTACTTCAGCCAAGGAAGGCTTCTCTGCTGGCATGTGTCCGTTTGTTTGTCAGTGAGAAGCATAACTCAAAACATTTTCACGGGATGTAGGTAATGGCCCAGAGAAGGAATATTAGACATTATGATGTGGACAGAGAAACTAACAACCTTGGTGGAGGTTTGTGCTCTCTGAGTGCTCTCTCTAGTTCAGATTGCAGCGTCATCATTTTCTAAAAAAGACCTATTCAGATGACATCATTGCTGAGCTTTCTTGTCGAATCATGGCAGAGACTTCACCGTCTTCAGCCAGTTACAGAGGAGACACTGAGTTCACCCTGTTTCACTTCACTGAGCTGGCATCTGACCCTAAAGGCCAGTTTACACTGTCCAGGCCAGAGTTCTCAGAGATCCGATTTAAAAATAACCTGTTACTGCACAGACTGTATGCATGAACTGCACATGCTCCTGGTGGGACAATGCACTGGACTGGAATGTGGAATGCCCGACCAATTTGGACGATTATTGAGCAGACTGCATGTGCATTCTTTGCCAAAATGAATCAAAAATAAAGTTATTTTTTACCACTCGAGCCATACAACCGAGTAATGAGAGTTTAGAATTCCCATCACTTGCAATTAAACATTCTAGTAAGAACGGTGAAGTAGTTTGTATACGAAAATTCAATAACGTAGTTGAACGTCATGCAGTATTTTCAAGAGTGAGCGCGTTTAAATATAAATGAATGCAGTCTTAGAGTTCACCAACATGGAGGCTACATTTGATGCACTCTCTCTTAATCGATCTTATTTGCACCGTCTCTTATTTGTAAAACTGTTGTGGCAGCAAAGACGGAGACAACGAATAAATAAATATATTTATATAATAAAAAGCAATAAACAAAGACTTGTCAATGCTCTCTTAATGTAGTTTGCAATGATAACACTTTGAAATGGTTCTAAATTAAGAAAGACAGGCTAAATCAGACTTGTGTTGGTGCCTTGATGAAATAATAAAACTTTGGAGGCCTATATGTGAGGCCTCAAACACCTCTTATACAGATATACACAGTTAAACCCAGTAAAAAGATGACTGTCTCCTTTCCTTTCTCTTTGTCTCATTTGTCATTTGACCTGGGAGTAAATGTTACCTGTGTGGCCAGTCACTTCCGTAGGGTACAGTTTTATGTTCACAAGGTGTGAAAACATGAAAATGATTTGCTCATTGTTGTTCTGCTGCACTGGTAGGAGGCCCCGGGGGAAGACCCAGGACTCGCTGGAGAGACTACATCTCTCGGCTGGCCTGGCCTGGTAAGCCTCTGGATTCCCCTAGAAGAGCTGGATGAAGTGGCCGCGGAAAGGGAAGTCTGGGCTTCTCTGCTCAAGCTACTACAACCGTGACCTGACCTCAGAAAATGGATGGATGTTCTGCTGTCACATAACATGCATGGAATTCACTTTCACTTTCACTTTCCTTCTATCCTCCTTTGTTGAGTGGGGACATTCAGCGACTCATGAAGCACATAATAACATCCACACCTGAAGTCCTTGGTGGAAAGTCCAGTTACAACAATGCCATAAGATGGATTGTCCCACCCACATCTGGGCCTTTCCCCACTGAAGGACAGTTCTACACTTCTTCTCAGGGTATGTCATTTCTGTTCAAAAGCTCAAAGTTAACAAAACCATGTTCCCTGATATACTATGGTGTTAGTTTGGAATCATTTTTGAAAAGTGGGAAGACTTTAAATGTAAAATTGACTTGATTTTAAGTGAGATGTTTTGGAGAGGAGGACCAGTGCAGTCTGACTTATGGAAATGACTTTTATCCACTTGTTTCACCAGGTGGTGAAAAGTCCCCTTGTTATTTCCTCCTGAGATTAAGTGGGTGTGCGCGGGCTCTGTACTGCTGCCTCAGCTGCAATGCAGCCACCCTCTTGCAATATTCATGCACATATCCGGGCCCCGCTGATACAAAGATTACACCTCTTAGAGAAAAATACTGTTCTCCAGAGTCACTTTCAAGAGTCACCGAGGCAAAGTAATAGATGTCAAGTTTGGAGAGAAATGTTTAATTGTGCTGGAGTTGTATTGCATTGAGATGTCTTCCTCCAGACAAGCTTGAATCAGTGCGATTACTTTCAAAATCACATTAGAGCATTTCCTTCCTTTACGATGCCAATGTATTCCTTGGTAAACAAAAAAAAAAGTAAAAATAATAACTAGTCAGGTGCGTCTTTTTCCCCAATTTTGATGTTAGTAAGATTATTCCTCAATATATTTTGCTGGCTGTACATTTAAGACCTGTTATCATAACTGTTTTGATAGACACAGTGACAAAGTGAGGAATGTCACAAGTTTTAAAACCCAGTGTTATCATTGGCATAACTGCACAACCACTTCCCATGATGCACTGTGCTTATGTGTGTTTTAGGGGTGTCAGAAAATAATGATCACAGTGTTTCATGGTGTGATACTCTATCCATTCTTTGAAGTGTTGTATCAGGTTGGAAATAACTGTGACGGTAGTTTTTAAAGTTATTGTTGTTTTTTTTGAGGAGTCAGGGTCAACTTGCTTATAATGATAAATAGTTTGTATTGATGTTGTGTTTTTCTAGTCTTAATGGCCGCTCAAAGCTGCTTTTACACAACAGTTTTATCATTCACCCGTTCACACTCATTTACTCACACATTCATACTGCACTTTCATGTGCAGTGCCATCAGGAGCAGCTTGGGGGTAGATCACCCACTTTACCACTGATATTATTATTTACCCTTCTTTTACAAGTGTTTTGGAGAAACTACGTAGCCTTCACTTTAGGGATGGGTATGTTATCGTGGGTGTTATTAAATATACTATATTGCTGGGTTGCTCTGCTAAACGTGTGTTAAATGTCTCTCAAAACTAAAGACGGACTAACCTCGCAGGCTGAAATATAAGCAGAGGTAACAGAGCGGTTCTGAAACCAACGCTGTTGTCAGTGTGTTAAATGTGAATGTTGCTGTGAGGAATCCTCCTCCTCCAACACAACACCACAGATTTAGGAGTAAATCAAACTCAGGGTAAACTATAGGTTTGTAAACCGTGATAAATCCTGTAGCACTCTGACCTATAGTACTGTAGACTAGGATGGAAATCCATGAATAATCACATTAACTGATCGACTTTTACTAATCAGACAAATAATTGAACATTCATGCTCATCCCTACTTCAATTAGCATCAAAACTTAAATGATGATTAGTTTGTCCATTGTGGGCTATTGTAAAAACATGATGGCCCAAAATGGCAGCCTCTGTAGAGCTGCCCTGGCTCCTGATGTAAATCCTCTGGTCTCTCTCTCTTCTGCCTCTTCTTCTTTCCTTTTCTCTCTCATATCTTCCCTGTACCCCATTTTCCTTTCACCCCAACTGGTCGAGGCAGACACCGCACACCTCTGAGTCTTCTCTTCTCTCTATAATACTGTTAGCGTTCTGTCTTACTGTGTAAAGAGCCTTGAGTGTGATTTGGTTGTGATTTGGCACTAGACAAATAAAACTGAATTGAATATTAAAGGCTCATTCTGGGGTAATGAAAAGCAACACTTCATACAATCAGGAGATTTTACACACGTCAACAATTAAGCCTAATTATTTTATCTTCAATTTCCGCTAAATGAAAATAATTTCTCGCTCCTTCTCTCACTTACTCTCTCACATACGGAGACAATTGGGCCCATTTTCCAACAATCATCCTTTAAAGGTCTCATCGTTCACTGCAGACAGCTCCGTTTAAGCTGAGGGACAGATTAAGAGTGGCAGTAACAGAGTGGCTTGTAATGTGTGTTTCATGTGTGTCTGTGCATTTCCAAGTGTGACGGCTTCTCATGTGTCTCATGGTCCATCGTGAGTATATTTGTGTACACTTCCCACATCACGTCACAACACTATTAGACTTTGAGCATTGACACATGAAGGCGTCACAGGTGATGCGGGTCTCGGATCAGCATCTCGAGGTGCCTCGTGTAGAGGTGGAGGAGGAGAGTTATTCAACATTTGTTTCTTTACCTTTATTTCTGGCTCACAGCCTGAGGTGAGTAAGTAAGAAAAAACAAAAAGCTGAGTGGTTTGCGTGCCACGGAAGTGTGGTGCTGCCACGTTCACTTGTGAACTCATAATTGTTACTGTTAATGAAGTGCAGAGAGACAGGCAGTTGTGATGTTTCAGGCCTAAATACTAAATGTTGAAACTGATCTGTTATTCCATCAGCTGAGCCGATCGTGTGTGTGTTACAGTTACAGTAACTACAAGAGACTTTACAAGAGACCTCAAGGTATTGATTATGCTGATTCTGCTTTTTAAAGTTTATAAGGTTCTCTCACCAAGGAGTAACTCTCACTTTAGAGAAAAACAAAGGGGAAATTAACATATGCAGTATCTTGGGCATATTGTAAAGGGATTTTGCTACAGGCCAGATTCTACTCTCTAAATTGATAAAATAATCCTGTATAATTAAGTGTGCATGGCATTATATAAATGTGCTATGTTACGCCGTTACAGTGAAGACAAATCAGTGTCTCTACAATGAGAGAGCTAAAAAAGACCAACATCTGGTAAGCTGGAAAGGGGAAGTCATTGTGCAATGATTGGACTTTGGGGGCCTGCTGATCACTGGCATTGATTCCTGCTCCTCTAGTCAATTGGATCAATGGGGCATCTTTAGGCCTGCTTAACCATGTGTCAAGTGTCACACTTTACAATTCCCCTCATTTTTACTCCAGCACAAGCTGCCAGAGCACAGATGGCAACCTATAGATTCCACCGCAGCTCGTAGAACAATAATGTGAAAGTGATGAACAGGACACAAACTGAGAACTGAATCAAAGTATTTAAAATGGGGAACGACAGACTTGAACTAAATATGAGTAAAATAAAAGCCTGCACAAAGGTTTGAAGACGCACACATAAGCCAGGGACATGTTAAAAAAATAATGATTTAAACAACTATTGGCAAATTGTCCTTGTGGCCCTCGCTGAAGGGCAGTATTTGACAAAAGTCAACGAATGCCCTTGAGCAAAGCCACAACAGCCAACACCCAGCTCCTTGACTGAAGCTTCAACGTGTATGTAAGGACAAGTACATATTGTTGAAGAATTTTCTATTACTAGAATCACAAATGTCAAGGTTTCACATGTGCAGGAGCCGCGGCGTCACTCAACTTTTGTCCCTGTAGTGGCTCCCATACAGTTTTTTCTGTTTTTATACTGCTTTGTTATTCTTATTCTAATTTGTTGTTTTATTATTATCAATTATCAAATTGCTTGAATTAAGTAATTCATTGTGAATAATTTGTAGATGAATTTCAAAGCAGGTTCTATTCACACTAAATGTGACATGATTTGTTTGCTTCAGGATGGTCTTTATGATGCATATTTGAGAATATGAGGAAGCTTCTGTTAGTAAACAGTCCCAGCTGTGAGCATTTGTTTATTTAAATATTTTTAATTATTATTTTTGTTGGATATGTACCAGTGGAAAGTGAAACTTTGAGAAAACCTATGTCAGGCCACAATATTGCACGATACATTTACATCACTAGAAATGTAATGCTGCACTGACCGGATAATGACGCTCAAAGAAATTGCATCTCAATGATTTGTCTGGTATGCAAAGCATATCCATTCGAACTTAAAAACCTATTTGAGTTTGAAAATAAGAGATTGGCACAAATCTGCTGACTCAGAGGACATCACAGACGATCAGTGCAACAAGTGCTAATGAGTCGTAATGAATAATGTCATCATGTGTGCAGGTGGCCGAGCGGGGAAGGGAATCCAAATATCTTCAAAGGAATAAAATATCCCACAAAATTCATTTGAGCTTGATCTTAGGAAAACGTGACAGTCGTAGTGTGTAAAGGACTTTAGACTGTCATTCATGAATACTACTTGCTACAGCAAATATACAGGGGAAGTTAAAGTGAGAACTGTGTTGAGCACAAAAGCAGCAGACAAGGATCGGTGCACTAATGAGTTTCCATATCACAGACTTGCAAACACAGACCTCATGCCTACACTGAGCTGCTACCTTGTGACCTCCATGCTCCTGCAGCCAGCCTGTGTGCACACACACACACCCACGGTCACGCTTGCATTTTAGCTCCCCCCCCCCCCCCACGACATCGGCCTGCGTCAAGACCCTGGGAGACTGACCTCCCCTGCACACCCCCTTTCCCCTCTTCTCTCTCCCCTCCCACTGACCCCCTCAGCGACGGACCATTGTTTACTTTCACTCTCCTCCATGGCCCCGCTGGTCCGGGGGGCCGGCCGGATCGTTACATTATTGTCTGGTCCTCCCTTGCACCCCCCTCCCCTCCCGACCCAGCCTGACCCCATTCACAGTCCTCAAAAGCACCATCTGTATCACCCAACAGTCAGGGAGTGCGAGAGGGAGAGAAGGGGCAAGAAGGGGAAAGAAAACAAGGCGGGGAGAAAGGGGATGACGGCTGAGGAGGGGAGGAAGGAAAGAGAGACAGAGGGAGAGGGAACGAGAAGCATCTGCCTGGGTGTTGCGCTGTCTGTCGGAAAGTATCTGTCAAATAGTTTTCACAGTGTGAAGGCTTCCCTGCTGCTCTCCTTTCTTCAAACATTGTGCTTATTGATTTTTTTTACTGCCTCCTTTTATACCTTCCTTCAATTTCTACTTTTCACACTCCTTTAATCCTCCACGTTTTCTCCCC
Organism: Solea solea; assembly: GCF_958295425.1. Classification (NCBI taxonomy): domain Eukaryota; kingdom Metazoa; phylum Chordata; class Actinopteri; order Pleuronectiformes; family Soleidae; genus Solea; species Solea solea. Next base: position 4,640,621 of record NC_081146.1, read on the forward strand.
CCACTCTATCGCTTTCTTAAACTTTTTCTCAGACGATCTGAAATCACTGTTCCCTTGACCTGCTTCTCTGCTTTCCTGCCTCCATCCATCCATCCTTCCCTCCCTCCGACCCCCTCCTCAGAGTACATCCTTCATCGTGCTGCAGTGTTGCATGAGCATTCCAGGGCCTCATGTATGGCTGCATGTGTGAGGAAGGCGGATTTTTCCCATGGGGCCGCAGGTGAAAACTGGGACTCACTCTGTCCGCCAAGGGACGCCATCTGTCCCTGTCGCGGCACTTGCTAGAGGGGAGCCCTGTCACCCCTCCTCCTTTCCCCTCCATCCATACATCCCACCCTCTGTCCATCCACTCACTGTCCCTCCCTTATGCTGCTCTACCATGCTGAATCACCCAGGAATGTCCCCCCCCCCTCCGTCACTAATTCATCCCTTGCTCCCCCTTCATTTCCCTCCCACCTTCCCTCCCACTCTGCCTCTTTTTGCCTCGCTTCCACCCATGTCTCTCTCTCCATCTCTAATCAATCATCCATATATGACACCAGTGGCAAAATTATTGAATTATCATAAAATTGTGATGAGCCCAGTGTGAACAAGGGATGGTGTTTTAATTGCCTGCCAAGGACCTCTAATTATGCATATCAGTGTATTAGTTTGATATTTGGAGAGAATGAAGCCAACCGTGTCTGACATTTTCCAGTAGATAAAGCAATAATATAGATACACTGAGTGTGATTTATTTTACAAATTGCCAGACATTATTATAATTAATGCATGTCAATGTGCTAATTAGTGCGAATTTCGGAAAGTTTAAAGAAAGCTTTACCTGCTCTGTAGTTTTTGCCTTAGTAAAAAATACATTATGAAGATATAATGTAATAATAATTATTATATTAATAACAGTTCTGTATTTACACTTTTTCAAAGACACTTTGAACAAATATAAAAGAGTAAAATGTTAATCAATGTATGTTTGGGTTCTTCTTTGGGGGTTTCCTGTATTGCACTTCCTGTTTGGAACAGTAATAACGCATTTTATTTATACTTTATACTTGTACTTTACATTTGAAAAAACAAGGTAGGTAGTGCTACATGGTATAGGAACAATAAAAGATATAAACATGTAACATAAATAAATAGAGGTATAGAAGCACATACAATTTATTGATATTCTTTGGAGAATAAAAATGTTTTTAAAAGTTTTTTATAATGCATCTACATTATCCTTCTCTGTTATAACATATGGGGTAAACCTGCTGTGAAGCATTAGAGCAAAGAAAGAAATATTCTACTACTATTTAGCCAATATGTTATCTTTTTATCTTTTTTCACTGTATTGTGTGTATTTGTATTTGTTACTAATGGATCATGACTACTCGACTAAGCACAAACATACAAGGGAATGAGACAATAAGACAGCAATCCCCATGATCCAATGGTGGCTTATTATATATTACATACATTATATAGTACATATGGTATCAGGTATTTTTTTGACTGGAGTTTATTTAAAATTTGGAAGTTTTTGAGCAAAAAGGAGCGAGCTAAAAAGTAACTCTGGCTATGAAATGGCAAGGAGTGTAATTAGTCCTCCAGACACATGTAAACAAAACTCATGAGGCCGTGCAGTGTGTGTCTAGCATGGGAACGAGGTGCTGACAGCTCTATGTCTGCAGACCTGGGCCCAGCTGTCAGTCTCTGTATCCGTTCGTCTCAGCTCTGGTTCTGATGCCCAACGGTCAGATGAGCGAGAAAAGACAGTGAGAGCGCACTTTCACGTGGGAACCTGGTTGAGGCGCGCAGACAGACAAAACACAGGGGCAGCTAAGTGTGAAACCTCCAAACTGTCACGGAGAGGGGTTAGCGAATGAGTGAACCTCCTCCTCCTCCCCCTCCTCCTCCTCCTCCTCCTCCTCCTCCTCCTCCTCCTCGGCACCCTCATACTTCTACCCCTTGACTCTCCCATCCTGCTGTCAACCCTCCACCCTCTTACAGCCACTTTGGTCCAGAAAACTCCCACAATGCGGCCTCCACCCTCCCACAAAAGCGTCCAGACAGACATGCACACCACAGACACGCAGTCACTTTGCCCCCCCCCCCCCCCCCCCCCCCATGCAGTCTCACACACACACGCACACACACACCAACATCTCCATGCCCCCTGTCAATCAAACACTGAGTGTCACGCAGTCATAGACACTGTTGAAGAGAAAGGGAAGATGAGAAATGGGAGGAAAAATGGCCCGTCAGTCACATTATCACTCGCTGCCCTTTCTGTTCCCTCACTCCGTGCCCTCGCACAAAGAAGGACAAGAAAAGAGTGTGAGGAGAGCAAATGAGAAGGTGATGGGTAAGGAAAGGAGAGTGGAGGAGTTGGTGGAAGAGAGAGCTTAAGTGTCCCCATTTTTCACTGGCCGACCGCAACAAAGAGCCAGGCGGGGACACTGCACTGGGGTGGCGGGGTTTCGCCCGGGCCTCCCTTCGATCCCTACCCCCAGTCCTCTGAGGTCACCCCTCCGGTGACCCCACCTCGATTGTTTCCCGTCGCTCTGTCAGCTCTGATTGTTGCTGACTGGTTAAATGGCTGAAAACCAAAATGGAGGGGCTGGGGGTGGAAAAAAGTGGAAGAGAAAGAGACGGAGGGTGAGGATTTTGGAAAGGGGGTGGCAGGGGTGGAAGACGCCCCTTCTTCTTTTCACTGAGAAAACTGACTATTTGACCCAAATAAACAATCCCTCTCTACCAAAAGAAGTGGCAGGAGAGGGAGGAGGAGGAAAAATGGCTGAGAGGGATTGAGGTTCGAGGTGTTGGGTGAGGATGGTGAGATAGTGCCCCCTATGTAGTGAGAACCAAAGACGAGTAAGGGAGTCTAGCAGGGCCAAAGAACATGCACCAAAACTTTGTAAGCATGGAGATTGAATCAGTAACATATTTCAAACCAGTGATGTTGACATTTGCATGATCGGGATTAGAAAAAAAACATAGCAGAAGCTGGATTAAATGGCTAGGCCTTTAGCAACAAGTTAAATGCTGACTGCTAACATGAAACTGGAATCCAACATTCATATTCTCTGTCCTAAACCTCCCAGTTTCTCACATGTGATTTATTACAATTTTCTTCCTGCGATATGATGAGGTTACACTACAACACTTTACAGCTAAAACAGACTGTCTAACTGTGAGAAAAAGTTCAAAGAAATATCAGAAATGTAAGCAGTCATAGGTTCTATTTTTGTGGCTAAATCAGTTTATTTTCCTTCTGTGCATGCCAGGTTTTAATGTGACAGTGAGTATCTGGCTCCCACATGGGTTGATGGAAATAGTGGTGTGATCAGTGGTGATAACTTGTCAATGCATCATACAACCAACCTCAATTAACCCCTAAAGACCGGAACTTTCCATTTAATATGATAAGGGTGTACCAAAGTTCTCCCCCAGGTTATTCCCAATTTTGACATTTATTTGTGTCACTGTTGATGTGCAAAGGCCTTAAGACTGAGTGTTTGTGGATCCCTTTGACACCTCCCTCTCTCTGACTCTATGACAAAACTTAGTCACAACTGACAAGAGTAGTACTTTTTTCCACATGAACATATACATATACACTGCCCTTTTATGTGCACGTGGTAACTTGATTCTTGAGACTCAATGTGATGTCAGACTTGACCGTGATACTTAGTAAGAGGAACTTATGTTTACTAATGCAGTGTGTGCCCATCTATGAAACACAGTGATCCGATACATCAATCCTTTGTTATAGACGTATAACATATAACAGATATCCTTCATAGCAACCTAAATGGCTACACTATCTGACTTGGACGAGATAAGTGTTTAAAGACCTGGTACTGATCAATTATGCAAGCATATCCATTCCCTCCGCTCTCTTCCAATCAAACAGCTAAATAAGCCACAGTCCTGATGGAGCCTCTGCTTTAATTGGACAAATGGCTTGCTTAATTGATCATTGATTGATGATCAATAGAGAACATGTGTTCTTCTACTTTACAAGGCAGGTGATTGAAAGCGAGGTATAAAATCAGCCAGATAGTTTGACAGGCGCCAATGGGCTCTCATCACTTCACTGTGAGGAGAGACAAAAGTGTACTGTACCTCATACCTCAAAACTAAGGGAATCAGGGCCCATTTAGACCTGGTCTTAACATCCGACCTCAGGGATCCGAAGCACGGCTGTTCACACCTTCATCATTCATCCTGGATGTGTATCCTCTGAGCATTTATGGTAGGATGTGTCTGCATGTTTGTGTGTGTCCGTAAATGTGCATCTGTTTATGCACGGGTAACAATGAGAGAAAGAATATAATAATACATCATACAGCAATCAGTGTTAATAGTGATAAAGATGTCTGCTTGAATGGAAAATGAGATTCTAATTCTCACTAGATTTATAATGTCTGTTAATGCCATTTTCCAGAGGAGTCTTAATCACTAGTTTTAGGTCTTCTTCAATAAAACATGATGGCAATTTCATAAATTAAGCTCCCATTGAGAGTAAAATGGTACAAGAGTGGACACCAGTGTGATTGGCAGCTGGTGTTGTCCTATAGGAGCCTGGTTGCAGGTGACATCTGTGAACCCAGGCAAATTCAAAACATCTAGGCTTCAAAACGGAAGTTCAGATTCTTATGGTTGGCGCTTGGTTCCTGAACGCTCCGGATTGAGGCCGCATCTGTCCTCAAACCACCTCCAAATGTGGTTTGCATTCAGGATAAATTGGGAGCATTCAGTCCATAAGCGTGATCGGGACATAAATGGATCACTTAGGATGAATGCTGATCCCAGGTCTGAACGGGGTCTAAGTGCCTTCAATTCAAATGTGCTACAAGTAAGACAAGCGAGCGAGGGGAGAGTGGCTCTAATATTGGCTGCCATGTTGAGAGAGGGAGATCACAGATGAAGGCTTAAGAGTAGACATGCACTCAATTCTGGTGGGCTCCTACATTTGTGTTGCATCTCTCTCCATGTATGTATCACTTATCAGTCAAGACACCTGTTTGATAGTGGGAAAATTGTGCGTGTGTGCGATGGTGCGGTGTGTCAATGACTGTACGGTTCCTCCAGAACACAGAGGGACATCATTGTGGATCTCTTTGATCTGCTTCTCCTACACTCTCTTGAAAGGACCATGGAAGAGAGAGACAGAGAGAGAGAGAGAGAGAGAGAGAGAGAGAGAGAGAGAGAGAGAGAGATACAAATCAAGAGACTGAGAGAGGGGGACACTTCACTGAGGCATCAGTGGGCCGTCACCCTCAGCCTCAGGTACCTATCTTTACTCTGTTTCCAAGCCAGCTCTATTAAATATGAAACGCTGAGACAAAAGGACGGAGAGTGAAAAAGGAGGGAAGCAGGAGCACAAAGGAGGCCACTCAATGCCTTTGAAGAGGCACTGAGACGAGGGGTGTCGTGAGCACAAATGTACACACCTTACCCACACACACACACACACACACGGGTGCAACATCTGTCCAAATGATGTGGGTGGACGGGGCAGCAAATATCCACATTTGCATCTCTGTGTTTTTTTAAATCACTTTTCGCAGATATACCACAAAAGGAGCATCGTCGGTGAAATTACACCTAAAAGCCTCGGCCAGAGGAGGATAATACATGCATACATGTGTTTAACAGACATTCAGACAGCTCAGATTAAAGCTTCTTTAAAGGTTGCATGAGACCTATTAGCAAAAATAGATTTCCATGGTTACAATTGAAAATAAATGAACAGCTCAATTGAGCAATTTAATTTATCTTTTCTGAATTGGGGAAACTGAGGTAATGTTTTCAGTTAATAACCGTTTTTATCTAAAACTGTTTTACATCTCAGTTTCTTAAATGTCTCACTCCAGTCTTTCTTTAGTTAATATACTGGCTTTATTAGCTGCTGTTGCGCAACCTCATCTGAAATACAGCAAAGACACAACAACAAGTTTACCTGTGGCTGAAAGCGTTCGCTCACTTCATTGCGTTTGTTTGTACTTTTTTGCTGACGGTGCCAAAACTTAATTGACTGAGAAAATAATATGTTTACAGTGAAGTGAAAGAAATGGCAAAGCAATATGACCGTGCACTAAAACAATAACAATAATCATCTCAATAGACTTTCCTTCAAGACCAATATCAAAACAGTCTGATGTATATCAATCAATATCATATGTTTATGCATTTCACAAACACACTTTGTGATCATAACACATGAGGTCATTGCTGAGAATGTTAACTCAGATGTGTGATGTATTGTTAAGTAAAGGTTTGTTGTTTTCTGCTCACAAAGTAAAAAAAAACAAAAACTTCTTTCTTCAACTTTCACTCTATCTGATGTTGATTGAATACTTTTGGATACTGACTGATTTGAAAATGTTATCGTGATAGCGTGTTTGGCCACAGCTCTACAAAGCAACACTACATGCTGTGTTTTCATCACTGTTCATTGACGGACAGGCAGGTTCATACTTTGGGTTTGTGACTAACACACTTCAAAACATGATAATGTTTTGTCTTTCAGTGGCAGAATGACTCCCATCAGCGCTGCTTTCAGACTAAATATCTACACTTTGTGCTGAAACTGTCCGGACAGGCGTCATTTGAGAATGACATTTTCCACAACTCCTGCTCCAGGAGCTCAACTCAACTTTTTTTAGGACAATTTTCAAGTGAGTCCGTGTGAGAACACATCAGGAAAAGTTCTTGTGCACTTTGTCAATTTGTCATATATGTGACTGGCAAACTGGAAATGTTACGATCCATTTATTCCAGGGTTCGCATCTGAAAATGGGCTGTTTCTCTTTCACGACAGCTAAATGCCAGGATAATAATTAGCTTTTAAACACTCACGATATTTGTATTAATTAGATAATTACAAATCTCCCAAAGGTTGAAGCTGAATTCAGCATTAGGCTAGAACAAAAGTCTTTCATTTTCAAATAAGCAGCAGCAGCAGCAGCGTTAGAGGAGGGAGCATTGATGACACAGACTGATAACTTAGCCTCTAAGCGCATCTTAAACTAAATGACCCCTATCAGACAAACTTCAATGGGCTGTCTTTGGAAAACAATCAGCAATGTGCTCCTCCCTGACCTTTAGCAACTCAGCAGGCTCAGTCCAATCACAGAGTATTGACATTATCCACCACACACCCTTTATAACGTCAGCTGCAGCTCGCCTCAAAGGTCCAGTCGAAATACCAGCACAGTCATGTTGTGTTTTGGTTGTTTTGAGTTTGTGTGTGTGTGTGTGTGTGTGTGTGTGTGCAGGTGATTCCGTTGACTTTCTGGGTGTGAACATAGGTGATTAAAGTGATTGCCTCAGGTCGATGTCAGCCGAGTTTCATATTGTGAGTTTTCTGTCTCCTATTTAAATACATAAAAACACAGATAAATACAAAGAATGATGCACATTCTGAGGTGAAGGAAGACATGAAGCATCCTGCAGCCACCACCACCCAGACTTCATAAACCAGCGTTTACAGGAAAATGAGTGGGTAAACGCGGGTGAACCCACTAAAACGGCGATGAACACAAACGTGGCAGAAAGAAAACAAGTCATCAGAAGAAGAAAGCAACCACGAGAAGCTCAGTGACAAGGCATTACTACGTCTCTATCTATTAATTCAGTCCCTCATTCAAACTCAGCAGTGATTGAATAATTATACGGTCTTCATAAAATGTAACTAAGTAAGATTAAATAAAAGAAATACTGACTACTATCCCAAGTTGTAAAAAGTAAGGTTCACTAAAAACAGGAATGGCAAACAGCTGAAAGATAAAAGTGCACCGTAACATTGTGACAGATATAATAATAATAATGATCTTCCACATACATATGTATGTATATGAAAAATGGACACAGTCTTCCTCCAGCTTGACAAACTCAGGTTGAAGCCTCAGCACCATGAAGATTCACAGATTTCACCAGGCCCTTATTAGCCCTTATTGTCTATATTCCTCTATAATGTATAAAATGAAATCTAAAAATTAGGTCTACTTTGGCAAATACCTCTTTACCTGCTCAGTAAAATGTTTACTAACATTATATACCATCATCATCATAGATTTACAGGGTTCTATTTGCAACCAGCAGAGTCGCCCCCTGGTGGATAATTCCTAATCAGTTCTTCTTCTTGGGTTTCAGCTTTAAAAAGCACATCCTTATGTACAGTCTATAGGTGTTGTGTTCCCACCATAGCCCATATATATAACTCACACCTCATTTACAATGCCACTAAACCTTTCCATGATACGTTGATGCGATCAATCTAGTTTCAGATTTGGTCCCATTTAGAGAAAAGAGCTCATGTGGACACCAGTGTGATTGACAGCTGACATTGTCCAGTAAAGAAAGGAAAGGAAAGGAAATCCTAGTCATTGTCGTTATACAACCCACAATTGCACGACAACATTTCGAGGTCAGATGGAGAGTTGATCAGAGCCGCTGCGACTGAGCGCGCCACCACAAGGAACCGACCTGAACTAATGTTTCTAACATTCTAACGTGTTTTGATGTTACAAGCGACGCCTCTGACATGAACTTTGTTACAAAACCTCAACATAACCCCAGCAAATCATTAATCTGGAGGATTCAAAGCAGGAGTTCAGATTCTTATGCATGACATCATAACTGGCTGCCACTTGGTTCCCACCAATGCCCATCGGTGCCTAGCTGATATAACAGTGTGTGCTTTCCAGAGTCATTTGACCTGGGTGTGAATGCCGATTAAACACATTCCCACTGGTCAAAAACCCATTCAAACCCGCCATTAAATGGACTATTTGACCAGTGGGAATGAGGCATAAGTCACATCAACTGCATGCTTCCACGAAAGGTTGGACATTTGGACATCTAACTTTAGTCACTATTTCCTCTAAAAGCATCTCAAGGCTTTGTCAATCCTGCCAGATCACACATTTCTGCCCCATCTCGGAGTGATCCATCTCGACGGGCCCAGCCAGGCTCCATTACCCCCAGACGAGCTGTGAAATGGCCATTATGTGTGTGCAGGCATGTGGGGGGTGGGAATGGGCCTTTTTTTGTTAGCCATCAGCCTTCATGAACCAACAATGGGCCTCATATACGGGGCTGAATGCCCTGCTCAGACCACTAAATACAAATACATTGAAATAGCATCGACTCACCGTTCAGGAAAAAGAGGGACAAAAGAAAGGAATGACAGCAGCTGCGGGAGTTTTGATGATTGAATTCCACTGCAGTCGCATGACGCTCATCACTTCATGATATAATATAACACACTGGCAATAATGTCTTATTAATAAAGGCTGTTGAATGGTTTCCAAATGAAGTAAATAATATACGCTCACCAAACGTAACACATGAGATATTTTAACCCCAACAGTGGCGTTTCAAACACTTTTGAAACAACACAATAACAAAACAAAGCTTCCTCTGGTTTACTTCAGTATTTGTCATGCATAGTGTTGTTTAAATGTGTACGCACTTTAAGAGATAGTTCAAGTTTTTGTTGACGTGTCACTGCAACACTTACTTCACTGAGTGTTCCATCGTTCCCGTGGCCGAACCTGGGAGCCGGACACTCGCTCTCTGCAGCAGGAACAGAAGGAAAAACAAAGGTTCAAAGGTTTTAGCCACACATAATCTTCATATGTCTGCCTCTTCATCTCACTGTGGCACATTCTTATCAAGCTGAAAACCTACGTTTGTAAACTGTCCATAAAGCAAATCTGTCTTTTTATCACATCTACTGCTGCCTCATTTGCTAAGTTTGTGCCACAAGAAACTTAAATGACGTAAGTCGTGGGGGCAGCAGTGAGAAAAACAACTCCTGTGTGCCATGAAGCAAAGTTACTGATTTTCTCTCTGGACTTCTCTATGGCGTGGGAGAGTTAGCAGTTTACAATCTTCACTTTCCATCCTCTGACTTGTGCTTTTTAACTGCATGCATTTTATGAGGTTGTTCAGTTTTCTTTTGCTTTGGTATCATTTTAAAACATCATTTTAAAAATGAAGACAGTATCAATGTTTACTATGCATATACAGTATATTATATGGCTTAGATCTTCTATTCATAACAATTAAGTCTAACTTTGACTGATATTAAATTCATGATGAATTCACTATAATTCATTGTTTCAAGACAGTAAAACATTCTAGAAAGTCTTATTGTTTAATGATTCTGTAAATCAGGAGTATATGGATTCATGCTGCCACTACAGCTTGTTATTATTATTATTATTATTATTGCTGATATGCAACACATCTTATCTGGGTTTCGCTCTGTTTCCCACCACATGACTCAAGTGCATCCACATACACTCCCTCGCCTGACATCTCCAGGATGGCGTGTCATCACCGAGTTACACTATCGAGGATCACATGACACCAATAACGGGAGGTGATGAAGACAAAGACGAGGAAGAAGACAAGATGAAGAGAGTCACTCCCCCTGAGAGCCCTCTCATTAGCACTGAAACAATGTCGGCTTAATGCGGAGACCAAGCGCTTGCTTGTCACACCTAAAGTGCTTTGCATTAATTACACTCCATATACACTCTATTAATAAGGCTTCCATAAGGCCTCAGCACGTGGTCTGCCAATGTGTGCACGTTTGTAAAAACTTGTCGTGTTTGTACTGATGTTACTTCCTCGCTCGAGGGGCAGAGCAGATGCAACACTAGAAAAAAAACTGTTTACCAAGTAATAATGTCACATTGTTCAATATAGCATCACTTGGAGATTTATCAACATAACAATTCACATTTTAACAAATGACAGATTTAAATGTCGGGGGGAAAAAAGCTTTAAAACAAGAATGGATGTTAATATTGTCTAAATGTTCTGTTGGAAAGGATCACTATGTATTTAATACAAGTATAATGTGCACAACTTCAATGCAAAAGTGTCAACTACAATCAAATAGCAACATTCATATTGGAAAACTATTACAATTAAATGAAATTCAATTGTCTCATATTTGATTTTGTTTATTGAAGATGAAGTGAAATAAATATCATCATCTTCATCATCATCATCGAGACCAAAGGGAATATATGAATTCATTACATGTGTATATTTACGACTGTAGTAAACGCTTGTGTGTCTGAGCGTGATTTATGTTTGTAAGCTCATACCTAGATACAGTAGAAGCACAAATGTAGAAATGAGTGTTTGTGCGCGTGCGTGTGTGTCTGTGTGATGTGTCTTTTAGCTGTGGATAGATAAACAGTGGAGACAAACATACGCTGCATCGCTTTAATGACCCTTCCCTGTAGAGTCTCTCCACATTCAATTAGCAGGAAAATAATTAATTGGACCGAGTCTCTGGCTGCTGAGCTGGCTGGCAGACTGGCAGCGGGAAGCCAGGTGGTCTTACAGGAAAGGGTGTGTGCGTGTGTGTCTGTGGGTGTGTGTGTGTCTGTGTGTGTCTGTGGGTGTGTGCATTTTTGTCACATTTTTAGGACTTTTTTTAAACACTGATCTTTTAAGGACCAGTAGTCCACACCGGGAACAAAGCCTAATGAAGTAACTAACTCAGTATCAATATAATGTTTATGTATTGTGCAAACACACTCTGAGACACAACAATGTTTTACCTTTATTTGACGTGTGAAATGTTTCTGTCCAATAAGATATTTGTTGTTTTCTGTCTAAAAAGAAGTTTAACTCTCAGTGCTGTTTTTTTTTATGTGTTTTTCAATGTTTGTTTGTTTTTTTTTCAAATTCAATCCAATTTTATATGTTGAGTACTTTTTGCTCAGGTGTGTTTATATAGTTGGTGAGAATTTTTTATTTTTTATCATCATTTTGCAGAGGTTGTGCTGAAAAAAAGGATATAAGACACTTTATATTGCACATTCTTATATGTGCAATACTGTATGTTAAACATAGTAATGGAAAAAAGCAGCCAAAATGCTCTGAGTTCTAAGGGTTAAAAA